>NC_090286.1:51253961-51574795 GCF_037392515.1 Haliotis asinina
TCAGGGATGGAGACTGTCGCAACAAAACAAACATGCTAACAATTCGAACAAACCTGTAGAGGTTGCAGATTCTTTGAATAGAGTCCTCCTTGGGGTACTTATAAGCATTTAAATGTTCTTTAAATTCTCGCGACAGTTGTAACTATATTTTTTCAATAAAATATATACAAAACAAAAAACATGGTTTTTGTCTTGTGAGACCACCCCTACAGGGCCCCTGGCCCCGTGACAGCCAAGAGCAGGTAACTCTTCAGACTATAGCCTCCAGCAAAACACTTCCGTTCTGTGAGCAATACAGACAGAATGTGGGGAGGTGGGTGGCCTTACCCCAAGGAGGACTCTATTCAAAGAATCTGCAACCTCTACAGGTTTGTTCGATTCTTTTTCATAGAGATCCTCCTTGGGGTACTTATAAGCATAAGACATACTCCAAAAGACTGATCTTAGGGAGAGGCATTCTGTCTGCTCATAAACCTGACATAAGATGATAACCTTTATTACGTTTAACTGAAAGTAACAAGGAATCAAACTTACCTGGTCACGTGACCTACTATGCCTTGCGGCGGGGGTGCGGACCAGGGTCAGGCTATTACACGGTCTAACCCTACATTTCTATGAGAAAGTCGTAGGGTGCTTATAAAAAATGCCTCCCCCCTTTTTTTTTTTCACAAAAAACGGGGGTCGAGACAGGTGACCGATATATCAGGGTCCATTCTCGTGCACTGGCCAAGGTGCTAGGGAAGACCTGAAAACAGTCTAGACCGGTAAAGCAAAAAATACCACCACCATAATAGAGCCCACCACCGGGATAAAAGATGGAAAGTATACAGTAAGACACCACCACCAGTCTACTTGTTGCAGCTACAATGTCAAATGATCGTTCGTCAAATGATCGTTCGTCAAATGCAAGGGTAGCTCAATCGGCTAGGGCACGAGTGCCCTGCCCACTGGTGAGAACTGACTGGCCAAACCGAGCACGCTCGCTTGACAGTCTGTCTAACTGGTAATGACGGATGAACGTGCTCGGTCGGCTCCAAATAGCCGCGGAGCAGATCTCCTCAATGGGCAAGGCAGACGCATATGCCTTAGACGTCGCCACAGCCCTAACCGAATGAGCTTTCAAACCCTCAGGGGGCGTACGACCTTTCGAGGTGTATCCCATACAAATGGCAGAGACAAACCACCTAGATATGGTCTGCTTGTTCGCCGGAAGGCCAGCCTTGCCGCCACCATAACAGCAGAACAATTGATCATTCTTCCGAATGTCTTTTGTTCGTTTGATATAAGCCTTAAGGGTCTTACGGACATCTAAGACGTGAGCACGTCGAAGAGAGGTACCGGGCGGCGAAGGCTGCGTGAAAGCGGGAAGCTCAATAGGCGCCGTAACGTGAAAGGTGCTATCTCTCTTAGGACGGTAAGTATCTGGCAATCGAATGCTCACTCTGTCTTTGTGAAACACCGTTAATTCAGGGTTGGTGGACATAGCGTGTATGTCGCCTACCCGCCTGCCAGAGGTTACCGCCACAAGAAAAGCAGTCTTCCATGTCAACAGCTGGAGGGACAGAGCCGACAGGTTGTGAAAAAGAGGACCGGACAGCCAATCAAGAACGACTGGCAAGTCCCACAGGGGACTAATCTGCCGGACAGACGGACGGATTCTGTCCACGCCTGCAAGAAAGCGCTGAACTAGAGGGTGCTGCCCCAATAATGCACCATCAACAGGAATGTGGAAGGCAGAGATTGCCGTGGAGGAACCTCTAACTGTAGAAGCGGCCAGACCGGCTTCCAGTTTAGATTGCAGGAACTCCAACACAGATACTAGATCTGCAGAAAAGGGATTGAGAATCCCCATGTCGACACACCAGCGCGCATAACAGGCCCATCTATCCTCATATTGAACGTTCGTCGAATCCCTCCGCGAAGCCAGAATTGTGTCTGCAACTGGTGCAGGAATTCCTCTCGCATGGAGGCGACTCCGGACAGCGGCCAAGCCACCCACTGAATCCTGGGATTGGGGTGTGGCGCTCCGTTCTGGGATAGTAAGTCCGGTCGAAAGGGTAATAGTACAGGAGGCTGAGCCAGAAACCTGAGAATTACCAGAAACCAGCTTTGAGCCGACCAAAGCGGTGCAAGAAGCACAAGTAGCCGAGCCGGTTGTGCGGTCAGCTGCGAGAGGACTCGTGAGATCAGAGGCACTGGCGGGAATGCCCAAAGTACTCTGTCTGTCCAGTTGAGCAGAAAGGCGTCGTTGGCTATCGCTCTCGGATCCGGTATCCTTGAGCAAAACACAGGAATCTGGTTCGTCGCCCCAGAGGCAAACAGATCTACCTGGAACGACCCGAACAACTGGGAAATAATCCCGAATATCCCCCGATGCAGCATCCACTCGTGTGGGGCTAGTATATGTCTCGATAGCGCGTCTGCGCGGACGTTGTCCGGGAGATAAACAGGGAGCACCCAAATGTCAAACTGGTCGCACCAAGTCAGAAATTGCCATGCCAGGAGGGACGGAGACACTGTGCCGCCTTGCTTCAGGATATACGTCATAGCGGTCTTGTTGTCCATCTCTAGGCGAACCACTTGACCCCGAACTGACTCCACGAAGCTCTCGAACACCCGGCGGACTGCTCTCAATTCCAACACATTGATGTGTAGGGTAACTTCGTCCTCGGCCCAACGACCCGAGACCGATAGTTCGCCCAGGACGCCCCCCCAGTCTGTGAGGGAGGCATCCGTCTGAATCGAGAGGGAAGGTGTCGGTGTCTCTAAGGGGATCCCCCTGGACAGATTTCCGACTTCCGTCCACCACCGCAGGTAAGGAATCAACCAAGCGGGAGTCTCGAGAATAGTCTCGTAGCTCTCCGAATGGGACCACAACTGGGCTAATGCCTGTTGAATGGGTCGCATCCTCAACCTCGCACGCCAGACCACGTCCACTGTAGCCGCCATAGTGCCCAGCAAATGAAGCCAAGTTCTTGCTGTGGCTCTGGGGAACTCGAGAAACTGAAATACAGTTCTCTGAACTTTGACGATGCGGTCTGGGGCTAGGGAAACAATCCCCTGAGCCGTATTGAACCGTGCCCCCAAGAACACCAGATCCTGCGTAGGGGTCAGGTCTGATTTCTTGAGATTGATGATCCAGCCGAGCTTCAACAGGATGTCCATCACTCGTTGTGTGGCATCGTGTGATAACAGGAGCCCGAGGGCCCTCAAAAGCCAATCGTCCAGGTACGGATGACAACATCTGCCCTGTGACCTGGCTAGCTGAGCCGGAATCAACATAAGTTAGGTGAACACCCTCGGCACCGTGGAGATGCCGAAGGGTAGAACCCGAAACTGATAACACTTCCCGTCGAACGAAAACCGAAGGTATTTCTTGAACTCGGAGTGTATCGGAACATGGAGGTAAGCGTCCTAGAGATCGATTGACGTGAGCCAATCCCCTGTCTCTACGGAAGAGATCACTGACCACAGTGTCTCCATCCTGAAGGACGGAACCTCTATGAACTTGTTCAGCCCTTTGAGATTCAAGATCGGTCTGAACCCTCCGTCCTTCTTGGTCACAAGGAAGTACGTGGAATAAAACCCGTCTTCTTGTTGACCTTTCGGAACCATCTCGATGGCAGCCTTGTCCAGTAACGACTGGACCTCGGTACGGAGGACCTCTGCTCTTTCCTGGGAGAACGGCACCGGCGTGTGCCGAATCCCTGAGAAGCATGGAGGGTCTTGCTTCCACTGTGGCATATGGCCATCCCTGACTGTGGACAGGACCCAGGGATTTGAAGTAGCTGCCTGCCATTCCGAAAGGAATAGTAACAGCCTGCCGCCTACAGGGACTTCTGGCGCAAGGGAATGTACCCCCACCGTCGACAGTTCTCCGCCTATTTGTGTGGGGGACACCAAAGGCTCCGGGCAAAAGTTTAACGGGAAGCCGGGGCCGGCTTCCCTTTGCTCCGAAAAGGCTGCTGTTGCTGCGACTGCTGCAACGCAGACCCCTTGCCTTTGCCTTTCGCCCTCTTGCTACGTTTGTGCTGCAGTGGAGCAGTCCACTTAGCACTTTCCTTCGCCGGCGCCGAAGGGTAAGCTGAAGCAAGAGTGGGAGGCCGTTGGCGAGACGAGGAGGGTTGCTCTAACAAGGGCTTAGAGTCCTTGAAAGTGCTAACAGCCTCCGCGGCCTGCCGCACAACCTGTAATGCCCCAGGGAAGAGGGAAGATCCTAACCTGTAGGGCAGAGCCAGGAGTGCCTGTTGGGTAGCGGGAGAGTACCTGGCTACGGATAGCCATAGCCGACGCAACCCCATGACGGCCCCCATCATCTGGCTGGCACAGCACCTGATGCTGTCCCTCGCCAGATGAGAGTGCACGTCCGTAAGCTGCCGACCCAACATTGCCGACGGAGAGTCGTCAGCAGTGCTCCCATGATCCAACGGCTGCCCCTGCAAAGCAGAAAGGTAAGCTGAATGAACCACTACTCTCAGCTGCTGGGCCGCACACCTATATTGCTCCTCGAAGGAACGATAGGCGGACCTTAGCACTGGAGCGGCCGAGGAGAAGGGCGACAGCCGCCGGCCCTGCCTGGCCGAGGCCAAGGAAGAGGAGGAGGACCCCCCCAGGGTGACCGAGACGTACACACACTCGTCCACCACTGGCGGTTCGAATAGCGAATCCTCATCCAGTTGATACTGGCGGTTAATCTACGGGAGATCAAAGCGCGACCGGGTACCCGAAAGGAGCGGATTCACTACCTCCCCGACCAGTGATGGGAGCAGACGCAACCTTGCCTCGACGACCTTAATAGACGCGAACGCCTCCCCGGGGAGCCGAAACTCCAAGGGGTCGGGCTCCGACACAGGAATAGAAACCTGAGGTAGGACCTCGGCAATTTTTTCTCTAACCTGTCTGAGGGACGAACCGAATGAGTACGTGACCTCCAACTCGGACTCCTCCCCAATCCCCTCCTCCTCAATATCCATCTCCTCACGTTCCTCGGACAGGGAACCTTCACCGTAAAGCGAACCTGTCAAGGGCGCTACCGAGACAGAACTCGCAGGAGCAGAGAGACTAAGAAGGGCCGAGCCGCTAGGTTCGCCCCTGCCAGAGCCCGAACTAGGTCGTCTGGGCAACTGGGGCAAGCCCCCCACCGGAGGGTGACCCGAGAGCCCAGGAAACGGATAGGATGTCGATGCCCCCAGAGGCTGGGCAGCACTAGGCTGCCTGCCCACCGTGGCACTAGGCGCGCTGACCGAGGTCAAGCCGCCGACACCGGGCGTCGTTGCCCCACTTGCCCCACGGGACAAGCTGGGGTCGACTGCCCTATGCACATCCGCCTGAACGCCCGAAGCGCAGGACGGCTGCCCAGAGGGAGGAGCGTTCTCCGAGCCTAAGCCCGGACCGCGGCCTCCCTCCACTGAACCACCATGGCCGCTCAAAGAAGATCGGGCGTCCAGTTCCTTTCGGAAACCGGACAGCGCCGAATCTATCATTGATTGTACCGAAGACATCTGTTGCTGAAACAAGGCATTAATTGAATCAACAGAGATTAATGGTGCTTGCGAAGTAGGGGTAGGTGCTGAGGATACAACGGCAGAAGAAGGGGAAGGGTCCCTAGACACCCTGGCCTTCTTAACCGACCCCTCCGAAGAAGAGGCTGCGCCTTTCTTTTTGTGGGAGCGCTTAGATGGAGGGTCCTGAGCCCAGATATCCCCCCCCGCCTTCAGTAGGTTGGAATAGAACAAGAAGTCCGCGTGTCTAGACTTTCTGGTCTGAGGGGTAAACCCCGCGCACACATCACAAGACTGATCGTCGTGATGACATTCCACTAGGCATCTTAGACATACATCATGCAGGTCTTTAGCCGGAATGGAGGATTTGCATGTTGAGCAGGATTTAAACTGCAAGGCAACAAATAACCTCCTAGTGTTGCATAATAAACAACAATAAAACAAGACACGCATGGGCGCAAAGCTAAAACTAAAACTACGTACATAGTTAAGGTAAAAGCTAAGTGCCACGACACCATAGTTTACGACATATTTTATAAAAAATAGTAGTAAATATGGAGATAACAAGAATAAAGTACATAAAAGCATAGCTACACAAGCTTACTTTTTTTTTTTTTTAAAAAAGACCACCATAAAACTAAAAAGTTTTGGCGGGAAAAAAGGTTTGCCTTCCACCATTACGCTAACCACGTGGCTACCAACAGGGATGGCAAAAGTTACAACAGTTTGACAAGTAAACTGTAAAAAATGATTCCTAATGCGCCCATGCGTCTAATAAAGAAACCATACATACAGTTTGAGCCTCTGAGGTACTCATCTTAGTACTTGTCTTTGTCTTGTAGCAAGAAACTCTGAGAACGCTGAAGCACGTCTGCATAGGCGGGCGACAGAAAAGGAAGTGTTTTGCTGGAGGCTATAGTCTGAAGAGTTACCTGCTCTTGGCTGTCAGGAGCCAGGGGCCCTGTAGGGGTGGTCTCACAAGACAAAAACCATGTTTTTTGTTTTGTATATATTTTATTGAAAAAATATAGTTACAACTGTCGCGAGAATTTAAAGAACATTTAAATGCTTATAAGTACCCCAAGGAGGATCTCTATGAAAAAGAATCAAGATGGTAAGTGTTTCATCAAAATAGTGACTTTTTGTGCACACTGTTACATACAGTAGATCATTTTGAAGAAGAAACAAAAGTCTGTATAAATGTGGAAATTTTTGTAAAGTGAAACATTTTCAAAGTAAACAATAATCAGTGAAGCAACCACATGCACCAGCTTGTATGGTCTAATCTTCAAACTCCTTATCTATCACATCTATCGCTACTGAACTGACCATGTCAGCAATCAGTTACATGATCACAACCACCATCTTCCATGGCTTAATCTTTAAACTCCTTCCCTATCACATCTTTCGCTACTGAACTGACCATGCAAACAATCAGTCACATAACCACAACCATCACCTTCTACTATCTATCCTCAAACTCATTCCCTATCACATCTTTTGCTACTGAACTGACCATGCCAACGATCAGTCACATAACCACAACCATCACCTTCTACTATCTATCCTCAAACTCATTCCCTATCACATCTTTCGCTACTGAACTGACCATGCAAACAATCAGTCACATAACCACAACCATCACCTTCTACTATCTATCCTCAAACTCATTCCCTATCACATCTTTCGCTACTGAACTGACCATGCAAACAGTCAGTCACATAACCACAACCATCACCTTCTACTATCTATCCTCAAACTCATTCCCTATCACATCTTTCGCTACTGAACTGACCATGCCAACAATCAGTCACATAACCACAACCATCACCTTCTACTATCTATTCTCAAACTCATTCCCTATCACATCTTTCGCTACTGAACTGACCATGCCAACAGTCAGTCACGTGACCACAACCACCAGCCTCTATTATCTATTCTCAAACTCTATCCCTATCACACGTATTGCTACTGAACTGACCATGCCAACAGTCAGTTACCGTATATTACCGCGTATAAGCCGAATTTTGACTCGACAAATGAGTCAGCATGGAAAGAACTGGCGGGCGAGGACAGTGAAACTGAATTCGAGGGTTTCACAGCCGATGATTTGTAAATATTGTGTACTTATATGAAATGTATATAATTGTGTATAATTGCAATACATTTTATTTATGTAAACATGCTTCACTAAATGCAATTTGAGAGAGAAATAATACGTTTAGAATCCAAAAATGACTTCAGTGTTTATTTCCTGTGGGTACTTTTAGTCGTGGGTTCACATTTCTATACTCACCGATTTGACAAAATGGCGTCCTGTCGTAAATGCATGCATCGATCGTAGGGATATAAAAGGAAAACAAACACAGGTTTTCAGAATATACTGGTAATCGTTATTGTGTATGGCAGTACTTGGTCTCTATTAATGCAAGCAGTGATCGTTGGGATCGTTGACATACAAAGTAAAACAAAGGTTTCCAATCTTTATTCACATCAAACATACTGGTTACGTCCAAGATGTCTCTGATCGTGGTCTCTGGCCATAGTGGGGGCTCGGCTTATGAATGAGAGATACAATCTTGGCATTGATTTTGAGGGTCAAGTTGGGGGGTCGGCTTATTCATGGGGTCGGCTTATATGCGGTAATATACGGTACATGACCACAGTCATTAGCTTGTATGGTCTAATCTTCAAATTCCTTCCCTATAATATCCATTGCTACTGAACTGACATGCCAACAGTCAGTAAGTGATCAAACCCACAGTGTTTGCAATACTTTAACAAGCCGGTTGGTAATGGAATGTAGCTGTCAGCAAGCTTCAATATCTGCTGGCCCTAAATGAATTCTGCGGGCTTGTTTCGTAAAGTCAAACCAATAAAACAACATTGACAACACTGTACACAGTTTCACACTGTTTCAACAAATTCAATTAGCGAATGGTATGGTGCAGAGAGAAGTTTTTAATTGTTAAAGACTGGTGTTGACAGCGCTGGAACAGCAGGATGTGAACCTGTAAGTTATCTTAACATGATGAATCATGGACGATTCCGGAAAGTTTAATAAAGAAAAAAATGATAGGAAAGCTTCCTGTTGAAAAAAAAAAAATGACAGATAATTTACTGAAGGTCACAAGAGCCTACAAATATACTGTGTCAAAAGAGAAACTTCACATTCTTTCTTCAGGGCACTATAAAAGAACAATAGATGGTAAGATGGTGAAATTGTTACTATTTCATTGCTGAAATCCATGTGATGTACTCGATACACTGACAGTGCCACAATCAGTTCCATTAGGCTACACCGCCGTTTCAAAACAAGGGTATACAGAATGTCAAGTCACAATATGGATGTTGAGAATGGAGATGGGCAGCCTGCAACCGATTCGTCTGTGAGGACAGTCAACCTCTAAACATCTCAGCCCGGGTTCGTGTAGCAGGCAGAAATCTGTCACGTAGGTGACGTAGGATGATTTAACAGTCTTCTGCTCGTGACGTAACACATGGACGACCCAACCTTGGTCGATCAGAAGTGGTGCCAGTTTGTTGTAGACGACCTCACAAGTCATACACTGTACAACGGCTGCATCCCATTGCTCTTGCGATGTCAATAACTAATCATCCCGCTTGCAATATGCCAACGGCATATTCACGTTGCACATTTGACAATCGTGACATTTCAAGTACCGTTAGAAATGTGGTTTAAAAGTGTTTTTTCAATTCTTGAGGCCAATGCAAACATGGGCAAATGAAGAAAACTTCAATGTGAAGATCATGTGATCGACTGCATGTGGAAAAACCTGATTTGGCACTAACGTCATTTGCATGACCAATGGATGGGTTTGAGTGGGTTTTCCTTGTGTTTTTCTAGAGTCGAAAGATAGGGATCCCATTTCAGATACATAGATGTATCATCAGAGAAAAATTATTCATTATTTTTAAGATTACATTTGGTGAAGTTTCTATTTTGACTCAGTATAGTTTAAACTGCCGTCCCGATTCAATAACAAATGTTACTGGGTCTCCAGTAAATTGGCGATTAATTTGAACACTGCATACCCACCTTCCCCTGTAGGTATAGTCTCTTCCTCTGGCTTGATGGCCTCTGTCACTTCTTCTTCTGCAGGCATGGGGACCGTTCCATCTTCTGTCTCCAATGGCTGGCTCACCTCTGCCTCCCGTGCTGACTCCTCGGCCTCTGCAGCAGCAATGGCCGCAGCAAGCTCTTCCTCCTTGGCTGTCTCCTCCTCAATCTTCTTTCGACTCTTCATCTTCATTGTCTTTAGCTCACCACTCACATCGTCTTTAGGCGTCACAAGCTGGGACAGCTTTGGTAACAGAACAACACTTGATATGAATCGAAAAATCAGGAAGTATGAAAATTCACTAACCTACTACATTTGGGAATCCTGGGTCTAGATTTTCGAAGCTCTCTTAGCGCTAAGAATCCTGACTATATCATAATATTTCTAAGTTCAGGATGTTTTTTCGTAAATGGTGCTCTTGGATCCTGAAGAACAAATTGATCTTACCAATAAGATTATAAGTCTGCCAAGATTTTTTAAGCTCTCTTTGCGCTATGACAGTTGTAAGCTAATGTTAATGTATGAAACTTACAACTATCTTTGCACTAAGAGAGCCTCGAAAATCTAGGCCCTGAAAATTAACATAGATATACAAGTGGCAGTGGTATTATATATATCATTATCAGGGTTTATAATACATACACATGAATGTTTCATCATGTTTAATTCCATAAATGTTCTAATACACGTCAAATTAATTAATTCTCAGGCAGATGGCATTCTTCAGCAGTTTTAGACAATTCAGCTTATGAAATAAAAGTTTTACCAGTTTCAAGATAAGGAATGCTTGCTACCCCAAATCCTATTAAATCAAGGGACATAATTCTCTGTTATAAGAAAGTTGTGATGTTACCTCTTTCTGGCGCCGCTTGTGCCTGGTCTTTACATCCTTCACCAGGGTATGAGCCTGCTCCACTTCCTCTCTGGCCTACAGTCCAACAGTACACTACAGTCAATATCCTATGTACACACTAATGCTGGGATGGGTAACCCAGATACCCTGGAAGGGTAGGCAACAACTTGGACCCGGGTACCCACCTCATGAACCTCAAATGTTAGGATCATATAACTAACAGGTTAAACAATGTAATATAGTTTTCCTTTGTGATTACAAGCTTGTATTGTCTTTGAAGATTTAGAAATAATTTACAGCCACTTCTTTTGAAGATACTACATAGCTAAGACATTGATATACTCGAAATATTAACCTTCAACCTGAACAGTATATATTGCCATTTCTTGAAAATTAGATGTCAGGAATTTACATAATGGGAATAAGGGTAGGATAGGGTAAAAGGGGTTGGGGTATTCAAGTAGATAATTGCACCACTCCCAGCTCTCGTATACACTTAGTAGTAACGCTTTGTCGAAGACGTAGTGAGAAGGCAGGTTCTGAATTTGAACCTCAGGAAATCTAGACTTGCTTTATTTAGGGCTTGAGCACTGCAGAAAGGGTTAGGCGGTTCAGGGACTGTGAAACAGACTAGATGTTTGCCATATTTAAGAGGTAACTGAAGTTTTCTCAGTAGTATGTTTAATCTTGAAACTCCCCTAAACCTTATTCTTCTGACACTGGAGTTATGGACTTGTGAATGTCCAGGGCGGAACAGGCCTCAGCAACCTATGCTTGCCATAAAATGCGACTATACTTGTTGTGAGAGGTGACTAACATGATCTGGTAGTCAGGTTTGCTGACTTGGTTGACACATGTCATTGGTTCCCAATTGTGCAGATTGATGTTCATGCTGTTGATCACTGGACTGTCTGGTCTAGACTCAATTAATAACAGACAGCTGTCATATAGCTGGAATATTGCAGATGGTGGTATAAAACTAAACTCACTCACTCACTATGGCAAGGAGACCCTGACTTTCTGATTTCACTTTGAACACTGGACACAGCATACTGCTTAAGGACATGACATACTTAATAAGCACATAAGGATATGACATACTGAATGAGACCATGACATACTTAATAAGGACATGATATACTTAATAAGCACATAAGGATATGACATACTGAATGAGACCATGACATACTTAATAAGGACATGACATACTTAATAAGCACATAAGGATATGACATACTGAATGAGACCATGACATACTTAAAGGGGCACTGATGCGGAGCAATTTCCGTGGACTGGTGTAAACGTTTGTTATTGTTTTTCTCCCGTGAGTACCCGGATGATATCCCAGAATTCGTGACTGGTTCGTGACCTCTGCTGCGCATTCCGTAAACGCAACTGATAGTTTAATTATAGACAGATCAACTTAGGTGAAGTCATTTTTACTTCATTACAAATGTATTATGAAAACAAATGAAACACTTTGAAGGTTAATCATCTGCCAGTGGTAGAAATGGTAAAAAAACTATTAGGACAGAACAATAACGAAGCCAATGTACATCTCTATATTTTGTCTCATAACCCTGATTAGTTTATTGTCATATTTGTATGATTCTGAAAATTAATGAAAGAACACACGATCTGCTTATACTCGTAGTAAATTTCTAACATAACAGCAACATTTATACATTGTATAGATTGCCAATGTGGATCCTATTTCACACACATACGCGATCTAGTGTGTGTTTTCTGTCATACAGATTCTGCTGAATGCTACAACAAATAAATTAAAACAAAATGCAAATAATGAAAGTAAAACAGACTAATTTTATAGCAACAATGTCAGGCTGCTACCTTGTTCAGGAATGCATCCATCAATATCCACGTAAAAGAAATCGTATTCCATTCATCTGCAGCTGGTAAATAATCCTGCTCTGTGTCGCGTCTTACAACTGTCTAGTTTCCGAAAAAGTAACACATCGTTTCACGTCTTTCGTTAGTGAAAAACAGATAAACCTTTCATTGGTCTCCCAAGATAGCACACCTGGCAACTAATTGTATGATGTCCACTATTCTAAGTAATTTAGTTAACCAATAATGAACAATCAATCAATCAGCGCAAGGGTGGTTAATTCTTTGAAGGGAGGATGTTGTTTTTGCACTCACTCTTTACGACAGGGTGTAGTCATCTACAAACACTGCCTTTTGACAAATCCGCTAGGAGATAAAAGTAATTAATCAATCAGTGTGTTATCGGTTAATCCTTTGATCGATGTTTGTTTTTGCAACTCAGCTGATAAACCCTCTTGCATATTACATAACATACAATACATTTGCCATTACAGACCTTAATTTATAATGTTGAGTATTTACTCCAGACAGGAGAAATGCCTTGAGTAACCGAAGTGGTGTTACTACTAATTATACCTGTTATAAATTCGTTAATTGACCATCCAGAGAATGACGACAAATAACATGTGTAGGTTCAAACGCGAGTTACAGCAAGGAAGATGTAATCTCTGTGTCGCATGCAGCCTGAAAACACTTATGGGCCGATACTGTTTTGAGGATACCAACTGAATTTCGTTACATAAGGAATACACACAGGCATTTGCTGTGTACTTGGGTAAATAGGTGAAATAAGAGGTTTTTACGTAAGAAAATTTTCAGATTTCTCTACCAAAGGCAAAGTCATCGTTTTTTGTTTACGAATTCAAATAAATCAACTGTGTGTTTTTAGTATCATAAATAATAAACCATTGTAGCTACCATAGCTACCAAAATTTACGTGCAATATTTGCTATCACAGCTGAACCAACACTCAAAACTACCTAAATATAAAGCTTTGCAATCTTCCGTACTGAAACAAATGGCTTGCTACGTGCCTGTAGACATCATATTTTCATGTAACATGATTAAATATCGAGGTTAAAAACACAGAAATAGGATCAAATTGGATCAGTAACTATACCATCCAAGCATCCGAAAAGAACTACACTGCTGGGATATTTGGTTACGATCAGACAAGGAATACCATGGATATTTTTAAACAAATGGCATATGATGGGCATCCGGCCTCCTGACTGTTTAGGCGAAGAAATTGTGCTAATATGGACAGGAGCCCAGTTCCTTAGTCCGTCACGGTTGAAGGAGCGGGCGCTGACCAATTTGCGGTTTGGTTTCGTAATTAGACCGTTGCCGAGAAACATTATTCGCTCCGCATCAGTGCCCCTTTAATAAGGACATGATATACTAAACAAAGACATGACATACTGAATGACATGTCAGCCAATCAGGGAGTCTGACTACCTGATCCTGTTGGTTGTCTCTAATGACAAGCATGAGCTACTGAAGACTAACCTGGGCCTTCATGGGTCACACACTGAATGAGGACATGACATACCTCCTGTAACATCTCAAACAGCAACCAAAGTTGTTTTACTACACCAAATATTTGGCTATACACTGAAATACAATTGGGACTCTACCACAAATCTAACTTCGATAATACTGGATAAATCTGTTCATAAAACGTCACATTCCACTCACTGAGTACTGACAGTAGTATGTTACCGTTGACCTTGTACTGGATACCTCTTCACTACTGGGTAAACAGAGGCACATTTTGAACAAAGTCTTGTCTAAGAAGACACAACAAGTAACATGCGACTCAGAGTACGGACAAAATGAAGCCATTGGAACTCTGAAGAGTCTAGCAGCCTATCTAAATACCAGTTCTCTAAAAGACAATTCACCTGACCCACAACTTACTTAGCTTTACACAGCCCAAATCCTACCACATACATGTATCATTACTAACTGATACGATGCTGATAACTTACACTGAGTTCTGCAGCTGAAGACTCCCCCTCCGTCTGGGAAAAGGCCTGGTACGCTGCCTCTGTGTCGGAGTCCTACAGCAACAAGAATTCAACATTCGTCGCCACTGGTCAACAATGCTTTATATAAGTATAAGGTCTTAGAACATTTAAAAAAGTCAGTTTCCTTTACTGTTTACTTACGGGTACCATGTTTACCTTGGTATATTGTTTCTGACACATATGATTCTTTTTCCTCCATCCCGAAAATACAGTCAAATCCCGCCTCATGGCGTATTGAATATTATAAATTACTCGAAGTACCTGTTGGTCACCACCATCTTTTCTACCTATGTAGAATACATTGATAAGTTGAATTTACTACTTGGACCCCAGTGATTCGCCTCATCAAGATATGACTGCACTCTAAAATGTCACATTCACAACTTAGGTGAGACTTGCATCAATATCTAGGTACAGAATTTAACAGTTTGCATAAAGTGACAAACATATCATTACAAAGCCATTAGAGGGTCTGTATCATGGTTATCTGGCTATAATATCTAAAAGCTTTCAAATCTGGTGACTTGGCATTTCAAGTGAAGAAAAACAAGGATTTGACAAAAATACTCACAATTCCGGGATTGACAAGCCCTTCCTCTTCTCCATCTTTACCACTGAGCAGTTTCTGTTTCCGATGCTTAACCTTTGGTTTATCAGCCATCTTTCACAGCTTGTAAGTCAGTTACTACAATCATAAAAATAATGTTATTATTTGCATATACTACAATCAATATCCAACACACACTGAGAAGCCCATTTTTGGTGTCTCCGCACTGTGATATTGCTTAAATATTGCTAAAAGCAGAGTGAAACTCACTCACTCATCCACTTCTAGTCCTACACACACTGTGCCAACAATCAAGAGACAAGAAACCAGGGCCTTCGAAAATCTAGGCCCTGAGCAGTAGTCCCTGGACTGAATTTCATAACAAAGCATCACTGCATGTGACCGCCACATGACTTGTAGTTCTCCATCTTCAGGTGCATTTGGACTGATTATCATGATTATATATGGATTTGGTAATGGTAAATTAATTATCATAGTTTGAGAGTAGAGTACAGTTGTGTTACTATTCAAATGCTGAACAGTGCTCATTTCTAACCAAAACCAAAAATTATCTTATAACCAAATTTAGGACATGGACGTGAAGAAAAGGGTAATTTTAAAGATAAGTGATGTGGATAAGCATGTGTATAGCAATATCATCATCATCATCTTTATGCTAAAAAAATCACCAATGGTGGTACATGAGACAAGTGTGAACTTCAAAATATTGTGTCTTGTATATAAATGTCAAGCTTCAGAGTACCTATCTGAACTTCTTACAGTGTACACCCCTGCAAGATGTCTCAGATCCCAGAACCAGCATTTACTTACAGTCCCCAAAGTCATACTTGTCTCCCGTGGTCAGAGGATCTTTACCTACACCACTGCATTGATTTGGAATTGTCAAGCTTCAGTTTACCTATCTGAACTTCTTACAGTGTACACCCCTGCAAGATGTCTCAGATCCCTGAATCAGCATTTACTTACAGTCGCCAAAGTCACACTTGTCTCCTGTGGTCAGAGGATCTTTACCTACACCGCTGCATTGATTTGGAATTGCTGAATCACTGAACTCTTTCAAGATCTTCCTTCCTTTTTAATTGTAACTATTAGTAACGTCATGTATATGTTGAACATACATTCACCATTTCTGTAGCGTCTTGAGTGAGCATCGAATGCACGGATACAGGCATAGTTACGAATACCCACTATTATTATTATAATTAATTACACGCAAATAAATACAATAAATGCCATTGCCAAGAGAATAGGGATGTACATCAGTGTCTATAATACATATATCATAATCAGTTGAAAAAGAGTAGATGTTACAGATTGGATTTTATCTGGAACCTTTTGGAAACAATTCTTATATATTTTGTCAGTCCCCGAAGTCAGACTTGTCTCCTATGGTAAGTTACGTAAGGTGTTTGTTCTTTTGGATTTGAGAAGGTTTGCCATTTTTTAAACATTCAGCCACTCTAGAAATTGATTTGGAATAAGAAAGCCTTTCGGAAATAAAGGCTTCGCATTGAGAGAGATCATGAAACTCATGTGCAACTGCTGGAGAGCTACAGCACAAACCCCATTTGCACTACAGTTTGCACTACAGTTTGCACTACAGTTTGCCTGTGGCTGCAGAGAGGGCAAAGTCGCTCTACTCTGGGTGTTTCACTCCAGTGGCCAGTCTCAACTGGCAGGTTATGGTTTGATGTACAGAATATCACAGTTGTTGTGATATAACATTAGGGTGGAGAAGATACATTTCAAAATCTGGTGAGTGTTTGTACCATTGACAATAGATACCTTTTGAGCATGCCAAGATATTTTCTCTCCAATTTTTAATGAATTGGTTCCTAAGGATTCGCTCAAAATTTGAGACTAGCCATGGAGTAGAATACTCAATATTTAGAACATAACTTAGTCCAAAATTGTTTATGTTACTCCTCATGGAATTAAGCCAGGAGTAATCATTACAGTTGATTTTTAGAGTCCAGTGTCATAAAATTATATATTACTTGGGATAATTTTGTTACCTCGTTTGAGGAATTTAACTTATGCTAGAAAATTATCATACGTTTGTATATCTTAATATATAACGCCTGTCTTCCAAGTTCGCCATATGCAACAAAAGTAAGGTGTACAGTTTCTTAAACCTGCCGAATATGTCAAGGGCACTGCCCGAGAAACATATTCTGCTGTCAAGTCGTTGTGTGTGCAAATGAGTCCATCAAAGCACCTGAGAATATAGTTTTGGCACTAAATATGGCCTAACTATATATGATTATATCTTATATATTTAGGTCATGATTATAAATATATCAGAGTCTAGCGCCTGTAATAACAATTACGTTCTTAACGACATGCGCACAGATATTGAAATATGGCTTTAAGTTTAAGCAAAACCTGTTTATAAATACACTCTAAGACTTTACTGCATGAAGTTTTGGTCACCTAAGTCTGACAATATTCATCAAACAAATTAAACAATATTAAACACTTTACTTTGCCTAAACTTAGTCGAAGTAGAAGCTTGCAGTCCTTAGCTGACAGTGTGAATTATAGGCTCTGTGATCAGCAATGCTTTGAGTTTAATTGATTGGTTCTGTTAAATGGTATTTGGAATATGACAAACAAAATACGTTTACCGGTAATTTTGCCCTATTGTCAAATGAGGTATCACATTTTCATCAATCGCAACTGTAAACAGCGCATGCAACAACTTGTCAAAGAACCCGCTACACAAGAATGTAGTTGAAAGTCAGACTTCGAAATTGAAACGGAATGCGTAGAAACATGCAATTTTATGTTACTGAAAATGATACCGTACTTTAATTCGATTACTTTTATGAATACAGTATAACCATTAGATCAATTAAATAAGGTAAAGTAATATGTTTATTATTGCCATATTGAAACATTAATCGTAATTCGTTTTTGTTTTGTGAGTAACCTACAACCACTGCTGTTAACAAGTGCGAGAAGCACCCATAAATTATCAAAACATTGCTTTACGAAAAGGCAGATGTCATAATACACGTGTTAGCAATTTACCATAGCTCGCTTTAATGAAAATTAATCATAGAAAGGGGTAGTTACCATTATAAAAATGTTTCTACTGTTATATTTAATACTATTTTGTGCAGTATTTCTAACTGCAGGTATTTTCTTCACTTTT
The DNA here is from genome assembly GCF_037392515.1 of Haliotis asinina. Taxonomy (NCBI): domain Eukaryota; kingdom Metazoa; phylum Mollusca; class Gastropoda; order Lepetellida; family Haliotidae; genus Haliotis; species Haliotis asinina. Next base: position 51,272,001 of record NC_090286.1, read on the forward strand.
GAAAAGAGTAGCCAGTGCTAGTTATTGCTAGTAAACATATTGTCCACCCGCGTTCTTCAATATCCGCATGCGAAAACAAATAGAAACAAATATTTGGAGTACTGCAGTAGCGTATTGCAGATGTTTACTGTGTGTGCCATATCATGGCTATTTGTAATGCGTTGGCAAAAACGGTCTGCATGTAGATACTGTCATACACACCTCGCCATAAAGTAACAAATAAAGCACCCGCTAACAAGTAGACGTAATGTTTCGGATCATGTAGATCTTTACACGATTTCATCATAAAGTGCAGGATTATGGGCCCATATATACCTTGGGACCAACTTTAACACGACCTGGGATAAATGTCTGGAGGCTTGTCATATAAACTTTCTTATTTAGTTATAACATTCCCAATGTTGAACAAAATAGATACTTTTAATTTATTTATAAACAGGAATTCATTCAAACCAAAATCCAATATTTAACGTGCGCATCTTCCAGTCTTATATATGTCTGGCAAACATCCATATTTTTCAAATAAAAGATCTACTCGTCGCATGCACGGAATGCATGGATGCATTGAACCACAAACACATATTAATTTTCGTACTTGCATGAGTATTCTTGGCTTGGTATATATTCATATATATGACATATTAGCAAACCAAAATGACATCAGTTCATATTGATAGAATTCCTTTTAACATATTCTAATATTCTACATGTTTTGACGCAAACGATCGGGAAAATATCAAAGTATATTTCTTGGTTTACAGCTTTGCCAAGATTTTCAAATATTTTTCACTGTATCATTTTTTGTTATCAAAACACACAAAATTGAGGTCTAGTTAATATCTGTTAACACTGGGGAAATGGGTTGAATTAAGAAGTGGATGAAATGTCTTTTAGATAGAAAATCTCTATCTCTTTAAAGAAACGTCATGTACATGCTCGTTCTTTGCGCAGTGATGTGACCTTACAGAAACTACGTTTGTAGAGCCAACATACGTTTCTGACAAATTAGTGCAACATTCTTTCCTCATATGAAACATGTCATATACAGTTGTTTGAGTATTTTCTTCAGCTGTTTAATTACAAAAACAAAGTAAGCATACTGGATATTTTAGGCCTCATGACGAACTCAAACATTCATTGGAATATTGATGGTTTTCCAATATCACAACAATCTTATACGGCCACTACATCGGGCAATTAATGTATACGGTTTTGTGTTTAGTTAGTGTCAGAAACGGAATTGTCAAGAATTCGTGACAGCAGACCATGAGGTTGGGACAACAGGCTACATATTTAACATTTATGTACTGGCAGAAACTTATGTCTAAGTATAATCAGGACCAAATATTGAAAATTATTCAATATGGTCGAATTATCAATATTGTGTTTTTGACTCAACATTTAAAATCAAATTTGAGCTCTCTAAATGATTTTGATAGTTATGTATGATATATCGTTTGAATAAACACAATGTCATGTTTCACACCAAAGTATATTTGTGCTTATTTTTTTCAAGATGTTTTTGTTTTCGAAAAGTTTTGAAAGTTAAACCTTGTTTTTCACAAACTTCCGCCGTATAGTTCCCAGTAAAACCTTTCATAGAGTAACAACATCAACTTGCATCATGTATTTATGTGTATCACCGTAATCGTTAGATCATAAGCTGTTGAACGGTACCATTTCTTTCAACGAAATGTAAACAAAATAAGAGGAAATACATCATAATGAAGTGGTAAACAAACACAATTTGCACACAGAGCCAAGACTATTTGCATTTCAAGCGAATTTGTGTTGGTTGTCTTCTCTCACGTCCGCGCGTTGCCTATAAAAGCGACGTCGCGTCATCTGACGGCATTCCTGTTCAGTACTCGTGTCTGTCAAGAATACATCAAAAAATCATGCCAAGTCCAGCTCGTTCCCGATCCCAGTCTCCGGCAAGGCCTGCAGTGCTTACCTTTCCTGCTAAACGCCAAAAGAAAGTTGTTCGTCGCAAGCCATCTGGTCGCCCGACTGTCTTGAATATGATTATTTCGGCAATTCGTGCCCTAAAGGATAAGAAAGGCGCTTCAGTGCAGGCCATCAAAAGCTACATCATGGCTACCTACCCTGGCATTCCTGCAACTTTGTTGCCAAGTTTGCTCAAACGTGGCTTTCTGAAAGGTCTTCAGACTGGAGCCTTGGTCCGTCCCAAAGGTTCTCTCGCCAGTGGAGCGTCAGGTCGTTTCCGCGTAGGAGTAGTGGCAACAAAGAAGCCCGCCAAGAAGACCAAGAAGACTACTGGCAAGAAGAAGTCGACAGGCAAAGGCAAAGTACGCAGCCGTTCCACAGGGAAGGCAAAGAAGGCAAAGAAAGCCAAGAAACCAAAGTCTGCAAAGAAGTCCGCTACCAAGAAACGACCGAAGACAATGACCAAGAAAGCTACCAGAAAGGCCAAGCCAAGCAAGAGGCCAACTAAGAAGGTCGTCAAACCCGGATCCAAGAAGGTGAAAATCAGTAAGAAAACCAGCGTCAAGTAGACAACTACTTGTTTCAATTTAAGGACATTGTCCACAGGCCCTTTTCAGGGCCACCCAAGTCATCACAAAAGTAAACTTTTATTACATTGCTCGACTACCAATTTAATGTACTCCTGTTGAGAACCAGTCGTTTGCGTTTGACCAGAGACCATATAATAGAAATGGTGTTTGGTTTGGTCAGTTAATGATGAACAGTGATTTTTTAACCTCATAATTTCTCAAATTTATCTCGATACTAACAAAAATGTTAGCTTACTGATTGTTCGAAACTAGATAAGAGTTAATCAGAATCTTTATCGGAATGTTTGGTTCTGCAACACTCCAAATGAATAAATATGCATTTAACAATACCCTTCAGGAAAGCTGATTAGTAAACGAGGTTTAGCAAAAAAAGCTGTATGCTCCTTAGGCGGTGGTGGGGTTGGGGTTGCTCATCATTGTGTACATGTACTGGAGCGAGCGAGTTTTGTTTTACGTCGCGTTTGGCAATATATCACGGCGGTTGTTGGGGGTGGTGGTGGTGGTGGTTTGGGTTAACATTGTACGTGTTTCTCCATAATAATCACCCCACCCCACTATCCACAAATTACGAACGATTCCTACACAAGACTCTCTAACAGATCGGCACATAACGAAAGCTGACGTAAGCTAACGTAAGGAGAGCTGGCAATATAAATAGTGTCAGCTGAACGTACGGTTGTCACATGATTGCACGTGATCATCTCTCGATTTACGTTATGGGAGGCTGCAGCAGCTGCTGTTGGATAGTAATGTTCCTATGACGTTACACGCACCAAAGTTAAGGTAATGCATCATACATATGACTGCTTAATCTATTTGACCCAGTGTAACCGATAGATACAAGATTATTATACCAGCATATGACACTGACCCAGAACGTAAATCTAGGTCACAATAGTTTATCAGCCTTACCATGTTCTCGATTTAATGCGTTTTATCATTGCTTGCTGCAGGGTTTGTTGTTTTTTTTCAATTAACATGACACACGATGCAGAAATACGTTGGGTAAACAACCTTGCCACACTGCATCAAAACGACTGGCTATTGAAAAACAACCTTGCCACAGTACATCAAAATAACTGGCTATTGAAAACATTCCTGTAAACAAAATACAAAGTTTAAATTTTCACCTCAAAGTTGATACGAAATCTATGAACAGTTTTATCCCGTTAATGAACCTAAAATAGTTAAGAAAATGACTCAGAAGAGTTTCTTTGTTGAAAGGTTTAAAATATCCCATCATGAGTGAATCATGAGTGAATCATGTGTGTTTCTATGAATAGATTGCTATTCTCAAACACTGTCCGATTCTCAGTCATTATGTTATAAGTAACTCATTATCTAAATACCCCTAACATCAGGAATATAATACCACAGACAAACTGAATACATGGTAACTAAATTTTAGTGCTGTTATTTGGCAACACAATTACCATAGATACAAAAAGGGATCAAAATGAATCACCCTATTCATCGAGACATCAAGTATACTTGATATGTAAAGCAATAATACAAGTTAATATAAACAAGGTTCTGCAAAACAAATTTAACTTTTCTGAACCCAAATCATGACAAGTTGTTTTGCATGTGGGAAGTTTGTGTGTGTGATGTTATTGTGAATAGAATGTTAAAACATAAGAAGAAACACTGGTGGATCTAGAAGGAGGTGAGAGGGGTTGGAGGTTTCAGGGAGTTTGAACCTCTTGTTCCACCTCCTTTCAAAATTCCTGGATCTGCTGATGAGAAAGGTTTGTGACTGTGACACAAAAGGATAATTTTTTTTCAGTTGTTGCATAAAAAGCAACCTGAATATGTTGGAAACAATGAGTCCCAGCCTTCCTCCCCATAGAGTATTATGGTTATGGCCCTTAACTGGGTTTTGTTTTCTTGAAGAGAAACTGACATCTTTCTGACACTATCAGGACCAGCTGCAAAAACTACAGTTGGGTGTTTAGTAGGAGACATGAAAACAATTTCTCAGTTTCCTAAATAACATATCTCATAACCATAAACAAAGAGACTGGTTCTATAACTAATGCTTATGTACAATCATGGTTAGGTCAGGGCCCGCTTGCACAGAGCAATCTTGGTTACAATCAATCTTAGGCCCCTACAATCAACTTTACAATCACGGTACAATTGCCCTAATCCACTTGCACAAAGACGATCTTAAGACAGCATGGACTTAAGATCGCAATCTTAACTAAGATCGAACTCTTCAACGTTAGAGGTAGAACTTTCTTAAACTCGACTCCTGTCTACAGTTGTCTTCAAGAGTGCAAAGAATGCAGCGCAAATAAAACGTGGAACTGGTTACTGCACGCAACTGACATTTCTGCCTTAAACACACCTTGCAGATTTTTCATGAAAACAAAGCAAAACAAAAAACAAGCAAAAACACCCCACAAATCTTTTTAATGATAGCGTGGAAGATAACATATATGGTAACTCATACCTCTTGGGCTATTCTCTAATTTTTCTACATTCTAATATTATTTATGAACTAAGAATGTCATACTGCAACCACAGAAATATCACGTTTTATGATAAAATATTGAAATACAAACAAGTACATTAACAAATTTGGGTTTTGAGTTACTGACCTAGTACTCATGAAAATTAAAAGATAACATATATTATAAACAAAATGTACTTATGATACAACACCTAAATGTACCATGATTTGTCAATGGCTGTCAGTGAGTCAGTGTTTGGCATCTGGTTGGTGTTCTTTGGAGTAAAAACCCAAATATATCCCACAAGCATTAGATGTGTAAACATATGAAAGTGTGACATGAAAGTGGGAGTGTTGTGGAAAATGCATGACAGGGAAATATGAAAATGTTATTGTTCCGTGTGTCTTGTATGTGTTGTTAAATACTTATCTACAGTATGTTAACTGCATTACGCTATTTTGTTGATAATTATTTTTTCTTTTTGTTAAAAAACGTTTTTACGCAAATTTCACATGCCTCAGCAAGTGTATTTTCCTGTTTGAAGAATACTTCAAATTGTATTATATTTAAAATGCATAGATTAAAACTCTGTTCTCTCATTAGAAAGAAACATAAATTTGTACGCTAACCAACTGTAGATCATTGACACGTCTATGATCGAAAATAAATATATGTGGAGATCTGTGCTGTCACAATATAACATACATTGTATTTGGGCATGGCAGATTTTACAGCAACGGTATAATACGCAAAGGGAAACGACTCCCATCTTGCGTGAAAATCAAGATTAGCTGCCCTTGAGTTATTGAAAAGGTCATGGCCACTGCTAATCGCATGCAGACACCTTTCGTTACTATCCTTTCCTTGTTTATCAAAAAGGTATGGTGTTCATACTTTTTCCAGCACTGAATCGGGTGAGAATTGTACTCTATGATATCGACTCAATAATGATGTTGTTCACTACCTCAAATAACGGTATTTCAGACGTTAAATCGATGTTGCATTCTCCGTGTTGTTGCAGTGTCGAGGCGAATCATACAGTTTTATGCAATATAAAAGCAATCCCCAAACATAAAGCTAATTATTTGCGTGAAACTGACACCAACTTGCATGCCATTTTGCTACTGGCTACAATGATCTTAGCTCCTTACAATTGGTTCCGACCAGTTGTAAGTTTTGATTGTAACTTACATTGATCTTAGCCTGCAATCGCTTTGTGCAAGTGGATGGCGATTGTAGCCCAAGCCTAAGATCACCATCTTAAGGATTTACAATAATTGTAGCTCTAAGATCGTTTTGTGCAATATAAAAGCAATCCCCAAACGTAAAGCTAATTATTTGCGTGAAACTGACACCAACTTGCACGCCATTTTGCTACTGGCTACAATGATCTTAGCTCCTTACAATTGGTTCCGACCAGTTGTAAGTTTTGATTGTAACTTACATTGATCTTAGCCTGCAATCGCTTTGTGCAAGTGGATGGTGATTGTAGCCCAAGCCTAAGATCGCCATCTTAAGGATTTACAATAATTGTAGCTCTAAGATCGTTTTGTGCAAGTGGGCCCAGATCTTTATGATAAATGGTCTGGTACATGTATTACGATTACCAGGAAGTACATAGTTGCTTAAACTATGTACTCCTATGGGACACAAATGTTCAAAACAAAACTATATTTGTGTGTACCTTGTCCTTTATTGAGTAGTAATATGGGAGGGTTTTTGTTCAGTTTATGCAGTTGGGAGCCAATGATATGTGTTTACCAATGACATCTGTCAGATGGTCTGATCACCCAGTCCCATTAGTAGCCTTATGACAAGCATGGGTTACTGAAGACCAGTTCCAACTTGGACCTTTGCAGGTGAATAAGTCATGGGGTTTATCCTACATGATATAAATACAACTACTCCTCAGGGACTCTCTCTGACCACCTGATCCTGTTAAGTGCCTAATGGTAACAGGAATATATAGTCCGTTTGACTCAATAAAGGACCAATGAATTGCAACGTTACTCGAAAACTAATAAGCATAACATACTCAATGAAATGCTGATCATAATCAAAACATAATACCAACTCTGTGAGGTTTTTGCAGAACTTTTGTCCTAATAATAAAAAAAGTTCTTTAAGAAACTATCATTAAAATATTGACACAGTTCAATATTGACAGCCCACCTGGCTGTCCCTTTCTCTGTACTACTTTCACATAACAAATAGTGAACTGTGTCAATATTTTAATGATAGTTTGTGAAAGAACTTTTTCATTTGATGCAAAAATACTCTGCAAAAACCTCACAGAGTTGGTATGATGTTCTGATGATGATCAGCGTTTCATGTTATGTTTTATGAGTGTGTTATGTTTATTGGTTTTTGAGCTAGACTGCAATTCATCGGTTCGCTTTTGAGCCATGCAGACTATACTCCATTTTAGACTGACAAATTGTCATTTCTATGTATGTAAATTGAAATTCAGAAAGATAAAGATACATATATTTACTGAACATTTGGCAATGTAACATGAAAGATATTATTGTATGAAAGCCCATATCAAACATTCATGCTCAATGTGAATCTGCTGACAGTGAAAGGAAACGGGTATTGGACAGTTTGTTTGAACACGATAAATACACAATAATGCATGGCTCATCATTCTCTTGAAATCCTGTTCATGTTGGTAGTAATTCCTGCATATTTCATAAAACATTCATTTCAATGCCAGATGATACACTGGAAAAAATTTTAAGTTTATGAAAATATAATTTTAGATTGATTTTCTGTTAAAGATATACAGATTTACAGAATGGCTGAACTTACAAAAGAATCACAAGCAGTTCAGTGCACTGAGACCAACTGCAATTCAGGCTCTGATGTCCTGGCTGCCATTGCCAGGCTGACTGACCATCACATCTTACCTGAGGAGGTCCACATATTGTATGATGAAGTCACAGAACTTGTCCAGAAAAGCTGCATGAAGGACAAGTACATTGAGGAGTTGAACCTGAAGCTACGTCAACTAGAGAATGAAAACAAGGATCTGAGGGAAACGGCGGATATCTTCAGACAGGGTACTGGGAATATCAGAAGCATGGGATCATCAGGTTGTGATGATCTCGACAGAGATAGTCGGGTGAATCGGGACATCATCCAGAACTTGTCGCTGAAATTGGTCATTGTGGGAAATGAGAACAAGGAGCTCCGTGAGATGTATCAGAGGGTGGTGGAGAAAAATGATATGATGGTAGGAGTTGCCCGTCAATGTGCCCATCTACAGGAGTTAAACTCCCAGCTACAGAAAGAGACTGAAAAGGTTTGTTTCACATTTGGTTACAATGTTGGAGTGTTTCAGACATCTGGAAGGGAGTCACTGTTAATTACTCTGTTAATAGTAATTGTGACTCTGTCATCGTACCGAGATACCCAATTCATGGCTGGGTGGACTGGGACACATAGTCCCAGTCAGACAGTAACTGAAATTGTGTTTGTGAAGTTTCATATTCGCAATATTATTAAGTAAATAATGTTTGACACAAATGTTCATTCTACACTGAATGGCAATGTTTGAATGGACTTTTGTAATACTTAATATTTGTGCTCAAGCACTTTGAATGATATTATAAAATAGTTAATAGTCCCTTTGTTAAGTCTGTAATTACCATGTTTTATTGGAAGTGATCACACTTTATATTTTCTCATTTATGGCATAAGCTGAGTTCATCACTGAAACATTCTTGTGAATTCTGGCTCTACTTAAGAATTGACTGATGCAATTCAGTGGTCAAATTTGTGGATTTTCTGGTTGTGAGTCACACCTGGCTATATTTTACAGACCATATTTTGTAGTTGCAATATTGCTAAGCTTGCGTGTTAAACACAGAAGCAGAGTGTGACAAAGATGTTTGTATTTTCAGCTGAGGTGGGTGGAGACCCTGTACAGTCAGAAGGAGAGGGAGTTGGAATACAGCCAGAGGAAGCTGCAGAAGCTACAGCAGCTCCACAACATCCTCCGGGGCAACAGCCAGAGATCCATCATCACTCCAAAGTCTCCTATGGAAGAAGAGGTCCACCCTCAATGTGAGGAACAGACCATCCGTCCCTTGAAACGTGGTCGGTTTGTGATGGAGAAAAGTTGTTCATATGAGTGTTCCAAGTGCTCTAAGTTCTTCCCAACCAAGGAGGTGTCTGAAGAGTCCACTTGCTGCTACCACCACATGAAGCCTGTGAAGGCCATCCTGCGACGTGAAGATGGAACTGTAGATCCCGTTAGTCCTCCTGACTGGTTTTGGCCATGTTGTCAGAAGATAGGAAGAAATGCTGTGAAATGCGTTCAAAACAGCAGTCACATATTTATTGGAGATGGTGGTAAACGTTAAGAGAGGTAATATCGATCCTGAAGAACCATCTCCTTGAAGGTGCTCCTGATCTTCTATCATGTAAATCTGTCTCAAAATGACGTTTACCACTTATCAAATAATTGTCAGTAAATTTTCTGTTCATTTGAATGCGAGATACAATCACACATACTGCTGTACAGAAGTATCTGTATCAAACAGACAGATACATTTCGCCTGTATAGATGTCATACTGTGATGAATCATGAGGCCTATTTCGCAAAACATTTGCAGCACTGTTCCTGTTGTCAGTGTTAAACCAGGGCCTTGTTTGCGTAGAAATAACTTGCCTACAAATTTCCAGTAGAAGTAAGTATTATTGCCTGATATTTCAGTGAAGTTTATCTATGCCCAGATAATATAAAACAGTTCACCAGCCATGTCATAGTCTCTGCCCAATGAATGATTTCATCTAGTTCAAATGAAATCAAACCAACTGTGATAAACGTTTTTAATGTGTTCACACATCTACTGTCTACATATGTGATAATCCATTATTGAGAGGTATTTAGAAGTTTGGCTATTAGTAGTATATATTCATACTGATGAAACATTTCCAAAGGAATGGAATAATAATTGTCATATTTTCCCTTAATTTCTCTTCATGATCTGTTTCTTCCTTCCATTTTATCAATCTTATAAATCAAGTATCCCCAACTTTTTTTAATGGTATATATAAGATGACAAGATTTGCAAACAACCTTTCTGTAAGTTTGTTTCTAATACGTTCCTGGTACAGCATGATAATCTTGATTTTATTGCCACAACAAATGTGGAATGGCTCGAAAATCTAATGAAATCCTGACTTTCTGAGGTAATGGAATCACATTTTGTTATCAAAAGGAAAGACAGGGAGCTGATCTCAATATTTTTGTTTATGTTAAGCAGCATTTGAGAGAGTGATAGTTTACAGCTCGTGGACATATCATGTGTGTGTGCATTCATCTGTTTAAGAATTTCCTTAAGTCACATGCTGATCCTTGGTTCTTCAACAAAGATAACTTTGAAATAGTGCTGTATATTTGCTGACTATAAACTTATTATATTGTTTAAATAAGTAATGTTTCTATGCATTGAAGCAGTTGTGCTAAATTCAGGAAGTGTTAGATAAATGATATCTAAGTTATGGAACTCTCATGGCTGATGCCATACACGCACGCACGCACGCACGCACGCACGCACGCACGCACGCACGCACGCACGCACGCACGCACGCACGCACGCACCTAGGTATGCATAGACTGTTATTCCATCCTAAATTACAAAAGACACTAAAGTCTTTGACAAGCCTCTTATAAAATGACCAAATAGGTATCAGTGCTTACACTAAAAATGACAGAAGTTTGTAAAGTCTATGTCTCTTAACCTCCTCACTGATCCACAGAACTGTCCACACCCTCAAGGTGTGCCGTAGTATTGAATCCAAAATCTGTTTGGTCATAGTTTAATGTTATGCACTTATATGCCATTGTTATGTGTGTTATTATCTTATTATTGTTAAAATATTGTTATTGTAGGCATATATAGTGTTGTTGGGTGCTTAATGGTGTAACATATTGCTAAAATGTTGTTTTGTTTAAGCATTCCTTCACTTTCCTTGACTTCGTGACATATATTTTGTAAATACTCCGACAGCATATTTTTCAACCAGTATACTCTGCCAGAATGTATGTCCAAAACTGCTGTTGTTGCACAAATACATTCTGAATAATGTTGTATATTTATAAGGGTGTTATATCACAGATAGTGATATGAAATTGGTTATGTCAGTTACAATGAATGAAGCTATTCTAGCTGATGGCGTCAAGGTTTTCGTTATTATAGAGAAGATAAGAAATGGATTGAGTAGCTCAACATACTACCTACTCACTTTTACAAGGCACTATTAGGCTGTTTTTCACTTTACATGTTGCCATAAAAGGCGTACTATGTTTGTCGTAAGAGGCGACTAGTAGTCAGGTAGTCAGGCTTGCTGACTTGGTTGACACATGTCATTAGTTCCCAGTTGCGCAGACCGATGCTCAGCTCATGTCATTGATCACTGGATTGTATGGTCCAGAATGGATTATTTACAGACCTCCGCGATAAAGCTGGAATATTGCTGAGTGCGGCATAAAACTAAACTCACTCACTTTACATGTTGCAATCGTGATAGCAGATAGTGTCAAATTTGTTTTGTTTTGCTTTCCTGAAGAGATTAAGCAAACCTCTGTTTGTATAATGGGCATAATATTGTTCATATTTATACTGTGCCAAAACCATTGTCCAGGAATGTGTTCAAAGTGCAACATCGTTACCCTGGTCAGTGCATATGTTTGTAAGTCTGAAGATTGAATCTGTTTTGTTTCAAGGAATGATATGCATATCCATATTGTGCTAGGTCCACTCCACAAAGCATGCTTAGTGGACAAAAGTATATCCCTGGTCAATAAATAGGTGAGTACTCTGATTCTCCTCTCAGTGGCAGTGTACCACAAACTGTGCCTTGTATGGTGCTAGAAGGTTAATATTTATACATATTATTGCCATCTCTTTCTACCGGGCCTTACTTGCACAAAGTGATCTTAGCATTACAATGATTGTAACTCCTATTCTCCAACACAGGCTTAAGACAGCTGTAGCACTAAGATCACTTTGTGCAAGTGGGCCCAGGCAGTGATACATGATGGATGAACATCGACATATTTGTCACAAAGTGTTTTGTCTAATAAAACACCTCTGGTCCTTAAAGGTCACATGCAACGTTAAACACAACTTTGCAGATTCTCATACAAATCATCAAAAATGCCAATTCAACTTACGAAGTTGAAAAAAACGCAATGAAAAAAAGTCAAACGATTCACTAATTTGTCCCCAGTGCTGGGGTCACAATGTGTGCACAATGAATAGGTTTGCAGTGCTTGACACAGTTTACCTACCTGGAGTATGAGGTGAGCAGTAGTCTAATCTTGGTTGTGTACACAAACAAGTAAATAATCTACTAGTTACATGAAAAAACCATGTTGATTGTGATAAGCAGCCTCTGTCACAGAGAAAACTCGATGTCTGGTTTATTGACACCTATATATCTGCCTGTCGGTCTGCTAATGACAACATGCAATGGACAACTTCAATCACTGATCACATGCAATCAGTACCTTTTTGGCTTATACGCAATAAACAATGAACTGGCTAAGTGCATCAGCAAATGAACCATTGGCCAATGAAAAGGCTTCATTACACTTGAGTGCACACCCTCCGGCTCTGACTGTTTTTGGTATCGTGGCTCCTTCATTTTGAGGGAGGTGAACCCAAGTACAAAATATTGCACTTTTGATTTGTGATTAGATGCCAATAATTTTGTTCATTTGTTTTTTCGTAATCAGGAATGCATTTTATGTGTCATGAATAAGTGATAGCTGTGTGTTAATTATGTTTGATTTTTTGGTTGCATGTGACCTTTAAGTGATGGGGCAGTGGGGTAACTTAATGGTTGAAGCGTCCACGCATCACGGCGGACCATTTCTGGTGCTCCCTGCAGTGATTTTGTTGGAATATTGCTAAAAGCGGCATAAGATCATACTCCTTCAGCGTAGGGCAGAATAAAAGTCTTACATATTTTCAGATGTCAAGGTCTCCAAACACGATTCTCTTGCCCAACTTGTCTTTGGAACGAAAAGATCTATTTTTTTGTATGATTTGTAGCCTCTGTCTGTGCTGTATAGAGGCCTAGGTGCAGACAATTTTTGCAATCAATGTTCTGCTTATCTTTGAATAGTAGTATAGATGTTCAAATGTTGTACTCAGACACACAGATCAGATATCACTGTTCTGGCTTGATGGCATGTGATGGTAGTTGGAGGTCTGTAGCAAGTCCCTTGTACATGTTTCTGTTTTTTTTCCTCATAATTGACACATATAGTATATTTGTATTTTACATCACATTAATATATGTGCCTTTGTATTCCAAAGAGAAGATACTCTGACAATAATGCTTTTGTCCATTATTTGCATTTTTAACAGAGTAATTTAGAAAAAGTGGCGAAATCTGAAAGTCACAATTTGTTAGAATTAAGATATCCAGTGACACATCCTGTACATGGCATTCAATACATTCATCTAATTTTGTTCAGTAATATTAATGCATTGTGCACCGGGAAGGCTAAAATGTATTTTTCAGATGAATCGGGAAGGCTACAATGAGTATTTCGGTTTTCCTGGGAGAGGTGATTAGGGGAGTACCACCCAAGCAGAAGATAAGGGTCCAGAAAGCATAATCCATGTCGGGAGTGGAGAGAATTTTTTACAAAACAATTATGATTGTTGCTTCTTTAGAACTTCATTTTGCTCAGTGAATGATATTCCATAGGAACTAAGTGATATATGTTTAAAATAATGGAATTTAACACCAAAATTACAGCCTACATAATTTTTCTTCTCTCTGTATGTTGAGCCATCTGCCAGTTTCTATCAAAAGATTTAGATGTGAGGTTCTAATTTCAAAATAGGGACAACATATTGATTTTCATATTTAATGGGGCTCTACCAAATTCATCATAAACCATACCCTGCACTATGATCGTGGAGACATCATCGTCCACATAGACCATGTGCCATAACTTCTCAAATTTTCTTAAACTTGAAGACAGAGTTACAGAAATGTGATTTACCAGGGATAATGACAATTTAATGTCAAATGTATAATGAAGGAGACGTGAATATATGTAAATATCTCTATTTTTTTAATGATTGTCCACTTTAGCTACTTTCATTCCACTTTTCTTTGTAGTTTGTCAGAGCCTCTAAGTGAGGCGTGCTGTGTTCATTCAGCCATAACATTATTTGACAAGTACTGTGAAGGCTTGATTTTAGCCTTCCCGGCCATGAACCATTAGTGTACCTTTCCAGGCATTTTAATTTTTCAGTGATCATGTTACTAATGAAACAATGACTTTTTCTTTTCCAAAAGTTGTGTTCTTTCATTGTTTTCTGTGTGTTGTTTTCTGTTTATACACAAGACATTATTTTGTTGAGAGTTTTGGTTTTGAAGCTTTACAGACAAATGGTACAATGTTCATACTTACAAGCTATATATTTGACCACTTGTTACTTTTTACATGTTTGATAAATAAATGTAGTTCAAAGTATAATTTTGAGAGTTGTCATGAATGCACATGGTATGAGTAATATGTATTAAAGTATAGAAATGTTTCTTTCATGAACAGAATGGAAAAATGAATTTTAAACTGAAATGGTGAAGCAAAATATCTCCCTTTTCATCCATCTGAGATACTGCATTGCATTCTCTACACTACATTCTGTTGTGTTTTTTCAACATTTATCTCTCTTCTATTAACTCCTTATTAAGGGGATGAACTGTTATTGATTAGCATCCAAGACAGGAAAGACTCTTTCAGTGTTTGAATTAGGTTTATTCAGTGTTTGGTATTGATCACAGCAAATACAACAAACATTATCTCCCAGTCAATCATCAATCGCATCTCCTCCAATACACTGAGAAGAAACACATTCAGATAAAATAGTGTAAAAGCAGTGTTATGACCATATTACACATATAAACTAATAGAACTGATCCCTGCATACAGTTCAGTGGAGTTAGTGTTTTAACTTGATTGAAGCTGATAAGCATAGCTTCAGCCAAACGCATTAAAACTGAGCTCTATGAACCATGCATGTGAGGTGCAGGAAACCAAGGTCTTTAGCAAAGGTAGCAGTGGTTAAGGGAAATATTGCACCTGTTTCAGCAGAACTGCAGCAACATCATGGTGGATCACTAATAACTAGATTCACTTGTGGACGGTGCCAACCACACTTGGTATGCCAGATTATAAGTCTTGTTAAGATGCCTCAGTGCCATACCTAGGATGCCATGAACTGCCAATGTAAAATTTAACCTTTCATTTTTGCTTTTTTGCAAAGCATGACATACCAGCTAACTTCTCCATGTATTGATTATGGTCATACATTTTTAAGTGGTAGACTCAGTATATGTTATTGAAGGTGGGATTTGGCAGATTCACTGTACTAATAAGGGTGGGTGGGCTTTGGCAGTCTCACTGTACCCATGTGGGTAAGTGGGTTGGGTTTAGCTGCCTCACTGTACTCATGTAGGGAAGTGGGTTGGAATCAGCTGTCCCACTGTACTCATGTAGGGAAGTGGGTGGGATTCAGCTGTCCCACTGTACTCATGTAGGGAAGTGGGTTGGAATCAGCTGTCACACTGTACTCATGTAGGGAAGTGGGTTGGAATCAGCTGTCCCACTGTACTCATGTAGGGAAGTGGGTTGGAATCAGCTGTCCCACTGTACTCATGTAGGGAAGTGGGTTGGAATCAGCTGTCCCACTGTACTCGTGTAGGGAAGTGGGTGGGATTCAGCTGTCCCACTGTACTCATGTAGGGAAGTGGGTTGGAATCAGCTGTCCCACTGTACTCATGTAGGGAAGTGGGTTGGAATCAGCTGTCCCACTGTACTCATGTAGGGAAGTGGGTGGGATTCAGCTGTCCCACTGTACTCATGTAGGGAAGTGGGTGGGATTCAGCTGTCCCACTGTCAATCTCCATTAGGCGCTAGCTCCATACACATATATTTAATATTTTCTATATTCTCATGCAAACAAAAGTTAAAACACTTTATGGTTTTTCCATTTGGTAAACTTTTGCCCTATGAATTATATATGTTATCATGGCTATTCACTCTAATGAATATAGCCTAAAGTGAATCTATTAATATCACTGTATTATTTGTTGGAATGTATGGGGATAATCACTTACTCAGCATAAATCTACATTCAATAATCCATATTTAATATTTCAGTGTGCGAACAATTCAGATGTTAAATAAGGAGGAAACTGTATGTTTACTACTTTGTAGACATAATGCAGAACATAGCAACGAGGTAACTGGTTATGTGGCTTTGTCAGGTTCTATATGTGAACAATATCTATATTGAGAATGCATCACCAAGTAACTGATCATATGCTTTGCCCACTATGCAACTATGTTCTTCACAAAAACACAAAGGACCTTTCACAGGATTTAACCAACATTCTTGTTGTTAGATTTGCTAAGTGACACGGTGAATTGCAAAAAACTGCAGAGTATCCCAAATTACATGAGCAGGGCTGGTGTTGACATATCAAACTCTAGTGGTACCCAAGGGACATAACTCTACATATTACTGTAAATGTCGCAAATAATGGAGAAATGTCCTTCTGAAGAGAAGGTATTCATGTTGACACTATTCTTAAAAGTATTTAAGTCCTGTCGTAGTTTAAATGTGCAGAATATGGTGACACTGCATCACAAATTTACTTTGTGATAAATGAATATGTGAACATGTTGCTGTTGCGTGACTACTCACATGTCTGATACACTTAGCATAACTTGTCCAGACACTATGCCTTCACTGAGCCAAGCCAAACTGCTTGGCTCTGTGTCTCTCTACCCTATAATATTACTATCTAAGCCACTTAACCATGTTAAAACTTTAAGCCTACATTACTGCATAAAGGAAAAGAGAGCAGAAGACAAGGGAACAAGCAACAGCTGTACATCTGAAAAACGTGATTAAAAAATTATTACTTTATCAAAGTGAGAACTCAGTACTGCATAAACCTTTATGCAGTCATATAATGATACAGTGTTCATTAACAAGTGCAGACAGCCAATAACATGCATGCACAGTTGAGCATCAGTGGTGCTTCTCCACAACCACAAATGTCTACAGGAATTCATTGCAAATTTATCGATGCAGGCAGTCAATGGGCTCTGTGATAATGAAACGTCTCCAATTATCATGAAGACAAACAGGTTAGTCAGTCATTTTTCATTAGCTCTACGAAACAAAGCCATCGTTTTGGCATGAGTGCATATGTGCAAAGTATAATCAGGTGAACTTCCTAACAACCTGATTACCTTTATACAATCACGCTCTTGTCAATTAGTGCACTATGATGGCGGTATCATGCTACTTGATCTTGACCATCCAGTGATGGATAACTGGGAAATTATCTATACTGTCTGCATAAGATGACACACCAAGTCAACCAGACACTGAGCCTCACCTCCAGAATCATCAACCTGCCTCTTACGACAAGCAATTGTTGCTAGGGACCTAGGCTGTATTGCACAAATGGACACAAACAAGTGATTAATATGAACTATGTCTGATGCTGAATAGGTATCATGGCACGCTGTCATCCACTTTGGTGTTCAGCTCCAATATGGGAGCTAGGTACAAAGTGTCTCTGCCAGTGCTCTTAATATGGTGGTATCTAAGCCTAGACTGGAAGTAGGCACAAAGCCATGCTCAAAAGAGAATGATCTATGAATTCAGCTTTCCGTCGCTTTTAGCAATATTCCAGCAATATCAGTTTTTGTCTTTTTTTTTCACCATGGCAGGCGACACCAGACATAGCCTTCTCACCCACGTGGGGAATTGAACCTGGGTCTTTGGTGTGATGAGCGAATGCTTTAACCACTATGCTACCATCTCCATGCTACCATCAGCCTTCCTTGTTCAAGAGCCTGTCTAGCAACTAGGACTGTGATCAAACAGTTTAAACATTCCTTAGCAAGCCCACAGCACTTCAATGAGAACACAACAAAAGCAGTTTTTGTCAAAGCAGTTCATGAATAGTTTGTCAGTAATCAAAGTAAACATAATCAAATTCACAGATCACATTTATGTTCAAGGAGAAGCACAATTGATATTGAGGTGTGGATGTTGACAATGGAAATAAGTGGTCAGGTGACAACATTTCAAGACATAATAATTTACTTTAAGCATTTTAAGGCCTTATTTCTATTTAGCTGCTTTACAACAATATTGGTTAGTATTCACTGTAAATGATCAGAAAAAAATCCCTTCAAAATTAGTATTGCTACTAATACATGAAAAACAAACCAGTTTTAACTTGGCCCTGTATTGAAATATAATGATAGGTTTTGTTTTGTGAAAATACAGAGTTTGAGACAAAATAATCAGACGTTCTTATGAACAGAGATAATAAGCCCTTGTGTTTCTTCAATCCAACCAGTAGTAAAACAAATATGTCCGAAAACAATTTGGTTGAAAGTCAGCCTTTTCTTATTTCTGGGTGATTTTGTTGGTCTGGGTCCCGTTTCACAAAACTCTCATAAGCCTAAGGTTTTGCAACTTTTCTCGTAGCATTTGTACCTGGCATACTGTAACATAGGAGGTGCAAATGCTATGAGAAAAGTTACAAGGCCTTAGGCTTACGAGAGTTTTGTGAAACGGGGTCCAGGTTCATAAACCAACCAAAAATAATATGTGGTCTAAATATTCTATATACAGTTAGCAGAATCATTTGGTTTGTGATATTTATATGCAAATGTTACAAATATACAGTAAAAACTTGTCTACACATAAACAATCTTCACTCAGATATATATGCTCATATGTGACTTTAATACAGAGTCTTTTGATTATTTGAACTTTGTAAATAGACAATACATCAAAATAACAAACATTACTAATTACTGGTTATCTTCAACATGTATAAATACAAATTATCAAATATTCACAAACAGTACCCTTCAAAAAGATCTCTGAAATGATCTTAACTTATCTTATTATGGTATGCAGATCATAACCAACTGAACTAGATCTCTTGTTTGAAAATGATTGGACAAGTCTCTGAATCATGGCTTTTGTCCATGGAATATGATATCAATGTGATTCCTACCTTTGTAACGAGTTTTTATACCGACAATCATGTAATCATGTTGAAATACTGGCAATTTGTATGTGAAAATATACCAAATACTTTCAAGAGTACTTTTCATTTCAAAAGGTGGTTCAAATGAGATTTGAAATTAGACATGATCAAATTCTAAAAACGGTGAAGTAAAAAAAATTCTAAAAATGATCATTATATGATGAAGATCAGTCTATATTTTCCTGAAAGTTTCAGCATTTGTGCCATTCAAAAGATTTTGATGCATAACCATATTTTGATTATGTAACAATATTCACATGTACTAGTCTATGACATGCAAACAACTTCAGCCAGGGTTAAAGACACAGTGAGATGAATGCAGCAATCAATTAACAAGTGATTGCTGAAGCCAGATCAAACCCACATCCAGCAGTCACAGACCCAAACAAACCAGTCCCGCTAGTCTCAGGGTCTTAGCCTTGATGGGTTCATGATAAAAGAACAAGTATTACAACCAGCTTGTCAACTGGTGACATTGATGGGACACATGAAATATAGTCTACAGCATGCATATATAGCATACACACAATCAATCCTGTGTAATTGTGTACTGAAATTTGACCCTACTTTTGATAAGTCGGAGTTGAAAAAACTATGCTCAAAGCACCAGAATAACATGTCTGCATCAGAATCTCTGTCTCAGACACAACCCACATATCCACAGACCTTGTACAGTGTATCACAAAGTCTCTCAAGAGCAGCTGCAATCCATTCTATGTGTAAGCAAGTTTGATATGATCACATCATCCAGGGACTGTCTACAGAGTTTGTATGTTCAGATTATGATATGATTCTGTTGTCCAATCACTAACTCAGTTCAAATCCTGAGTCTGACTCAACAGCGTAGAGGAGCTTCGTCCTTAGCATCACCTCATCCTCCACTTCTGGCAGTTTGAGCAGGTTCATGCAGGTGCTTGCTGTTGGAAGTCGTTCAGGATCTTTTCCAGCATTGTGAATGCAGAAGGCTGGGTACAAGTCCTAAAATACATGACACAGATCTGACCATGAATGTATCATAACTTGATGTATCTGAATCTTTAAGAATATACCTAATGATCATAAGGTGTACCAATGTAGCGCACAGGTTGTATGAACAAGATGTGTTCATTTAATATTATGATTAAATTTCTGATTCTGTTACCACAGAGAGACCTTTGAAGATTGGTAGTGGTACACCAACATTTGAGGACCTTTTAATGACAGGATGGGATATTAGCATAATTAGAGAGCAATTCAAACTAAGATTTGAAAACTCCTTATCTTATCATTTAATACAGAACAAACACATGACTGCTGCTTGCCTCAACAAAGTGCCTACCTTAAAACCCAGCAGTGGAGGCCTAGAGCAGCTGGTGACAAACTTCAGGAGTTGTCGTTTCTGCTGATCTGTGAATGTTGCCACAGCGTTCCAGAACATCTTGATGACATTGTGGTCTTCGGTGTAACCGCCTGGAACACATGTACAATACCTGAATGTGAGTGAGTTGCGTTTTACGCTGCTTGTACCAATATTCCAGCAACATTGCTTCACACATCTCACCTATGTGGAGAATCGAACCTGGGTCTTCAGAGTGACAAGAAAATGCTTTTACCACAAGTCTACCCCGCCGTCTAAAAAATACCAGAACACACCTTCCACTTTCTGTGGTATCCATTACATACTGGTCACAGGTCAGAGAACATCAACACTTTAATACAAGCTACATAATACATGTGCACCAGTATGTTGTGGAAAAGTTCCCCATGAATGATCTTATTACAGAGAAATGTTTTGGCCACTGAATCAACTGTAATGATACTTCAAGTTTCAACATAATACCTATTGCCATAGGAAGCAATACACAGTGTGATGTAAGATTTTGTACTGAATGATTAGGACAGTTGCCTAATGAAACAAATTTGGAAGATTTCAGCCATAAATATTAGAGTCCTGTTGCACATACAAGCAGCTATTTCTCAATTTATCTTCACCTTCCACCTTATATGTAAGCAATTATTCTGCATTGATACATGATGTCTCCTTGTCAAACATTTGTTGAGCTAAGGTATTGTCCGTCTGTTTAAAAATCACCTGGCAATATCACAACAATAGTCAGTCTAAAGTGTTGTCCATCTGTTTAAAAATTCATCTGGTAATATCACAACAACATGACAGCAACTTGGAAGAATATTGAATCTTACCATACAATTTAGTAATTGATATCACAAGCACCCCTCTACATAACACTGCAATAAATGAAGACCAATTCTAAGGTTGATGTTCACAGGAGGAGCAAGAGCAGCATGATGGATTCAAAGAAGAATACATAATTCACTACAACAAATCGTACCTGAGTAGTTTGTGTGACGACGAAGGTCATCAGTGTCTATCGGGACGGTTGCCCCAGAGATCAGGACCTGAAGTTCTGTGGGATCAAACATCTGAAGCCATTCAATGGAGATGACATCAGCCATCCCTTGTCGAAATGCTGTACAGTGGGTGCGGATCTACAGACAAGAAAAAGGATTACTGTAATTTTCAATGTTATACATTTCCCTTTTTGGCAATCCTTACCTGAGTCAGTACAATATCTCCAATGTATCTGCTCCTAATGAGTTTCCAGTCACATAATATAATGAAGGTGTATTATATAATTGTTTCAGACAATCCATTGACTGACATTAAATGCATTATCCACGCAGTTGGGATACCAAATAAGCAAGCCCAAACACTCAATCTGTTCAGTCACCTCGAACATCAAGCATGGTTTGCAAAACACAAATGTTATGCATTCTCAGCAAATGTCAAACAACTTCAAAAGTAAACATTGTGGTTCTACTGGGATTCATTTTCATGAATGACAAGATACATCAAAAGGTCATTTTGTAATTTCATTTGCATGAAGGATATCACAAAAGGTGCATGATAGGTCACATTTAGCCTACCTGTTTATTGATTTTGTAGTCAGCCATGAGGTGTATATACTCGATCCGGTTGTTGGCTGTCACAGCAATGTTCTTGCCTCCTGGCTTTAACTCTTCTAACTGAGAAGGCATGAAAGTTTCAGTGGCACACATCTTCAAACTTGTCTCACAATAATATAAAGACCATTGCAAAACCTTTCATTAAATAATGATAAATAACCACTTTAAAATAAGTGAAATATATGCTCCCCTGGTGTACTTCAGATATAGCTTAGCATTGGCAGAATACACATACTGACATGAATATGCACAGACATTTTCGCAACTGAGCAAAAGAAATTAATTTAAACAGCATTGTTGATCCACTTTCAAATCTGAATATCAAGCAGATTCTGAATATTCTCCTTGAAATCTGTTGTTTCTTGGGGTCTCCTCAATGATTGTATTGGCTTGTAAGCTAACTTCCAACATTTGTTACTGGCACTATGACATACTAGTACTTGTCACTTAAGTACAAACTTACCACAGTCTCTCCAAATTCACTGTTAACTACTGTGAAGTCGAGACCCAGATCTGACACATCCCCATCATATGTCTTCAAGAATAAAAGGTTCCTAGAAATCATGAAAAATCTATTTTACTTAAGTCACAACTATTTGATGTCACATAATATACCTACCAGAGAGTGTGCCTGAAATTACTGAAATATAATTCCAATACAGCAACATATAAGACCAGACTTTGGTCAGATGAGTAATAAACCCCAAAAAAAACTTTTAAGTCTTAAATAATTGATGATACTCCTGAATAACTCACTTGTACATGACAGGGTCCATTGACTGCAAATGGTGGATGTCAAGATTGGCGCTATGTCGACTCAGCATCTTTGCCAGAAAGAAACTGGCAAAGGGAAGCTCCACCAGCATGTTTTCATAGATTGCCTAGCAAGGAGAAGACACACAAATAAGCAACAGGAATAACAAATGCATTACTGGAATAGAGTGAAAAACTGCCAACATCCATAACAAAAGCAGTGAAATGCACTGGATGCTGGAGTCCCTGAGACTCAATCATAGGTTGAGTTATTTGTATTTCAAGACTGCAGGTATTTGATCAAAGCTATGATATAGATTTTGCCTGGATCATTGAGGTAATGGAGATTACATTATGCAGACAAACACAAGGGCATGTTTACGAAGGGACACAACTCTGCACATTACAATGATGTAGAAGACTGGTAAGAAATAGAGCCACACTCTAGCACAGCGATGACTTAGCATAACATCATTGCCACAGGCTAATTTGCATATCATGTGACCTCACTTTTCTCTTGTTTGTAAACAAACACACATATTCATAAAAAGGCACAGACTGGCATAACACAAGTGATTCGGCACGGTTTTATACTCTTTTACACTGTAAATATTCCTCTACAACTGTGACAGGAAGGTTTATGACAATACATATTTATATTTAAAAACAGATGCATCAGTTTCTCTCCATAAGGCTTCAATGACAGCACGTGTAGCCGTACAACCATGTAAACAAAGGATTGCCGTAATAGTGTTACACAATTTTGGATATTTTCTCAGTGAAACTAAACCATTTTAACAACGATACTTTATTAGATGTGGCACGTGTAGCTGTAGAACCCCGTAAACAAAGGATTGCTGCAATAGTGTAACACAATTCAGGAGTGAGTGATGTGTGCCATGCTGTTGTTCATGTGAGTGGTTTTGTTAGGAAAGGGAGCGGGCTATGGGGAGTGATTGTACGTTTGCTTCTACTGAATTTGAAGGGATTCAAGTTTCTACTAACCATTCCGAAGGAAGGGGAGATAAGCAAGAAAGCATGAGTCAGGATAGGAAAAACTTGAGTTTTTTGTTGGTAGATAAAAAGTCAAACAAAATGGGAATCATGAGACTCGAACATGGCAAAAACAATTTGGTTGAGCTTGACAGATAATATGTAGAAACAGTTGCATTTTTTTATTGTCCAGGTGAGGCTGACCACTTTTGGGACACCCCCTTTTAGATTCTTTTGAAAACACGCTTAGCCACCTGATCCAGCAGTTGTCCTACCTTGCCGAGCATGCGACCAAGAAAGTAGTAATGCTTTGTGTAGTCCTCAACCAGCACTTGAGCCTGTGGGTTGGGGTACAGCAGTCTGTCCACTGTATACTTGAAAAAGCCCCTGTTAGGATCAAAACCAGTCTTGAGAAGTTCGGACAGGAATTCTCGGAAGATACCACCCCCATCTATGCCAGCCTCATCCAGACCTGCTGCGTTTATTAGCTGTATCCTCATCTTTAGCTTCATGTTGGGCTCTTGATGGAAGAAGAAAATAATGATAAACCGACTAAACACATGTTAACACATACAAATAATGTCGTTATTGTCAAGAAATAGATAATGATATATGTACAATCAGAGAACATACCGACATATGTCTTATGATACGTGTCTGATATAACTGATGATTAATAAACATTCATCTCTAGGAATGTTGATGGCTATTAAAAGAAACCCACCCACCCCTCAAACAAAAATAACAAGAAGTAAATAACATGTCCCCTCCTCCCCCTCCCCCCAAAATATGACTGCTTACCATTTTCAGGGGAAAGTTTTTCAAATGCATCTTCATATATGTAGTTTCTCCTGATCATGACATTGATTGACGGACCCATCATAAAGTTGGACATATCACCCTGAGATTCCTCCTTGTCAGCATTTATTAGGCGCTGCAGGATCTGTGAATTACAGGAGTTATGCATGTAAAATACACATAGAATCTCACCTGAATGTCCTTCATTATCAAACATATCAAGACTGGGTGATAAGTGAAAAAAATAGACATAGATATTTTTATGTTTATCGATATATATCTTGTTCTTTGTTTATATATGTGAGGTGGGAAGACAGGAGGTTCAGATTATATTAATCATCATTTAAAATCATTCTTTGATATTATTCTGATTGTAAACACTAATGACCAGCATCCTGAGTGTAAAAAGTGCAGTTAACCAGTTTCTGAGGCAGTCAGATTAATGTCATTTGATTATACTGTCATTGAAGATGATGTCAGATAATTTAATTGGAGCTGAGATCTCCTGTGGAGGATGGTTCGAGATACTGGTAACAAATGTCTATTCCTCATGGACAAAGTCAAACGAAAAAAGAAACAGATTGGAGTTAATTCATCTGCAATGTTAAAATAGCACAAAATTAATTAAAAATATGAAATCTTAGACCAATCTGGAACATGTGTAAGTTTATGATTTTCAATGCCACATTTGCAAAACACCAACTACAGAGTTGGACTAGGCAAATAACATGGGGGCATTATTCACTGTTATCATTATCAGAAATT
Source organism: Haliotis asinina (assembly GCF_037392515.1). Lineage (NCBI taxonomy): Eukaryota > Metazoa > Mollusca > Gastropoda > Lepetellida > Haliotidae > Haliotis > Haliotis asinina. The sequence goes on from NC_090286.1 coordinate 51,297,394, forward strand.
AAAGAAAAACAAAACATATCTAATGAACTTTAATTAAAAATACTCTTCAACTCATATGACTTCATTACCTTGAAACATCTCTGTCACTACAAATGGCAGAACTGACCAACATACTAAATGCATACAGAATTCATCAGCTGATAGCTTGACTTCAATTGACATTAGAGTACTCACTTTGACCCTGTCGAAAAAGGAGACAACAAATGGGAGCTCAGTAAGAATGACTAGATTCCTCACATCCCGGTTGGCTAATGGTGGCCCATCATCTTCTATAAGTAACAAAGTGGGAAATACTACAACATAAATTTGTAATGATGTAGTCTTAGGTCCTCATTGTTTGATATTGTCAACATTGTTTAAAACTAAATTAGTGCTCAAAATGTTTTGAAATGTCTTGTGCTGTCTATTAGGTTTTCTACACAACTTACCAAAGTTTGTCTTTGTTAGAGTCCTGAGGACACCAAATGGCCTCCTCACAAACACAGCATTCTGGGCCCGATAAATCTGTGAGGGCTAAATAGAGACAGAATAGATATTTGAGTATTTCTTTCTTCAAGTCATAGCAACCAAAAAATCATTACAGCTATTTTGATTTCAATTAATATGCTTGACAATACTGACTCATTTAAATTAACTGATTCATGTGAATTTCTATTTAAAAAATAGCATATGATAAGTATGATATAAACATGTATATGAATACAAGAAACATATACATGATTTTATATAGGATTTCCATAGAAGAATCATTTCGTTACTTAATCGTTAAATTTACTGAATTACTGTTATCAGTTGGTGATCATTTTGCCAGTTTTACCTTATCTGCATTAATCTGTATGTGGTCTGCCAACCAATGGCCATAAGGGCAGTATGGCCTCCTAGAATTCCTGGAATGTAACTGTCGCACTAAATTGGAAATAACCTGCAACAGCATAAAGTATATCAGGGCCCAAGATATTATTTCCACATCAGGAGAATGTACTCATTATTTTTTTTAATGCAGAAAAACTGGAAAAAAAATAAGAGTACATTTAGAGTACTGAATGGAATATAATGGCACATCAGTAATCATTTATTTTGTATCTTATATGCACCATAACATTGCTATTCTTGGTTAATAAACAATAAAACAACACTTTTTCAGAGAAATATGTCTGAAAATGATTCTAAGACCATACACCATAGCAGGGGTGTGTATCATGGTATATTTACATTAACAATTTAATATATCCTGTTCATGGTTATTAGTGAGACAATATTTATCAGCACCTTAAAGAGGTATGCCCACTGGCGTGTCTCCTCTTCCTCCTCCTCTCCCACCATTTCCCTGTTCCTGATTCCTGTCTTCTGTAATGCTATTCGATAATCATCATTCACAGCTCGCTTAGCATCAGGGTGTGCCAGTTCTATGATGCCAAGACAAGCGTCTCTCAGTGCTCGACTCATTGGAACCAACTCCTCTATTTTGAATGGCATGCTTGTACTTTGCCCTGGGGAGAAAATAATATGACCACCATGTCATTCTTGAACAAACAGGAAAACTGTACATGCATTGTGACTAGGTGACAGAATGAGTTGGGTTTAATGCCACTTTTAACAGTATTCCAGCGAAATCATTGCATGTCAACTTAATGAAGTGATGCAGGTTCCACACTTTACCATTTAAGTGACACCAATGAAAACAGATATGGTGCTCATGACCTAGAAACAAAGGGACATACCTCTGCACCGCACATGGCAGCACACTGTTGGGGCATGATTGTCCCCCTTGCTACTTGTATTTTGAAATAGAAGCAACATGTAGAACCAGGAAACTACTAAATTGTAACCAAAAGAACATCCTGACTAAAGCCTTTCATGTTGTTTTTGTATTATTGAGACTGGAAATGAGACCAACAATGGAATGAGTGACAGTCATGGAATTACTATCCCTTGGAACAGCTTCTGTATCACCTATCTAAGATATATATAGCAAGAAATCAAAAAATGACACAGGCTGAATATGTCTCAACCATTTCAGCGAGCCTGACAACCTGATCTTGTTCTTTGCCTCTTACAGCTGGCATGTGTTACTGAAGATCATTTCTAACCTACATTTTCATGGGTATTTACCGCTTTGAAGAATATGAACATTGATATTTAGAACCCTTTATATCTTACTGCTCCTTGTCAGATGTAAAATATATAGCAGTACCAAATATACCGCATTATAGCATTACCTTCACTATCACCATAGAAGTCAGCATCATGCAGGGTGAGCAGAGAGTGACTGAACATTGAGCAAAACACAGACAGGAGTGGAACTATACGGTTGATATCTGTCTTCAACATCGGCAGACCTCGAGCTAACATCAGAATCAAGGACGTGCTTGACCTACAACCAAAAATGATTTTGATAATAATCACAGATTTGATACAGGTTCTTACATATGCATGCTTAATTGATTTTGAAGTTATGATGTTTGAAACTGTATGCTGTGATTTTTATAATCTGTGAAACTCTGACACACTGCAAGCGCATGCACTACAGCTTCTAAAAAGAAACAATACACAGCTGTGTATGTTCTCTCTGTGTACTTCAATCAAGTTGGCACATGATAGAATGAAGAGTGTCCATGTGTACTCACCCGGTGACAGTTGGTGTAGAGGCAGAGGCACATGTGTACCAGAGGTTACGTATCACTTTAGTGTTGAATGCCAAACTGTACAGTAACCTACAAGACAACAGCAATGAACACTGAATAATCACTGAGTCACTAAACAAACCGCTGACTGATATAAATATGTATGTGTTGCTCTTTATAGATGATATGGTAGATGTCTTGAGGTTTTAGAAAATAATGTTGGGAGCAATTTCCAAAAATAGTCATAGGGCATTGAGGGAGATACTCTGAAATATTATAATTCAAACGTAAAATGTTATTACTCAAATGTCAAAGTGGTGAAAAGCTAAAAATGACCACTTGTTGTCATACATAATGACATACATGACAAATAGCACGTCAGTGGTCAAGGGTAGATAATCCATATTGTGCCCATTTGATTATAAAATGTTTCAGATAATTCATGAACTAAGTACGAGCATACATGGTGATTTACACCTCCATACACTATGGGTGTAACGGTTAAAAAGATCTTAAGAGATGTCAAAGAAGAAAATACAAATCTCCAATCTTAACAAAACACATGTGTTTGCATTGCATGACTTAAACCTACTGACCAAGGGGAGATAATCTGTGATCCTGTTTGCCATACCTAAGCCTGTGTACTGAGAGCCTCTGTTGGGATAGCAATGTGTGGCAGATGACAGACACAGCCTCCAGCAGCTGGCTGTCAGAATTCCGCTGAAGACAGTTGAACATACAGTGAAGGTGCCCTGGAGAGTCTAGCAATCGAATACACTCTTCTCGAAGATCAGAGAGACTGGCAAATCCATAGTCCTGAAATCAACAAATAAATTAGGAGAAAAGTAAAGTAAAACGAATTTAAAAAAAAACTTTCATCACAAACTGAGCTGAAACCAAGAGTTTCACTGACAACCCTACCTCGTCTACTGCCATGTCTTCCTCCTCTGATTCATCATCCACGTCAATATTTTTCGGCTTGGGAAGCTGCGGCAGTAGGTACTGAAGCAGCTGCATGTAAGCATAGCTGTTTTCAGATGTCAGGTCACCTGTGCAATAAGAAACAATAAAACTTACATAGTGTCACAAGTAATGTGACTGATTAAGTTTCATTTACAAAAGGGCGACGGGGTAGCCAACTGGTTACAGTGTCAGCTCATCAAAAATTATCTGGCTTCCGTTCCCAACATGGGTACAATGTGTGAAGCCCATTTCTGGTGCTCCCGGCTGTGACATTGCTGGAATATAGCTAAAAGGTGGCATAAAACCATACTCACTCACTCATTTGCAAAAAAGATATCTTAGTTATTCAGTTATCACATCATAGTGATAGTAATTATCACCATCTGACAAACAAATGAAATAACATAAAAACATTTACTCACGATTTTCCCCAAATGGTTATGTAGAAATTTCACCCAATACGATTCACATCCTGATTAGCTGATTTTCATGGCATTGTTCTTTACCAAGATATCATAATATGAACTTCCTAACCATGACTTACCAATATACTTGTCTGCCAGAGTAAGAACTGCTGCAAGGAGCCAGGGACTGGACTTCAGCTCTGGCTTCAGATGTTGCCGTTGGCTGGAACCGTTTTTGGACGTATGTGAGATCAAGCCTTGGATCAGCTCCACAAACGGGAATGGGTACTTCCCATATGCCATTGCTGGTAGGAGGAACTGACTAATTTGGTCTGTGTACCTCGGACACAGAAAGATCCGACATACACACTGTAGGACATAGTGGCTGAAGAAGAGCAAAGAGGAGACATACATAATGGGTCAGCTGGCTGGATATGAATAAACAACTTCATATTTGATTATCAATGATTCAAATTACATGCTTCACATCACTAAAATGTTGAAACTAATAGTAGGAGATATTTAATCATTATATTATCCTTTCAGTAAAACTCATACTCCTAGACTCAAACATGTAATTTTCTGAATAAATTCGATAGTTTATGCTCATCCTGACTCATGCTTATTATGCTTATTACTCCCTGTCTGCGAAGATAGTGGAACGCTTAAAGTCCCTTGAAGCTCCCTTCTAATTGAAGTGGACGTACAATACACTCACCCACCGGAAGCCTTCCTTTCCTGCCATTACAGTCACATGAGCAGCCATGCTTGCCACTATCTCCGAATTTCATAATCTCTACATGAGAATTACTGAGAATTCAGCATGCCCGAGAGGGGCTGTTGGGAGGGTTTGATGCCATCAGTCAGGATAAGGATAAAATATCAATTTTTGCCAGAAAATTACATATTTTTCCTTATCCTGACTCATGCTTATTATGCTTACAGAATCTAATGGAAATGGCGGTGTCAGGCCACAATGGATTCTGTTGATTGCCATATAAGTACATCCAGTACTTCCCCCCTTCGGGAAGAAGTTTGGTCCTGTTCTTCCAGTATTCATCTGTGAGATGGAGGGATCAAGGCCAGTCGAACTTGTCTTCTCTTGAGGTATTCATTGACTGGAATGTGATGATATATAGATCAGCTAGTATCCTGCTAGTGCCTTATGCAACTGTATGTCAAGATTTCCTAATCAAGACCAGTCGTGACCTTTCTTCATGTACAAGTATGTTCAGTATGAGTACTGGGTCATAATCACTCACGGTAGCCTGTTCAAGATGTGGGCATGGATTCACAACCATTATACTCCACTGAGCATCTTGGTCTCAACAAGGCATGTGAAAATAGAGTGAGTGAAACTCAGTGCCTTTGTGGTACTGTTAGTTGTGCAACAAGTCTCAGTAGATATTGGGATGAATAGCTGCTACGTAGAGCTAGGGTGACTGCCTTTGCCACGCTGGTAGAATATCCTTGATGTTTCAAGCAGCCTTTGATAAGATCCATACATGAAGTTGGAACTATGATGGATTGCCGTGTGCTTGTTTGGTGTGCAGATGGACGAGTAGGTTCTTCCATTCTGGTAGTTGCAGTGTTGGTTATCCTTGTTCCTCGATGAGTACTGGGAACCCAACCTCTGACTGGCCAAAAAGGCGTGACCAAATTCAGTTGTATCCACATCGTGTGTTTTATCTTCCTGATGACTTTTGATAGGAGGGGAACCCGTTAGCATTCAGTCTTCCCAAGAGATGCTGAGAGCATCTGTTGCTCATGGCTAACAGATCTTGCACTGGAGATGCAAATGCTGATATCTGCTAGTTGAACCTTGTGACAAATAGGTCTATTTGCGGAGATCCGAATGTCTGACTTATCAGTCGAAATGACTGTTGATGTAGCATTCATTCTGTTGGAGATGGTTGTAGAGGCATGACAGCACTTTGCGTGCTTCTGGGATGTGACGTGCCTTTATGTGGAGGTTCAAGTTGTCAATGATGTCGAAGAGTTGAAAGGTCAGCTGTAGCAGTGTGTGAGATCATGTTGATCCTTGCTTCTTTATGTTGAACGCTACTGTTGAGTTGTCTGTATGAACCATAAGTAGTTTGTTCCTCTATGCTGTCAACCAATGATATACTGTGTTGACTACAGCTTTCGTCTCAAGGTGGTTGATATGCTGAATGCGTTCACTTCTCATCTAGAGTCCTGCTTCCATCTTGTCGTTCAGATGAGCCCAGCGACCTTGTAGCGATGCATGCACATAGAGATGGTTGTTGTAGACCCCCTCAAGTAAATAGGTCCCTGCTCAGACATTCGACTGGTGAGTCCACAATAGTAGATATGGTCTCAGATATGTCCGGCAGAGCAATCTGATCCAAAGTGTTGAGGTGCTGAATCAGGAATCGTATTGGGCGTAGTTGTAGATGTCCTTGTCTGGTCAAATCCTGTGCTATGTGAGCAGACCGAGTAGACACTGCCACTGTCATAGTGGTAATGGAGAGAGTAGAGTTTGTTCTATCGTGGCTTGAATTCTGACCCACCGATCCTGTGGGATGACGATGAGGTTCAATGGAATGAGGAATTGAATCCTGAGGAATTGAAGATCTTGCTGCAGCTGTAATTCTGATTCACAAGCCATCAGTGTTAACAGTCTAACTGAAGTCTAACTGTAGTCTGAGCTGACTTGTCTCATGATTCGATTGAATGCCGTTATCCAGGTAAATAACGCTGCGAAATCCCTGCCAATGTAGGTAGGTGACTATTGGCTTTGTGGCCCAAGTAAACAGCCATGGTGAAGAAGATATTCTAGACGGTAGAAACATCAACTGGTAGTGGTGACTGTTGAATAGGAAGTGTAGATATTTCCTAGAGTCCAGATGTATCGGAATGTGCAGCTAGGCATATTGTAGATCAATGCTGGCTAGATAATCTGCTGGATGGATGAGATGCCGCAGTTGTGGTAGATGGATCTTTCTGAACCGTTCTGGCTTCAATAGGTAATAGTTGTAGAACTCCTTCATGTTATATATAAGTTGAAACTTTTCTTGGAGTTTTTCTAAGATTGGAGTAGATTGGAGAGTAGAATCCTAGTCAGGAGGGTGGAGATAAGCATAACAAGCATGAGTCAGGATGAGTGAGTGAGTGAGTGAGTTTAGTTTTACGCCGCACTCAGCAATATTCCTGTCTGGACCAGAAAATCAAGTGACCAACAACATCAGCATCAATCTGCGCAACTGGGAACCAATGACGTGTCAACCAAGTCAGCGAGTCTGACCACCCAATCCTGTTAGTCGCCTCTTATGACAAGCATAGTCACCTTTTATGGCAAGCATGGGTTGCTGAACGCCTATTCTACCCAACGACCTCCACGGGTTGAGTCATGATAAGGAAAACTTAGAACTGCCTTCATTAATTGTTGTGATGAAATATCATCTTCATTCTACTATGTTTCTGCAAACTACATTAACGGTTAAAATGCAATGGTTTGGGATGTCACATATTTTTCTCAGCTCTTACCTAAATGTCTTGTCTGTTGCTGATGCAGCAAAACTTAATGGATTCATGATGAGTTCGAAGATGCTTGCTGCCGCTGGAGTTGGAGGGATGGTAGTCTTTTCAATACTAGAGGGAACTTTCTCTGTCAGCAATGTGTACATGCACTCAAAATAACCTGCAAACACAAAGTGCTAGTATTTAAATATCAGTTATTATTCATACCATCATCCATAAATCACATGATAAAAAATACACAGGAACCCAGTTCTTCATACCTCAAGTCACTGTAAGTGAAACTATCAAACATGGGCATAATTTTGACAACAGAAACATCATTGGGGATTTGAGTGAGTATGCTTTTACGCCACTTTTAGCAATATTAAACCTGTGTCACGGCGAAGGACACCAGAAATAGGCTTTACATATTGTACCCATGTGGGGAATCGAACCCAGGTCTTCAGAGTGATGAGCAAACACTTTACCCACTAGGTTATCCTATTGCACCTTTGGGATTTGAACCCCAAATAACAGGTATGCCAAGCTCTGCACTGAATATTGGAGTGCCGATGATAAATGAGCCTCCTCTGGGCTTACTTTAAATTTAGGGACACTGGATATCTTAACAATAAGCATATTACAAAGACCCCTTGATGATGATGCTTGACTTTGAACAGTGAGACTGCATATTAGATGATATTTCCAAGTCTAACCTCTCTGAACAAGGTAACCAAGTATCTGGTGTGTCAGCTGTGTCTCTGTCTTCCCTGACAGTCCCTTGATACACACAAATGTTCTGGAGGAGGTAAACACCTCTAGCATCCTCATTGGCACAGCGATTGGCGATGAAGTAGATGCAATGCTATTCAGGTATCTACAAAGAATAAGAACATACTATAACTGACTGCTTCATCCAAATATACCCCAATTTAATCTGAACCTTCAGAATATATCTTTACCTATTGAATAACACACTTTTCAATATCAGTAATGGGTCAATACAAAATACAGTCAGTGAGTGGAGATTATTTTACATTGCTTTCGACACTACCTAAGCAATAAAACAACAGGGTACAGCAAGGTTCTGTGGAAGTGGTCTCAAACATTAAACTAATGTGACTGAACACTTTAACAATCTAAACCATGGTGGGTGAAGATGTAGATACATTACTTCAGACACAGCACAAGAAGCTGTTTGAGCTGCTGCAGGTTCTTATTGGAGTTAGCTAGGGTCTGAAGATAGGCCTCCTTCTGTTTGATGATCTGCTGGCACACTGACACCTGTAGTGATAACAGTAGCGTGTAGCTCACCAACAAAACATACAAGTTTGGTGACAGAACAACTTCTCATCTTGCAATTTGGACTTCTGCCAGTTTTTTTGGTGTCATTATCTACTTGGTATGAACCACAAGAAGGATCTGTCATCATGTATTGTGATGTTGAAGCATCAGTGAATGTTTATTAATACTACATTTTCTATTTAATCCCACAGAAATGTTTCGTTTGTTAAGAATCACCATGGTTACAATGAAATAGGCAGAAAATGAAAATGTAACCAGTTCATTAATCAGGCTTTTTCATATTTAGTATTAAAATGCACATTCATATTCGAGACATTTATCAAAAGTTAATGAACACATGTCACAGATAAACACAACAAGGGATGTAACACTGCTTCGAAGTTTGTGATGTTTGACAAAACTGCAAGTGTATATATAGCACTGGGGCAACATGACATCTCTGAACTCTGAAAAGGCCTCAGTTGCTGTGAATAGCAGCAAAATTGCTGATGCAGTGTAACACTATCTTCCCATGCCAACAGCCTCCTCACCAGCCTGTGTCCATCTCTGGCTGGTCTACAGAAGAACACAAGTCGTTGAGTGAGTGTGATGATAACTGGGATATCCACAACATTGTCCTTGCTCACTGGCTGCAACTTCTGGTCAAAATCAGCACGCAAGGCTTCACTCTGCAAACATGGAAAATAGATCACTTGCAAGGAAAAGTCAGTAATGCCGAAAAAAATTAGAAAATCAGAACATACCTCATTTAGAACTCACGTACACAGAACACAAAAGAAATCTAGTCATGATGGGGAATACCACTGTGGTCATGCTGGATAACTTTGAGACATATTTTACTGATCAGTTCTTACCAATTTCTTCCTGGATGTAAATCCTCGAAAGAAAGCTTGTATTTTACACGCGCTCAGATTTCTCTGCCGATGTCCCTATAAATTCAAGCAAAAAGAACATCCATCATACAACAAAGCATCCTCGATATCTCCTGGGTATATGTTCCAACAAATTTCCATTATACACTGGATGCATCTACATCTTGCCCTGTTGACCTTATTACCTCCCTTGTCTGACTTTTCATCCAATCAGGTGTCTATGCTGGAAAGTTGAGCTTACCAATCACAACTCACTTGCACTTTTTAAATCATCAACTGATTAAACTTGGCAACACAAATGATGCAAAGGTATTCTCATGGAGGAAGAAGGAGTTCTTGCATATTTTGTTAAAGTTTCAGACCTGTTGATTTGTCTGTATGATTTCCCCAAATCTGACTCACACTGCAAACATACCATTGCAGTGCCACTCGCTGTCTTTGTTGACACTGGCAAGCTTGGCTGTAACGGCAGCTTAGGTGATTGACTGCTGTGAGAATGCAGAGCCAGGAAAGGGAGGTAATAAAATATTTATCTGTGGTAACAAATATCTACTGTGACATGGCACACAAATTACTTTTGTAAGTCCTATTTAGAACCCTGAACTTGGAAAGCTGACTTGGGACAACATATTAGAGTGAATAATTCAACATGTTGAGAGTTGATGGCTTTCAATCCACCAAGTGTTACTAGATTACCCTTGATGCTAGCACTCAAAACAAAAGAGGCAAGTAACATGAATTATCAACAAAGTCACCAGTATTAGATGTTACGATGGTTATGATGTTGTGGTCTTAACAAAGTTACCAACAGTATGGTGAGTGAGTGAGTTTGGTTTTATGCCGCTTTTAGCAATATTCCAGTGATATCACGGCGGGGGACACCAGAAAATGGGCCTCACACATTGTACCCATGTGGGGAATTGAACCCAGGTTTTCGGCATGACGAGTGAACGCTTTAACCACTACCACCCCGACCAACAGTATAGGATGATCATGAGAGACATACAGTCAGGTAACAGCTGGGCTACCTTCATTTAGGAAACGGAGGAGCACTGGACGTACCACAAAAAATGAGATCAGAATTTGAAGTAAGTGTATGCTTGTAAACCTGAGCCTTGTAATATATCAGACAGCCTTGAAAAAAGCAATCATTCCCATCCGACCTGTCTTGTTTCTTTGTTTGAAACTCATATCACAATTAACTATTGATCATTTTGACTGCTGTGAAATGATGCACCAAACATGCTGGGCATTATCATGTTACAAGCTGCAAAACAGTATGTCATGGTGTATTAACACATGCTGATACAAGTACATGCATAAATGTCAAAAACAACTATTGTCTGTTTTCAGTGAAAATGTACTGATGAATGCCACTTTAGTTTAAACAAAAAAGTAAATCAAATTAAGTAAAATTAGGATTGCAGATACACATAATTTTACCTAGCCAATTGAACATTCAAATCCAGGATTTTATTCAACTTTTCCACAAAAGTTATTTAACAAAGTATCATAGTTTCAAATCGCTTTGTTTGTTTGTATCAACAGGGGGTGTGCACCATAAATAAAACACTGAAAAAAATAAGGGTTGTTCTAAGTTAATGCTCATTACATTCCACTTATGCATTTATTTTACTGTTCCAATTACTGGGTTTACCCCCTTGTAATACAAGCTAATAAAGATTTGAAACTATGACTGTTTGTCAAACGACTTTTATGCTATGCTCAATAAAATTCTGAACGAAAATTTTCAGTTGGCAAGGTAAAATTATCAGGATTCGGAATATTAATTTTTCTTTATTTGGTTTACTTTTTGGTTTAAAGTGAAATTCATGAGTATGTTTTCAATGCAGACTATACATTACCATAAACTGAACTATTTTCTGCACATGGTATAAGAAGCATTAATGATGGTTCGAGCCACTGTTTCACAAATGGCACAAATTTATACAAACCTGTAGAGGTTATGAATTCTTTGAAGAATGTCCTCCTTGGGGTACATATAAGCATTTTTATGTCCATTAAAAATCCCTACGACAGTTGTAACTATTTTGATAATAAAATATTTACAAAACAAAAAACTCGTTTTTGTCTTGTGGGACCACCTTTACAGGGCCCCCCAGGCCCCCTACAGCCAAGAGCAGGTAACTCTGGCTGTCTACCTCGCACCTCACTTTTCATGCTGAACGTATCAGACAGAATGAGGGGAGGTGGGTGGCCGTACCCCAAGGAGGACATTCTTCAAAGAATTCATAACCTCTACAGGTTTGTATAATTCTTTTTCAGAAGAAGTCCTCCTTGGGGTACATATAAGCATTAAACAGACTCCCGAAGAGAAGCAATTGGGAGTGGTATTCTGTCTGAAAGCAACAGTCCATTCGATCGAAGTGCATCACACGGAAATAGAAAAGGCACCGACCTGGTCATCTGACCGCTGGTGTCAATCAAGGCGGGGGCGTGACAAAGCTGAGGACCCACTTGTCAAAGCTTACATGCCCATTGGCTAGAATTTGGGAAATCCCAAATGACAAACCCCGCCCACCCAAATCAAAGTTTGGAGACCTGGACGTACGGGACACTCGCCAAACTGAACCTTGTCCATACCGCACTAGCAAGATAAGCAGGGAAATGGAAAGGAAAGTAAGGCACCCAGCCAAAGAGGGCGGGACTAAGAAACCATCACCAAATATCACCGCCGATAAAATGGGAATGGATAGTTACCCAACACCGAGTGCAAACAGATATAGTTATCTAACAAAGCTTAATCAGCTTGAGCAGAACTATTCTGTCTACTGCAGGGAACTGACTGACCGAACCGAGCACACTCTCGTGAGTGTCTGTTCAGTTGGTAATGACGGTTCTGACGTGGCCACTGCTCTCACTGATCGAGCGAGCTGACAACCCCTTTTTGGGGAGATAAGCCTTTATGTATATAGACCTTGCAGCCTGCCGATACAATCCATCGGGATGCCGTCTGTGTATCAGTCGGATAGCCAGCCATTCCACCACCACAACAGCAAAATAGCTGTTTCTCCGTACGGAGCAAGGCTGTTCTCTTAAAATAACTTTAAGAGGTTTCATAACGTCTAATACACGAACCTTATGGTATGTATTATCAGACGACGCAGGCAGCATGCACCCAGTTAGATCGATAGGCGCGGTCATTCGAAGCGAATGATCGAATTTTTTGGGCGGTATGAATCCGGTAAGCGAATGCTAACCCGATCCTTATGGAACATAGTAAGATCCGGGTCTGAAAACATGACGTGTAAGTCGCTAACACGTCTACCAGACGTAACCGCCACTAAAAAGTCGTTTTCCAACTTAACAGTTGTAACGACGGGTTGGCCAAGTCATAAACGAGAGGAGTGGGTAACCATTCCAATACTCACGACCGGACGCAGTCTGTCCACGCCTGCAAGAAAACGCTGTACCCGGGGGTATTGTCCCAACAAGGCACCCTCAACGGGTATGTGGAAGGCTGAAATAGCCATGGAGTAGCCTCGAATCGTAGAAGTGGCTAAGCCAGATTCTAAACGAGACGGTAAGAACTCACACTGTACATTCGTGGAATCCGTCCACGAAGCCAGAATTGTGTCTGCAACTGATGCAGGAATTTCGCTCTTTTGGAGACGATTCCGGACAGTGGCCAGGCCACCCACTGAATCCTGGGGATTGGGGTGAGGCTGGCTGTCCTGGGATAGTAGGTTCGGTCGCTGCGGTAATAGTACCGGCGGCTACACTAGCGACCTGAGTATTACCGGAAACCAGCGTTGAGACGGCCACAGAGGTGCGAGAAGCACTAGTAGCCGCGCTGGTTGGGTGGCAAGCTGAGACAGAACTTTGGAAATCATTCCTGAGTAATAACGGGAGGCTACCACCCACCCTTTACCCCTGCCCTAGCTCTTCCGTGCCTGTAGTGGAGCAGTCCACTTCGGCGCATCCTTAGACTGAGTCGCAGGATAGCTTGAGCTGAGGACCGAAGGCCGCGAGCGAGAGGTGGAGGGTTGTTCAAGAAAGGACTTAAGAGTCCTAGAATTGACTAACGGCCTCCGCGGCCTCACTAACTCCAGTCAAAGCCCCCGGGAACAGGGTCAAGCCCAGTCGGAAAGGCAGAGACAGCAGTGCCTGCTGTGTAGCCGGTGAATACCTGGCGACAGCCATAACCTACGAAGGCCAATCACAGCATACATCATCTGACTCGTGAACGCATTGAGTCGCGCGTCAAATGTGAATGCACCTCCGTAAGTTGCCGCTCTAACATGGACGAGGAAAAATCCTCGTCCCCGTCCTCCTGTGACACCACCTGCCTCTGCAAGACAGAGAGGTAGGCTGAGTGCACCGCAACCTTAAGTTGCTGCACGGCGTTCCGATATTGCTCCTCAAAGGAGCGGAAACCGAGCGCAACACCTGGTTCGATGAGGTAAAAAGCGGCAAGCGGCGACCCTGACATGCCGACGCCTGGCAGTGGCCAGACGACCCCCCAAGCGCGATTGAGGCGTACACGCACTCGTCGACAACGGGAGGGTCAAATAGCGCATCGTCCCCCATCAAGTAGCCGGTCAAGCTCCGGGAGATCGAACCGCGAACGGCTACCCTACAGGAGCGGATTAATTACCTCACTGAGGAGTGAAGGTAAAATAGGCAATTGAGCCTCAGCCACCCTACATGGAGCAAACGCTTCCCCAAGAAGACGAAACTCCGCGGGATCGGGGGCGTCCGCAGGGACGACCACCTGCGGCACAGCCCCTTGATCTCGGCTACCCTGCACGGAGTAAACACTTCCCAAGAAGACGAAACTCCGTGGAATCGGGTTAGTGCTACCGCGATCCATTTGCGTACCTGCCCCGGGGACGAACGGAGGGAAAAGCTCCGAATTTTCCTCCGTCGGTTCGCCGAAAAAAGAAGGCGTCGAGACCTCGTGAGATCGACCGCCGAAGTAGGGACCCCGATGCACTGAGCGGAACCGATGCAGGCCGCAAAGCCGGTGCTCGAACCACCAGTTTGGTTGCTGGTAACCCCGACGCACAAGGGACCCGTCAACAAGGACAACAGACCCAGAAGAGCCGAGTTGTCGGAATCGGCCTACCCCTGGCTCATTGAAAAACCAGGGTGTCGAGACCCTGTGGGGTCGGCTGCCGAAGCAGGAACACCCGATGCACTGAGCGGAACCGAGGCAGGCGGCAAAGCCGGTGCTCGAGAACCACCAGTTAGGTTGCCGGTAACCCCGACGCACAAGGGACCCGTCAACAAGGACAACAGACCCAGAAGAGTCGAGTTGTCGGAGTCGGCCTACCCCTGGCTCATTGAAAAACCAGGGTGTCGAGACCCTGTGGGGTCGGCTGCCGAAGCAGGAACACCCGATGCACTGAGCGGAACCGAGGCAGGCGGCAAAGCCGGTGCTCGAGAACCACCAGTTAGGTTGCCGGTAACCCCGACGCACAAGGGACCCGTCAACAAGGACAACAGACCCAGAAGAGTCGAGTTGTCGGAGTCGGCCTACCCCTGGCTCATTGAAAAACCAGGGTGTCGAGACCCTGTGGGGCTGGCTGCCGAAGCATGGACACCCGATGCACTGAGCGGAACCGAGGCAGGCGGCAAAGCCGGTGCTCGAGAACCACCAGTTAGGTTGCCGGTGACCAACGGTACGAGACCCGACGGACGGGCGCCTGCAAGCGGAATTGCACCTGAGCCGGTGCTCGGTGCAAAACCCCTAGAGCCAGCGGGGAAAACGACACCAGAGCCGTAGCTTGGATCTGACATTCCCACAGGGACAGCACCCGTGCCTGAGCCTAGACCCAAGACTTGGGTGCACCCCGAAACTGTAACAATCAGAACCAACTAATGGTAACTGATGTACAGAAAACATACGCAATTGAACACACAATATGCAAAATATAAACGCACGGGCGATAATAAATTGCCAAAATACATTAACCCAGCTAAACAACAAAGTATAAGCGGATAAATGCAATAACAAGTGTGCACACACAAGTGCGTAATGCAATGAAAAAGACTTAAAGTCTTAAAAACCAACCTACCCATTTTGACTGAAACAAGAACAAATGGGTTAAGACATCTTAGCATGTAAAACATACTAATAAGAAACACGTAGGAATAAGTGAGATGCAAGCGAAACACTTCCCGCACTAAAAAGAAGCCATAAAGACCGCCATCTTGCCTGCCACATGACAGGAAGATAGGACCCGACCGGCAAAGTTACAACAATATATGAATGAAAATTTCAGCCAAGAAATTCCAACTAACGCCCGTGCGAAAGAAAAGGAACCATACATACAGTAGCTGACTCTTTCTCACTCATAATTCCGTAGGTAGATAGCACAAAAACTATCTAAATGGACCACACACGTCTTTCTAGTCGAACGACAGCATGAAAAGTGAGATGCGAGGTAGACGGCCAGAGTTACCTGCTCTTGGCTGTAGGGGGCCTGGGGGGCCCTGTAAAGGGGGTCCCACAAGACAAAAACGAGTTTTTTGTTTTGTAAATATTTTATTATCAAAATAGTTACAACTGTCGTAGGGATTTTTAATGGACATAAAAATGCTTATATGTACCCCAAGGAGGACTTCTTCTGAAAATGAATGCCTATGCCTCAGGTCATTGTGGTTTACGAACTTTTCACATTCTTTGATGACCAGAATTATCATGATTAATGGGAAAGACATTATACCGCAAAAAATTGGATAAAAATATCGAACCATTTATCAAGCTCATGACAGGTCAGAACTTGAATATCTATAACCAGATGTTAAAAAAAATCTACCAAAGGTCACCAATGTTCAACACACTGTGCTATACTCTATACCACTAGACATGGATTACATAATTACCTCTCTCTTTTGCCTTTCTTCTTGTGCTCTCTTCAGAAGGGATTCTTTCTGTTCCTACAACATGTCAAATGTGAAACTTGATCATAATCCAAGTACTTAGCATGGTTAATAACAACAGTTTGAAATTGACTTTGACATATCATGCTCATGGAGTAAATGACATTTGGGTGGGTGGGTGAGTGAGTGAGCAAGCAAGTGAGCGAGCTTAGTTTTACCCTGCACTCAACAATATTCCAGCTATATGGCGGCAGTCTGTAAATAATCGAGTCTGGACCAGACAATCCAGTGATCAACATCATGAGCACTGAATTGCGCAATTGGGAACTGACGACATGTGTCAACCAAGTCAGCATGCCTGACCACCCGATCCTGTTAGTTGTCTCTTACGACAAACACAGTCGCCTTTTATGGCAAGCATGGGTTGCCGAAGGCCTATTCTACCCCGGGATCTTC
This sequence comes from Haliotis asinina, assembly GCF_037392515.1. Taxonomy (NCBI): domain Eukaryota; kingdom Metazoa; phylum Mollusca; class Gastropoda; order Lepetellida; family Haliotidae; genus Haliotis; species Haliotis asinina. The sequence goes on from NC_090286.1 coordinate 51,314,347, forward strand.
ATGGGTCAAAATGACATTTGGAAACAAAGGACATATTTTCACGAAAATGTGACCTTATGAACTGTATATAGACAGCCATATTTGTCTCAATTTTAGCAACATTTCCAGGGTTAGTGAGTTGGGTTTATTATTGGCCAAAGCACCATTCCAGCAGTATCATGACGGGGATACCAGAAAGGAACTTCCCTCGCTATACACATCTGGAGAAATCAAGCAGGGTCATCAGTATGGCAAGACAGTGCATTTTCCACCAACCCGGAAACTCTGAGGAAAGAAATGTAGCAGGGCATGGAGTCATCCCGCAGATGACATCCTTACCTTGTCAGCTTGTGGATGGGTGTTAACCTCTTTGGTCATGTGGTCTTTAGAAGGTCTATTGAAAAATATGGCTGCTAACACTGGTGCCCAATGCAGGTCTGAGCATGTTCATATTAAAGCAAAATATATCTCAGTACACTGCTATCCATCTCAGGATGTGCCTTCTCTTACAGTCCTTCATTTAAATGATGCTAACCTACTTGCAAAAGGTGCAACCTAAGATAAACACCTAGTTGCACAAGTGTAACACAGACATTGCAACTGTTTAGATTATGGTACAGAGAGGTAAGGGTATTCCGGATCACGGCTATTCCGGATCACTGCCACGTACATTAACCCATAGAAACTGTTAATCTCGATGGATTAGTAGTATAGGGAATGACAGTTCTGGCTCACTTTCAAGAAATGTCTCTACAAAGCCTTATTTACTAAATAAGGCTTTGGTTGGGCCATTAGCTCTTGCTACTATTACCCCTACTACAAAATTACTGTGCCTTGGTAGGAGGTAATACTGTGCCGTACGGTACGATCAATAATTCTTCTCTTACAAACCCCCTACCCGGCCCATCCCTCAAATAGTACAAGTTAGGTTCGTCGGCTTTTATATCCACTTTATCTATGTTGTAAGTTTTGACTGACCATATAGGATCGGTGGCTCGCTTACGGCTATCGCCCTCGTGTTCCCCCGGCTGGTATAGATACCTCACTAGGGCCCTATCTGGTATTTGTTTCTCCTTCCCACGCAATGGAGCGGCCGACTCTGCAACTATTGATTTTAGTTTGATAGCGTCTGCCGGTTTCTTACCGGTGAGACGGGTGACTTCATGGTTGATTGCCGACACCACCTTGGGTAACCTCGTGACCCATTCAGTCGATCGTTTTCCAGGGGTGACCATCTCCCTAGCATACTGATAGCCGAACAAGCGCTCAGCCAAAGTCCTATTAAATCTCTCAACTATGGCTTGACTGCGATGGGCTCCGGCCGTGCCACGCCTGACCTTTGTATCGTGTTTGGCTAGCAGTTGTGACACGGCACCCATGAACTCCCGTCCGGGGTCAACTTGCAGCTCTGTTGGCCACGTCAGCGGGCTGCGTTTGTATATGCGTTCGAATCCTCTGGCTACCTGGGCCGAATCTTTCGTGGTCAAGGGTTCGGCTTCCTTGTAACGACTGGCTACGTCCACTACGGTTAAGGCATACTTGTACCTCTTGTCGTGGGGTAGGAACAGTAGGTCTGCCTGGTGAATGCTATTAGGTATGTTAATACCGAACCTCCTTCTAGGCACGTAGCGTGGTGCCGGCAAATAGATCTGCCACAGGGCTTGTTTTTCAAGCCACGCTTTGGCTTCCTCCGGGGGTACTCGCGCTAGTTTAGCTAGCTTATCTACTGCGCTAGCTCCTTTCCAGTACCCACGCGGGCTGTAGTAAATAGCCTCAAATTTTTTCATGTCCATACGCGTATGTGTTTATACCATCAATAGCTATCCAACGTTTCGTGTCCATAGGCGATAGGGACGTCTTGTTTATAGTCAGTCCGTATATCTTATGCCCATCACTTCTAAGTGTGTTCATTTTATGTCTAAAGGTACGGGTCTTGAACAGGGCTTCCTTGAATCTGGCGTGTTTTATGTGTTGTTTCACCACATACTTCTTAACCCCCTTAGCCTTCCGGATCTCACTATTGTCGGCTTTCAGTATGGAGTACATCTTAGGTCTCAAACCTATGTACTCGGCTATGGGCGTGCCAGCACACTCGTCCTTCATCTTACCTAGGACCTTTTTATTTACCGTACTGTGTAGGGTATGGGTCTTAGGGTAATCGCTGGTGTCGTATAAATCAAGGTGTTTTTTCATGTCCTCGTACACGTCCTCGGTTCGAATCTCCATCAGCAGGGAATCCGTGTCAGTGTACAGCACTTCACACCTGTCACCGTACTGTTTCTTGAGCTCGTTGTAGTAAAAGTCGTACATCAGGTGTTTGGATAAATCGAGGATGCTCATCCCCACGTAAACAGGCCGGTTGAATTTTATGTGGCTTTTCTTCATGTGTATGGCAACCAGGTCGTCTGTAAATATTTTATTACGGTTGAATGCCGGACTGGCTATCAATTTCCTGAGCTTGTCTTCCTCACTAGATCTAACCAGCTTCACGGTCACGCGTTTCCTCAGGTTCTCCATAGTCTTACCAAACACCGAGTTGTTCATGAGCTTGTAGAGATTTTTCTCAAAATCACTGTTGGCTTTTTTCCGTAGGTCTGTGTTCATTCTGATGTAGGGCTCCATCCATGGACTCTGGTCGAACATGAGCACCCTGTGTATTTTGGTCAGCCTCATACCCAACGACAGGTACAGCTGTAGGTTGCGATAGTGAACGATGTACTTGGTCTTATTCATTAAGTTAGGCACGAGTTTTTCAACGTCTGTCACACGCCCACCTGACAAGTTATGTTGGTACTCAGACATCCAGTCTGTATTAACCCTCATACGTTCGGGGGCCAGGGGATAGCTGTTGTGCGATGTGTGTAATTCCTTAGGATACTCTAAGTCAACTTCGAGGATATACCCTTTGTTCGAATCTGGTGCAACCTCCATAACATCAACGTGGGGTACCCATTCGAATCCCCCTGTAGGTAGATACTGGCTCATGGCCCAGCCGTACAGGTTGTTTGCGTCGAGGTAGAGAATGTGATTGGTTGGTTTGTTAGGATCGTAACCTTTCACGTATTGATTATTTGCTTTAGCGTATCGTTTGGATGCCATGGAAATACCACCTCGCAAGCCTTTCTCAATAAATAGGTGCATGTCGTAATCTGTGAGCAATTCCAAATTAACTCCGGTCTTTTTAAGCAAGGCGTCCCACGACAGACCTGGGCTGGTGTAATACCATGCGGGGTCGAGTTTATACTGCTTTAAACAGGTCCGCCTGAACGTTTCAAACACGTCGGCTAACAGCAGTACATCTGTCCTCAAGTACAGGTCGTGATAATCACCCAGGTTCTTACAACCCAGTTTATTCCATACGTTAGTCGCGTGCGAGTAATCATCTCGTGAGACGGACGCCTCATTCAGCTTGCTATAAAAGCAGTCAATAGGGGGTAGTCTGGTCTCGGTGAACTTGGCCCAACTATCCATGTACTCATAGGGGTACACACCCTTCCTCATAAGCAGGGGTCTAGTCTCGGCGTCTGTGTATCGATCGGTGATAGGGAAGGTATTGTTGGCCTTGACCAGACTGTCGAGTGACGACAGGAGGAACTGAAACGAGTCAATGAACCTAAGTCCGTTTAAGCTGAAGGAGATGTATCTCTCCATGTTGTTGGGGATGCACGTTATATTACCATCGATTTTCGCGATGGCCTGCATGATCAAGTGTGAGTCGTACCCTCTCAAGTTGTGAAAGACAACGGGGATGTTTATTGACTTAGGGTTGATTTTAAGCTTGAGGTTGCACGCGTTGTGAGCGGCGCCTCTATACTTACCAGTTATGTGACAGTGATCTCTCACCGAATCACCGTTAAGTGGTGATTCACACACGTGACAGTTAGTGCTACTAGCGTGGGCTAGCCTGTCGACTCGGGTCAGACGCATGGGAGCGATTCTATACAATGCATTCCTAATAATTTTTTCTTCCTCCTGCAAACACTTTAGAAACCTTTCAGCCGCGTCAGGGCCCCTATACACTACCGGAGCTTTCGTTTCCCCGTCACAACGGACGACAATGTATCCAAACGAACAGGCTTTATGCTCTTGTGTCTTGTGGGTGAAGCTACCACTGGGAGCCTCGCCGGCGGCAGCCACTAAGGCTTCGAAGTCGGCGTATATAATATAAGGTACAGACATTTGGTTCTTGTGGTTACTGAATTTTAGGATATTTTCACCTTCCTTAGGCATGTCGACCCGTATGGCCGTCTGCCCCACACCTTGACAATCATCCCGGTGGGATTTTAATAAATCAGCTCGACTGAAACCGTGTAGGCATCGTACACAAAAGTGTTTTTCCCCATCGTGTTTCGACTGGTCGTGCAACAACCGGCTGAGATGTTTTATCCACGTGTAGTGATACTTTTCACCTAGTTGGATCATGAATATATTGATAACTTGGCGATCCTTCACCGGGCTGACCCTGTGTACTATTGTTTTGTTACCTTCGTGCCCAAAGACATTTATAGCCAGATTATTCTGTTTTTCTACTTTAGTGATCTGGGATATTGGGGTGGGTTCATCTATACCATCCCAATTAAGCCCATCGTCTTGGGGATAGCTAGAAAGCCTATCTGAATTCTTGCCAGCTGGAAATAAGGCTGACCTGATAGCTAACCTCAGGCAATCGTTTCCTCTATTCTTAACGTTTACTATGGCATGTTTGTTCCTATAGTAGGGAGGCAAGGCTAGGTATGACCCGCCTCTGAACGGCACGTAGTTAGCTATGTCTAGATATACATTATCGATTTTATCAACAGCCCACCCGGACCCCAAGTGTGTGTAGCGTTCTAGGTATTCTCGTATCTGCTGAAAACTTGTATCGATTGATGCGTCAATGGTCTCTGCATGTGTGACGACCTCTTGTTGACCTCGGAAGTAAGGCTGAACATACTCAGTGGTACTCCCAACCTGCTTATCGAGCGACATTTTCACTGTGATCTGAAACTTGATACTTCCTAGATTATTTAGTTCCTGGTTGACCTTATCAACTATCAGAGGCTTGATATCTATAATGTCTATGTTTCTATCAACGTGCATGCGCCAACCTCTCAAATAGTTACCTACAGCGCGCTCAGTGCTCACGAACTGTAGGTCAATAGCTCTATTCTGCCGTAATAATTCTAAAAGCTGTGGTTTTCTCATACGGGAATACCCGCCTAAACCCAAATCGTGTGCCTCGGCTTTCAGTTGTTTTACAGTGGGACGTGCTACGGGGGCATGTGATAACAATGCGGTTAACCCGGCTCTCCCCAGGTTTGAATAACCCGTGTGCCCAAGCTGTTTTGCTTGAGCTTTTAATTGTTTTACCGTAGGAGGGGCTTCTAAACCTAGTAATCTCAACAATGCTGGCTTCCGCATTCTAGAATACCCGATAACACCTCTCTGTTTTGCGACCCTCTTGAGCTCGCTTACAGTAGACATCGTGTTTACACCTAAGAGAACTAATGTCTAATTGGTTCACAGTAAGGGGAGGTAACTCTTAAGTGGCTATCTTGAGCAGTCGCCTACGTTCTTTTATGTAGCCTTTTTTATTCTCGTAGATGAGTTGATGTCTGACTACGTTCGCTCCGTGAGCTTTACATAGACAGTAGTGTCCTTTAACCCCGATACCACACACAGAACACGTGTAGTTAGGACTTCCCATATGGAAACAACAGAACCCCTGATTCCTGCATTTCCTACCACAGGCCTCGGTCTTCCCCATAAGTATATATTCGCATCGGTATGGAGCGGGTCTCATGTTTACTTATATAGGTATTTTAGTTTAATTGCTTCGCAACCAACGCAGTAGCTGCTATACCCAACACTATGAAGCCCAGTTCACGATTCATTTGTCCCTTGGATGGTGTGTAGTACTGAGCGAGTGTGGGTTTATTGAGCGGTTCCAATTGTTTACCAGTTAGTAGATAGTATTCTTTCATTGCTTCATCGACATCGTAGAATGTTTTAATGGCATGGTTTTCACGCTTGAGTTGTTCGTTAATAAAATCGATCCTCTGGAGGCGTTTTTTAACGTACTCGTCCTGTGCTCTTTGTAATTTCTCAGTAGCGAGATCGTGTCGCTTCCTTTCTTCCTGTATTTCAGCCGCGTGATCATCTCGTAGTTTCGAGAAGAGGAAATTACTCCCGGAAAATGCCAGGGCATTCACTAACGCCCCACCGACCATCATAGCTATTGTGGCCATCCCTATATTTATTTCATTATATTATCAGGTATTATTCCTTGTTTTACTAGGATGTGTTTTGTGGCCATCGCCATACCAAGGTTCATTATGAGCATACCCATATCCTGCAGGTTGAAATCTAGCTTGATAGTTGGTTGTTTAAGCACCATTTTAGTCAACCGAGCGTACCCTACGGCTAGACTAGCGACCACTGTGGCGTGGTATGCGTCGTTGACGAACGTTTTCCCCTCAGACATTATGTATATGATATAAAATATTAAAATTATAACATGATATGCGGGTCGACGGTGGGGGTACCCCCCACAGTGGGGGTTACCACCTCACGGTGAGGGTTTCCCTCACGTGTATATAACCACGAGATAGCCAAGGCAGCAGTTACACCTACAGCCAACAACAGTCGGGTTGGGTTGGTCACTTTATGTTGGTTACACCACCGTTTTTTACCGGCAGCTACTCTCTTAGGATTCTTCTGTCTGGTTACTGTTGAAGTGGTCTCCACCGTCACCTCGGGACTCACTGGTTCCGTCACCTCGGGACTCACTGTTTGGGGTGTGGGGGGTACCCCCACTGGGGTTTCCTGTGCAGCATCCATCTATACTATTATTATTATTCTTTCTCTCAAATTGACAATGTTTTGCCGTGATAATCGCCGCCGTCACTGGAGCCAACAACATACCATATTTGTGGTACAGCCCGCAGCTGATAGAGCTCACGGCGTGTTCGATAAAAGGGTCTTTATCTAGGTCCTCCCACAGGTAAAGTCGGCGCTCTGGTGGAATGGGAAGGAAGTGTGATACAATACCGGTGTATATCTGGGTCATAGCCGATCCTATTGTCTTTGTCATTTCTGCTCCGAGCCGGGACTCGTATCTAGCGTACAGCTTATCGATTTCTTCGGCTGACATTTTGTGAATTTTATCCGGGGTGTAGTCTCCAAAGTAATGTTTGGCTTTGCCTCCAACAGCCAACGCCACCAGTTTCTCTCGCTTGGGGGAATCCCCCACACCCCCAGTGGGGCCTGCCGTACCCCCAGGTACCAATTGTTCGAGCAATTCCTCACACTCCATCTTATAATATAACAAGTAAGATTTAGTTTTAACTATATAATACCCGATACAAACAAAACACAGAGAAATGAAGGTTAAGTTGCACACGACAAATACTTCAAATATCATAGCTTTTGCTTAGCTTTGCTTAGCTTTGCTTAGCTTTTGCTTAGCTTTGCTTAGCATACTATATATGCTACTGGTTGGTCGGTCTTTAGAACGAGCTTAGCGTGTTTAGTTTCAGCGAGCTGTTTCTTCACCCGTTCCCGTTCTAATTTACTCATCACATCGTTCTCTCTCAAACACTCCTCAAACGAATCCCTGTCCTTGCAGTGAAATAAGGCCACCCATCGCGTCTGCTCCCTGAGGTCTTTCAACACCGAGTTGAACTTCTGCGTTAGCACCCAGACGCTGTGATTTGCATGCCGGCCGGAGAAGGCCAGGTACGATAGCATGTCTCTCTTTTTTGTTATCTCGCGATTAGCGCTGCAGTCGTCCAGTATGAACAGCGTCGGTTCCCCTTTAAATTTCTCGTGAAGAGCTTTCAACCAGTCCTGCAGGCGTGTTCCAGGGTTGATTTTGTGTACGTCCGGGTCCGTCATCACCCAAGGTCGCGCGTACGATTTATTCATGCTCAGAGTAGGGCACATGATAACGATGTTATCGAACACATCCTTGTAGTAACCCTCCAACATATCCAACACGAAAACGGTCTTCCCACAGCCAGTCTGCCCGCATATGATAGCGCAGTGTGGGTCAGTGGGTAACCCCAGGGGGTCTCCCCCATCAGTAGATGGCTTGCACGAATCTCCCATTGTCTATATTAAGTTGCGCGTCCATAATAACGTACAGATATAATTTCAACTTACCAGCGGTTTGAGCCTTCTTAGTAATCTGGATGGTTATCCCTTCGCTGCCGTTATCTATACGGCGCCCGCTACCGTGCAGTTTATCATCATCCGTGGATCGCATGTCCAACCATAGGGCGTACTTGGTGGTCAGGTATTCACCGATCTGCACGGAGCCGAGGTCCAGGTCTTTTATTATGTAATCCCCCACTGGTAGCTTTTTTATCTCATCCCACTGCTGGTGTGGTCTCATACCATGACTGAACAGCTGGTTGGGCACGCCCTCGATGGTCACTTCCACCTTTTCAATCTCGGGGTTGAAAAACTTCTCGCTGTCCCTCTGGAATGGCTCGTAATCCTCCACGGGGACGACCAGGATACCTTTCATCGATCTCGCCGGCACGTTCAGGTTGATATTCCACACAGTGTCGCTCTTATCTCGCACGATTGATCTATGCCTCAGTACGCGATCGTACAGGATAGCCATCTTCCCAGAGTACTGACTTCGAACCTGCCTGGCCAGCTCCGGGCTAGTGACCATGTCGAACTCCAGAGAGATGTTGTCTATGGCATAACTGGCCTCATCACCGTTCGGCGTACGCACTACTTTGCTATAGTCGTTAAACGTGAGCTCGTATTCGAGCCTATCACCCAGCGCGGCCTGGTAAAACGGCGCGTGTCCCGTGAGCAACTCGAAGTCGAGCGGCACGCAGAATCGATTCCCGTATGCTAGAGCGATGGCCTTTTCACCGGCCGATAGCTTGTCTTGTTGGTCTTGCGTGAAGACATACCCTATGCGCGCCCGGGTTGATTTGCTGATACCCTGGTACACATCATTGACTCGTTCTCCATCGCTTTTCCAGAGATCCTTGTAGCAGTGAAACACGTCGCTGTCGTCGATGCTCAGCACCTCGTTACCGCTGATCTTGACGGTCGTTTTCTTGATGATAGCTCGCCCCACGTTCCGCACTAGCTCGCGTTTATCGTTGACGGAGGCCAACGTGATATTGAACGCCAGTCGAACAGTGCCTGGTACAATGAGGTCATTCTCACCAAGGTTTGGAAATCTAACCAGCAGAGTTTGATTCTGGTCTATCTTGCTGGGGTTGTTGGTGATGGTCACCGACTGCCGCACGGCTCTGGCACCTAATGGCTCTCTCAATTTTCTGAAAGGATCTAATTTTCTGCCGTACATTGTTATATATAAATAAAATATATTTAAATACTAATGGATGAAGACATACCTATGGATGAGATGCCGGGCGCTAGTGCCCAGGCATATGATGAGCAGGAGACCTCATTTACTAGTTCATCATTGAACCAAGAACTTTTGGCAACAACAGTAGATGATTATTACGAAAGTTTAAGAAGTGATAAAAACTATGTTAATCCACAGGGTCGATACATTGATAATTTTTTTATTGATACAAAGGGTGTTCTACGCCTTAAGTCTAAACCAGAGGTTGACCTCGTTAACAAGCGCAATAAAAAACCACTGGCCTTATCAACTCTAGCCAGACGCTATGGTGTTGAATTTATCCGTGAACATCTAAACATGAATGATTACGGTGGTGCAATACCTAAGGCCGTTGAAAAAGATCTGCAAGCTACCAGATCCCACCTCACCACTAGAGATGAAATGACACCACAGCGTGCTACAGAAGCCTCAGACAGCATAGAAAAACTGTTGAGCACCTACTGGGACAAACCGTTACCGGGATTTGACTTTCCGGTAAGGGAACTGCGCGGCTTAGACGAAGCCGTGAAACGCGTGCGTGGAGAACTCGTGAACAACATGTGGAAACTGAACGAAATCGACGAGCACATCGCTAGGGAAAAAACCAAACTCAACGAAACTGAAAACGATGATATGAAGCGCCGTATCAATGAACGACTACGCGATTTAGAAGACGAGAGACGTACACGATTGGAATCCGCTTCCTCGAATCGTGAACAGCTTCGATCCCAGATCAGTCGTATTCGTGAAACAATCGATAGAATACTGAACGAGGATACAACTTTAGCCAACAGGATTCGGATATTGTTCCGGGAGCAAGGGATCACCATCGCCAGCATTCTGACTGCATTGGGTTTCATTATATCAACCCTGGTGGTGTCACTGACGGGGGGAACCCCTGTGGGTCCTGCCGGCGGGGGAACTCCAAGTGGCGGTGGGGGTGTTAAAGACTGGATTAAAAAACTCGGGGAAGGCCTAGCTAAACTGGCTGGTAAAGCCGCCGAAGCCCTTCCCGGCATACTGGGTAGCATCGTCTCGTGGTTGTTGAGCGCTCTGTCTAAAACTGCCATGTGGCTCAGTCAAAACCTGTGGGCAGCCATCGTCGCCGTGGCGGGTCTGGTGTACGTAGCGGCTAAGAAATCTTTAACCAAATAAGTCCCAAAGCTACCCCACCAACCACTAGGGCTGTTTTATTATCGATATGCTGCTGTACCCCCACATGCATATGGGGGTGTGTGGGGGGCACATGAACTTTAGGCTCCGGGGGTGGCGCCACTATACCCTTTTCACGTGGTTGGGTGTGTGGGATATGTGGGGTGTTAATATCGGGGTTGATACCCAACTTTTGATCCTTCGTGGCTATGACTATTTCGTTGTTATAACCCACCACTTTTTTTATTCTCAGTTGCATATCACTCGGAGACATGTACAGCCCCACGCCGAACACGTAGTTGACTTTCGATCTGGCGTATTCTAACACGTTTTGGTAGCGTTCGATGGCCCGCGGGAGATCAACTGGAGAATTAATAGCATCCTCAACGTTGGCAACGAACTGTTTCTGAGCGTCGTAAGCAGTTCCCTTACCGATGATGTTGGAACGCGTTTGCGACTGCGCACCCAACAGCGACCACACGTACGTTCGAATCGAGTCGTTCAAGCGTATTGTACCAGCACGAGTGAATCCTTTCGATGTGTCCAGCATGAACATTTTCCACCCGTCTGCGGTTGACTGCTCCACTTTCTGGACTGTGAAAGCAACACCACCTTTAAAGTTCATACGATCATCCCTCCATTCATTACTCGACAAAGCAAAGTCCGGGCGTAGTTTACCTTGTTTCAGTACAAGATCACTGAGTTCTTTCACTGATCGCACGCCATCAGAAGGAATACCCAACCCGTGGTTCGGCCCCGGCAAACGCCAATCCGTCTTCGGGTTTATTTCGAATTCATTACAAATACGTTCGTAGGCCCGTCTATCGTATGGGTTGTTTGTTGCGTCCCACGCTTTGTCCTGTGGGAGGGGGGCACTGATCTCTTTAAGGATACGTCTGACCTGGTAGTACACGTGGAACTTGAACACAGACTGACTCAGCGGTCCACGCTGAGAGTCGGCCAATACCACACCACACCCCGTTGTAGCGCACCACACAGCAAAGTTGAATTGATTCTGCCAGAACTGCATAGGGTTGTTGAACCACGCGTGGACTGCCTCAATGTTAGTCACCATAAGCTTATACTTATCGAACACATCTAAAAGCTGGGCATTGAAATACAACTCAGGAGCAACCACGATCTTCATGGGGGAGAAATCTACATCCAGTTTAGGGTAAAACACACCAGGGGAATACATTTTAAAACTATTATATAAATAAATATATATGTAATATGTACATAACACTTCCAGGAATAACGAGCGGTGAGGCCGTTCAGCTGACGCACGCGATCGATAACACGTCAGGTCAACTCGAAGTCGCACTCTGCGATATCACCTACCTACCGCAATGGACTAACATTAATATCAGCAACAATAAGCTGTTCGTCAGTGGAACTCGCAGCCAGATAACTGACGGCTACTACAGCGTGTGCTCTCTAAACGATGAGGTCTTCAAACCCCTGGGAGCCGAACTCAAGATGAACGACTCAAACGGTACAGTGGTGTTAATCAACAATGGAATAAACCCTTTGAGGCTCGGCCGACCATTAGCAAGGATGCTCGGTATGTCTCCTGACGAGATAAAACCAACAACAACCGTCACAGGTACGAAGTTACCCGACCTAGTACCGTACCGAGAGCTGTACATTCATCTCGGTCAGGTGAGCACAACGTATAACATTCAAGGAGGCCACCCTTCCACTATATTGAGAGCAGTGCCGGTGAAAACTGAGAAATTCAACGACGGTAGAACCGAGTCGTTTTCACCACGGCAGTATAAGAGATTAACCCAGGGCAACATACCTGAGCTGACAATATCGGTGTTAGATATAAATCATAATCCTGTAAATATAGGATACCTCAGCTTAACGCTTCACGTAACATGACCAGCGCACAAGGGCCCGGAGTGAAAAAATGCGTCAATATCGGGATCTCCGACCTCGGAGACACACGCGGTTTCGACGCTCCCGGAGTAGATGGTAAATCGTATGCCTTGCAACTGAAAAACAACATTTACAAATGCGTTGAAATCCCCTCCGGTGGAACCCTAAGTGATATGATAGATACCACAAGAGCAACAGTAAACACTAAGTACTCCCTTGTCAACATCGGTGATAATAATTGGGTAATATACCCATCGTTCGGTGGTAAACTGTTCGACTTAGACGATGTTGAGAGCACTACCGTCGCCAAAAACAAACCATATATGCTCGTCTTCACCGAAGATGATAAGTGGGTGTTGTTACCCGATAACAAATGGTTTCTCAATATTAAACTCGTCTCCCCTTACGTGTTCACGGATAACAAAGACAACCACCTAAACAAAGTCGTGAACAATGGAACCCTGCTCGTGGCTTACGTCCCAACTCAGAGACGTAGTATAGTCGTCAGCCCAGTCAACACTATGGCAGCCCACATGCTATCGAGTAAACCAACCATACAAAACGTGAAATTGCAGTTGGTGTCTGAATTCGAAGGCGTGGTCAAGATACTAGAGAGTCTGCCGGCAAACTCAACACTGTTCATCAAAGTCTACTTAGGTGAACCATCGGGGAATGATGTCGAGATCGTGAAGGGGATCAAACTCGGGTGGGTGAAACGACACCAGTTTCAAGTTTGCAACGTTTACGTGCGGGTTGGTGTCGACTCCAAGACCAGTCTGCAAGGGGTCAACGTGATCGTGGAAAATAAGATATCACTAATCAATATCTTCCTGCCTGACAACATACACTTCATGGGTATGAAGTTAACCCCTGAATTATTATCAGAAAACCAGTTGGAAATTATATCATAATAGTATAATAATGACCAGTCATCATCCCAACACTACACTTAACGACCTTGGAGATACAGAGGGATTCGATCAGCCTGGTGAGGAAGATGAATTCTACATCCTACACTTCAAAGACAACGTGTACAGACGGGTGCCGTTACCAGATTTTAAAAAACCTAAATGGCTGATCAACTTAACACCCACCTCACCTAATATGATATTAAATAATGGGTATATCTCTAAGATTAGGAACAACGGTATCTGGCCCGGGGATTTCATTCCGGAGAATACATTAGTAAACACAGAATCTATTAGTTACGAAAAAAATGGGTTAAGGGCTCATCCAGACAATAAATTAAAATTTAGCAGTGATCTTGATAGAATATCTTCCCCTTCCACCCTCATCATAGAAGTCTTCTTTACGTCTTTCTATAGAACCCTCCCAATATCACACCAAATTTTACCCGGGGTGTCAATACACTGGGCTAAAGAACACATAAACCAATATTGTCGTATTGTTATACAACAGGATACCCACGGGGGCCCTATAAACTACTTAATAAGCCTCAGTGGGGTTTATATTACAACAAGAAATTTTATTTACCTCTCACCTATTTCCCTGACTAGTGGTCTAGAACTTGTAGACTTCAAATTCATTGATAGACTTTTAATTGAAACCCAATTAAAAAATCTTTCAAAATATATATTATAGGATGGGTCTGTACCCAGTCGTAGAGGAAGTAGCGAAGACGCTGGAAACCGTAGATGGGTTCCGTTTGAGGCAGTTATGTGATGTGAAACGCCAACTAGAACAAGACCGTGACACGCGGAAAGCACTATGTAAAAAATATAATAGAGCTTTCAATATCGTAGACGGGGCTGACACTATCCTTATTACAACCAGCATGGGACTAGGGGCGGCAGGCGTTGGGTTGTTAACCACCATCGTGGCTGCACCTATAGTGCTAGGTTTTGAAATAACAGCTGGGATAGCGGGGGTGTTAGGGTTGACGCTTAAGTTGGTATCACGCAGACTGCATCGTAAGGCATTGAAACACGACGAGATCAGGGTTCTGGCCGAAGCAAAGCTGAACACAGTTAGTGAGCGTATTTCCACGGCACTCTCTGACAGTAAAATCTCAGAAGAGGAGTTTCGTTCAATCCTATCTGAACTCAAAAAATATAACGAAATGAAACAAGATATTCGATCCAAGTCTCGTAAGTCTGCTATCAGCGAGGACGAGAAAAAAAAGTACATAGAACAGGGAATACAAAAAGCCCAGCAAGCCTTTATTATGAACACCAAAGAGATCGTAGGCGGTTCACGTTAAACTGTTTCATCGATATAAACGTGACATAGGGCGGTCAAAACTTACAACATAGATAAAGTGGATATGAAAGCCGACGAACCTAACTTGTACTACTTGAGGGATGGGCCGGGTAGGGGTTTTGTAAGAGAAGAATTATTGATCGTGCCGTACGGCACAGTATTACCTCCTACCAAGGCACAGTAATTTTGTAGTAGGGGTAATAGTAGCAAGAGCTAATGGCCCAACCAAAGCCTTATTTAGTAAATAAGGCTTTGTAGAGACATTTCTTGAAAGTGAGCCAGAACTGTCATTCCCTATACTACTGGATTTCTTCACTCAATCTCTCATTTTAAAGCTCAGACAGTGCTCTTTAAGGTGATATATCATGTTTTACTTGATCTGAACCAGAAGTTTGCGCGCCCTGTAACGAGGATACCTATCATCGTGTAATTTGTCGCTGGCACGTCAGGAAAAGGTAACTCATTCAGAACAGCCCATCTCAAATAAGACTAGAATCAAGTTGCTTCATGCTAATACTGAATTGCATGCATATACTTTTCACCTGTAAAAAAGCAACAAAAATCTTCTCTACATCTGCCATATTTTTTGGAGAAATGAGCAATTTATGGAACCACATGGTTAAGTCAGTTCCAAATCACCAGAAAATTGGGATCACCTTAAAACTGTCAACTGCTGGAAAATGTTAATTACTGTTGAAATAAAGTAATTAGTTTCACGATGTTACTTCGGTTCCCTTTATTTAAAATATATACTCAATCAAGGGTCTGTCTTAGATGTTCTTTGCACAAAGTAGATACATAAAAAGTTTTGGTCTTCATTTCACCAAAACGTAATTTGCAGTACAGAACAGTCTGTCAGGTAAAGGGTTATGAATATTGGAAATAACCAGCTTGACGATGCTTTGGGGTTGAAATTGTTTTTTGTTTTTATTTTGTTTTCCAAGTCATATTATTCTTATTTTTCAATAACTTGATGCATTTTAGTAAGGTGCGACTCACTACAAGTGCCATGCAGTCTTGTAGGGTCTTTCAGGCAAATTCGATCTTGGTGTTGGTGGTAGTGTGTTTGCTGAGCCACCTGGAGAACCTGTTCCAAGTTTTCCCCCTTGGCCTGCTGCACTGACAGAGAAAGGGGGAGGCATGGTCATACCATGTCATTACGTTATTAACCACAGCAACAGAAAGTGAGCTTTTATGACAATCAAAAATGACCTGTTACTTATGCAAGAGGCGGATTCAATGAGGCTGAAGTAAACACTAGCTAGTTTGTTTCATTTTTAGACATACGAAGATATGCACCCATAAAGAATTCAAATATGCTGGTATTAATAGATTATGCTTGTTAGCTTTACAATCAGTGACTGATGATGTGATGTTAAACATCTTTATATTGACTGAATAAAGCGTTAAAGGGTCTGAGAAAATGGGTTATATTGTCTCGATAGTTGTACTTTACAAGTAAAGTTGCAGTTATAAATCACGACAAAATATTATATATCAATACTTAAGAGATCAGCACCATAAACCACGTATGTACTAACCCCAAGAGAATATTTTTCAGCTCACACTGGTACCTGGAATCATGGTTCTGGAATATGTTGTTATGAGCAGCAAGTGTTAAACCTATCTACCAAGTGGATGTTGTTATCAACTGCAATGTTTGTTAATTATTCATTTATCAAACATTATGAATATTGTTAATTCATCTATTTAATTAAACCTGTGTTACTGTTTGACACAGACCCCTGTTGCCCCAAACGAGCATCAATAACCGAACACTGTCCTATTATGTCACGTGATCCGGAATACCCTGAAATGATTTGGAACAGCCGTAATGGCAATGCGTTTCTTTCGAGATATTTCTAAAGTCAAGCAGGACCAAATGAATTTCATATTTTGGTGTGAGTAACATGAAACATTGCTCAGACAGAAATTACCCTTAGGCGCGTCAGGTATATTTTTGAGGAGGCACATGCAGTTGGTGTTTCGTAAGTGATCCGGAGCTGTCTTACGCTCTCTATGTTTTAAGATAGGATGTCTGTAACATCTTACAGAAATGTAGTGAAGTTTTTCACGTGATAAGCAAGGAAACAACCATTGTTCATTAACATGATTACCCTTCAGAAGACCAAAAATATGATGACATACTCACTAACAATGACAATTGTGGTCCCACAAATTCAATCGTCCAGGTCCAGTGATCATCGCTATTGAAATGTCTGCTAAATTTGAAGAACATAATCCCATGGACATCTCAAATTACATTAGGTCCAATTATTGTGCAAGATTTCAAGTTAAATTACTGAGATGAATAGACTACACAGGATATGCCAAGTCAAAATCATCATCAACTCTACCAACTCACAATAATTATTTTCAATTGAGTCTTCAATTGTATAACACCGGAATGCCGTCGATCGTCTTCTTTTTTCGTGTAAGAAAACCACGAATATCTTAATGTTTCAACTGAAATCCAAAACAGCTGATTGAATATTAGTTTCGCTTGAATAAAAGAAGTAATCGCAACATCAAAATACCTTTTTACTTGCACCCCTCAAGGATTGAACGGGCTTTCTTCTGAAATCTCCTTCAAAACTGTACATATTGCGGACGAATAGGATCTCAGTACTCCAATTTCTATATATTTTCTAGAATCTTTGTTGAATGACAAATCAACTCTCTGCTCTTCTGTTTGACCGGAAACTAATGTCCGAGGGTGTCTAGTATAACCATTATGATTGGTTCCCGATTTTCATCACATCCAATCAAAACTAACAGTACATACTACCAACTATAGCAGAAACCGGCTGTGGCTATATACACGACATCGTGTATATAATGCTCTTATATACACGACAAGACAATGTCGTGTATATAAGTCTGTTATATGCACGACGGTCCTTTTATATAATGGTGCCATTCACCCTGCAATTAACTAATTTAATATATGGTAGCATAATAATTGATACTGAAGTTTTTTTGCGTCACTACCAGTGTCGACTCAAATTTCTGTCTAAAATTTGAAGTTATGGTACAAATGCTGTGTAGATATATTTTCGGGGCTTTTTATAAGACTTTGTGAAATGAATTTAATTATTACTAATCTTGCATGCAGATATATTTTGTGCTGCGATTTTTTAAATTTATAAATAAAATCTAACACAAACTAAGTTCATTCAATATTCGTACAAGTGTTATTTTCAACATATTTGTACATGCTCATATATTCAGCATATCTGTAACAAACAATACGATATCTGCAACAAAAGATTTATTTTCCGTAAGTATTAAATGTGGTATTTTCCCTTATAGAAAGGCAATATAAGCTCTGCAAGGCAGCTGGTCAGCAGTTACATATGTTTGGAGATGAAATGCTAAAAAGCAGCGGTTACCCCTGTATATGTCAGATGACAAAGTACACACCTGGTGGGAACTAAGTAATTAATTAATGAATATGTAATAAGGAATAAACCACCCTGAAACCACAATAAGCTTGTGATTGTGTATGTGAGCGTGTGATTATCCGATTGCTAATCTGTGTAAATGATTGATTGCGTGTATGCATGGGAGAGTGTATGAGTGAGGAAGAGCATTATTGTGTGCATGCGTGCGTCAACGTGGTTATAACTTCCATGTGATTGTTTTCTCTTACTTTATTGTAAAGCTGTGATATTCTGGCCATACAGCCCAAGTGCTTATATATTTAATGTATGTACATATTGTAAAAGCACGTGACACTTTAGAAAACAGTTTCTCTATATATGTCTTAGGAGAAAGGCACCGTGTCCCATGTCTGTGTTAGGAGAAAAAAATCTACAAGGCAATTTCCTTTGAGTGTGTTTGGGGACAAAACTCTACCAAACACAGGGTAAATGCGAGTGTTAAGAGATAAAACCATACTAGGCAGCTGACATCTCTAAATGTATCAGGCGATAAAACTCTACAAGGCCGCAGATGCCTCTGTTTATTTTAGGAGAAATAAGTAACCAAGGCAACGGTTACATCAACCGGGTATCAGTGTGTATTAGGAGACAAATTCTACTACGCAGCGGGTACTTGTGTGTATTAGGAGATAAACCTACAACGCAACAGGTACATGTGTGTATGAGGAGTTAAGTCTACAAGGATGCGGGTATCTGCGTGTTAGGATATATACCACCCAAGGAAGCGGGTACCCGTGAGTCTCAGGATATAAAATCTTCAAGGCAGCGGGTACCTGTGTGTATTAGGAGATAAACTCTACAACGCAGCGGGTGCATGTGTGTATTAAGAGAGAAACTCTATAACACAGAATGACAAGTATGTGACATATTTTAGTCCAAATAAGTCTTAACATGTCATGGAATACACTTATGCAATATGACAATATTATAATAGAAGACACGAATACAGTACAGGTGGGACAACAAACATATATGCGGAATGACACTCATATAGGTGGGACAACCCCTGTGCAGCTGGAACAACACCCATGCAGGTAGAACAACACTCATACAGGTGTGACAACACCGACATAGGTAGGACAAGACCCATATAAGTGGAATGATGCTCATGCAGGTGGGACAACACTTATATAGGTGCGACACTCATACTGGTAGAATGCTCGTGCTGGTGGAATATCAGGTGGAATGACACTCATGCAAGTGGGACAGCACCGATACAGGTGCAATGACACTCATACAAGTGGAATATCACAATGGTGGAATGTCGCTCACATAGCTAGAATATCAAACAGGTGAAATGACAGTGAAATGATTTCCAGTCATATAAGATTCATGACGTGTTTACGGTGTGATTTCAGTGATATCCCTACTGTATTTGAACATTTGCAAAGGTATATCGTTGTTTACACCTTCGCATATTTCAGGGTCTGCAAACGCGTCGCGATATAACAAAATTTGCGACAATATAGCCCACGATGTGCGTTTGAAAACCATCACATACAGTAGGGTTATCACTTAAATAGCACCAGCACCAAATAATAATAGAACTACATGTATGTCTACGTTCTGAGTGACAAATCTTCTGCAGTCACACATTGTATATAAAACATCCAGTCATTCACCAGTGACGAATGTAAACAAGACGGGGTTCATACTATAGAGCAAAGTGGACACATGTATCGGCCTTTCAGTTGCTCTTCAATTCCAGCACAAACGAAATGGCACCAACGGCCACAACCACCGCAGAAGACCCACTGATGTTTCTTTTGCCTTTCGGGGGGATCACTACAAAATGGTAGGTCGCAAAGAGTGTCTCGATTGTCCTTCATTTTCTCCACAAATGTAGCGGCTGCAATTCCCCTGAAGTACTCGCAGTGACACTGTCGGAATACACAACACGACATGCCAATGAGTACCGTCACAGCATTCTGAAGCATACTGACAAATAAGCAAGGTGTGTTTCAAGACTCCACTCATTTTAGTTTGCCCACTTCACATAAGATATTACTCTGTTCATTAAATGTGTACTGAATTGTAGATAGACTTCTCAATGGATGTGTCAAGAGTGTTTTTATTACAGCCGATTTCTGTATTGCAGCTCTTTTTTGTTTTTGTATTTATTGTTTTTAGGAACCACTTTACCATAAGAACAAATACGCCACAGCTACTTCCATCCGCCTGTAGGCTACAGGGCACTTCTTTTTGTGTCCAGCATGCATCCCCAGGATATCGTTTTTTTTCATGAACTCCCTGTAATATATATATTTTGAAAGGTATGCATAATGTAGACACAGTAGCGTTTCACATTCAGTACATTTACGATGATATATATTTTTGTATAAAACACATAAATGATTGCTGTGGGCAAAATACCAGGAACTGGACATGACATGCCCCTAAACGTAATGTGATTTGTGCCCTGTCCACGTATTGGTTGTGTTCTACAGACTGTTCCCAAGAACATAGCCTGGTACAGATATGGCAAATGTCCGAGGCATCTATTAAGCCCAACAGCAAAACTGTGTATCTGGGTTTTTTATAATATGCATGTACAACGCATATGAGTAAAGAGGTACTCCTCTGCGGAATCACGGCACTATATTAATTTTGATTGATTAGATTAGATGATTAGTCTGGCAAATAGAAAGAATATTAGGTAAGTGGACACCTATTAAATGTAATAAACCTAAGAAAAGTTGCCTGACGACTATAGTCATCACAAATAGTTGACGAATAATTGACGAGTGACATTGGCGTAGTCGTGAGTATCGGGTACTGTTGGGTCCGTCTTGTCGAATTGAGGCTTCACTTGCAATTAAATGTCGACTTCACTCGCAATCCATCGTGGAAAAGTTAACTACCGACGTCTTCAGCCTGACCAGCATTACCCAACAAAGATAATGGCCGTTATGTCATTGTGACAGGTACATACCATATTGTGTATAGAACGGCAGTGTACAGGGAGGCAGGAACGCTCACAGATATACTTATGTCACGCTGTAAGTTGGACCATTTTAGGTGGATGTAACGGAAGAGGTCAAATTGTTAGTACTTACCGCCAGTGTGAAATGTATCTTGTAGCTCTCACTGTTGACTTTATGGAATCCAGAATACGTATATCATGCGTCCTCATATTGGCAACCATAAGTATCCAGTGGTGACTAGTGCAGATCGACAGAAGGACCTAGTGGTATTCTGCAAGTGGTACCTATATCGAAGTCAAAACTCATTACTGTCAGAGCATTTATTTATCACCTTATATAACCTCAGGTGAATTTCATAACTGCAAAAAGTTACATGTAAAACGACGACATATGCCAGATGATACTTACCTGATTGAAAAAAAACAGAACGTTGAGCAGAAAACTGTTTCTTTTAATACACCAAGACTATGTCAAGTTATCCATTCTCCGTTAAATTGCAACATGATTTGAATGCCGATAGCGTTGACAGACATAACAAGGACAGTTCATGCTTCTCTAATTGTCATACTTAAAACAAAGTTACGTGAACGTTCTTGACATTTGAATAGATGTAATCATTTTGCTGACTCTCCAATAGTTGGAGTATAAATATCAAATCGTCCCATAGTTTTCCTAGAATGATTACACTCCCATAGTTCAAGAAGAGCCATGACCCTCCCATAATACAGCAGGATTTGCACAAAATTATGTTGTGACAAATTCCCGGACGACCTTACACCAGGGAATGCGTTTTATGTTCTCAACTGTCTTAATAAATAACAATAGATTATGTCATGGCCGGTATAACGTTTATTCTCAACTCAGAATGTCAGCGACAAGACAACACCGTCCCTCAGAACAAGTTTCAAATCACGTTCCTTTTCCGAAGCAGTGCCGTCATCACTCTTGTTGGTGGTGGTCAAAACTGGTGCGGCTGTTGGTGACGGTGCCGTGTCTGTCTCAGTAGGCTTGCTGACTGTCGATAGAGCCGCGCATGTACTTTTACTGGACTTCCTCTGAATGACACCATCTACGCGGGCTTCCATCTCTGCTGAGGTCCTCTACAATAAAGGAATGAATTATAGGTTATGGAAATAGTTCCCTTGAGATTTTTCTTATGCGCACACTGAACGATTTTCATTCTTTATATTTCGGAAAAGCAAACAATACAAACAACATTCAAATGTATCAGCTAGCCATGCCTTGTAGCTTCAGATTGCCAGAGACTTGTGTCCTGTCCTCTCAGCTATCAGCTGCTTGTCTAGGCCAGAATCATAGAGACGTGTTACTGTAGTCGCCCTCAGTGAATGATTTGAATAAAATCCACCAAATCCTGCCATTTTACACAGTCGTCCGACAGTGCCTCTCAAAGGGTGCAACCTAACCGGAATATCTGCATACCACGCATCTCTTCGAATAAATTTCAGAGGCCTCAAGTAAAATGCGGTGCACTTTCCGTCTTTAGGTCTTAAAATAGGATCAATTTTCAAATGTAATTACCATAAACACACGTTTCCAAAGTGTGAAGGGAGGGAGTTTAGTTTTACGCCGCACTCAGCAATATTCCAGCTATATGGCGGCGGTCTGTAAATAATCGAGTCTGGACCAGACAATCCAGTGATCAACAACATGAGTATCGATCTGCGCAATTGGGAACCGATGACATGTGCCAACCAAGTCAGCGAGCCGGACCATCCGATCCCGTTAGTCTCTTACGACAAGCTGAGTCGCCCTTTATCGCAAGCATGGGTTTCTGAAGGCTTATTCTACCCCGGGACCTTCACGGGTCTCCAAAGAGTGAAACATAGTATAGTTAAAGTGATTAATGATACTGTCCCTTGCATAGATTTAAGCATCTCATTTTAATTATGCGTTAGTGAGTGAGTCTACTTTTACGTCGGACTCAACAATATTGTAGCGTCATGGCGGCGGTCTGTGAATAATCGAGTCTGGACAAACAAGTGATCAGTAACATGAGCAATTGGAATTAATATACGATTATGTGCGTCAAACAAGTCAGCGAACCTGAACACTCGACCCGTTAGTCGCTTCTTACTAGCAAACAAGGATAAGATGGACTGGAGCAGAAAGAGTTTTACGAGAAGCATGCGCTGTATACGGCAATGACTAAACCCATTTGGTTTGTAAAAGGTAGAGCAGATGAAACTAATTCTGCGCGTAGCTCATAAGACTCCGACGTCTATACAAACTATGAAGATATATCAGGAAGCATATTTTCCTGCCAAATCCATTGATAACTCACATGAGTGACACGTATTTTTCATAAAGCTGGACAAGGCACTAAATTCTGGGAGACGTAGACACATTTTCTTTGACACTTTCGATGTTTTAAGCCACCTCTTTTGGTTTTCGATACATCCTCCATGTATCTGAGACGTTTTGACCCATCTACACCTACTGTTATTTCGAACTGTGAGTTTGGACTCGTTCTGAGATACCTATGCTCATCGCCTTCTCTAGGAGCACAATTGAGGCCAATGAGGTACATCACTGTATCTAATAGCTGTTGCGGACTGTGCTCCCCTAAGATCTCCTTCTCCAACAACACGTCCTCCTTATCTACACTGATCACTTCAGCCTGTCTTTTCTCTATTCCAATTCCGTGTCTAGCCAGCGACTTCATTCTTGCATCTAACAAAGACCTTAATCCCTGAAAGAAGTAAGACTCGAAAAGGTTTAAATGCGTCCATTTCTTCTGAGAAAGAGAAGAGACAATTTCGTAAAGCGTATTTCCACGATATTCCTCGCCCTTCTGATTTCTGACCTCAGCTATGAAAAACATCAAGTTTTATTTAGTTCAAATTCCTTCTGAGCCAGTGGCATAATGCCAGGGTTTAAATCCATATCCTCTCTCCTACCCCTCTTACGCCGTTCTCTCACCCACACTTGATACAAACGAAGTGCCCACTTACTCTTGCTTTCAGTATTCGATGAATATGCTGAGTCGCACAATTTCTTAATGTCAAAATCTGATGCTGGCTGGCCAAACCTTGCTGAATTAAAATCTACGCTATGTTCTGGAGTTTCAGGTGTCGGGGGTTCCTTTCACGTCACTTGCGGGGGAGGGTTACAGGGCAACATATTAAAAAGGTTGGATTCAATCTCTTGGCTTGCTTTGTACAAATCAGTATCAGAACCAGAAGAAAAAGCTTCAAGATCAACCAGTTCACATTTTCCCACGTCAAAGTTAGGAAGTGCATTATAATTACAATCAGAATTTAATAACATCTCAAAATCTGAATTAACGTCAACCTCAAAAGTGTCTGTGAAACGGTGTTGTGTAACAAACACGTCGATGTCGGAATCACTCATACTGCATAGGCCTACCGCGTCCCACGATGTTCACTGATGTACGTGTCATGATGTACGTGAATATATAACCACCGCCCTCCCATAGTTGAGCACGTTTATTTGCGTGTTTGAACGACACTTTTGGTCATGGCCATGTACAGCTAGAACAGTCCTCCATTAGTTTGGCTCGTGAACGGCCTCGAACAAGCTTCACGTGCGAAAATAATAGCGAGGTTTCGGACATTCTCCTATACATAATGCCATACATTACTGTTTCTCCACATGCAATTAATACATCTAATTATAACTAAATTCATTCTTCTATTTAAAGGGATTCAGCATGAACACATTTATGGTAACAGCGTGTGCGTGCATGGTGGGCGAACTGGTTGAGGCACCAGGCTCGTGATCTAGCAAGTTTGAGGTGTCGGTATCGAGCCCAACTATACTGACGCTTTAAGTGTTGTCACAAATCCTAGTGTACAGTACACGACCCTGTACGCTTAAAAGAATACAAGAATCCGTTGGCAGATGACCAGATGATGGACAGTGAAATACGTGCAAACACTTAGTTACGGGTTCAGGAATGCGCAGTAAAATTGGACAAAGCACTGTATGCGTCCCAGCTGATATATGCTGATATATAGCAATTGTATCATTATTAATATTGTGTCAGCTCATTCTATACTTGCTTGTATCTCTATATTTTAACATGGGAGCGACGTTCGTCCATTCATGACTTGTATATTTTCATGAATAAAATATGTTTAAAGAAACAATGCAATGCGCCCGCCCCAAACCCCCAGACACAATACATATTATGAAACTGTGAAAATATAGACTTGCCACATATTCTACACTTGCATGGGTTTTCTTGGACATATTTATGTATTTTTGGGTCTGTATGACAGATTATGGATAGCTTATACGCACTACTTACCTTCTATAATCAATACTCTAGTGTCGCACAAGATACCTACTGCAGCGGATACCTTTGTATAACACCAGTTTAGGCTGCAGAAAAATAATTAAACGTTTCTCGGGCACATGTTTTTCAAACGTGACGAGGGCGGTTGGACCTTGTTTTTTAATTTTTGATAGAAAAAAAGGTGACGAGAGAGGGAAACGTTTTTATTTTTTCTCTCTCAGAAATACCGCTTGGAAAGTTTAGCACATGTTAATGAGTTGTAGATTCAGTACAACTCGTTCTTACAGACACTGATTCTTATAGTGGACAAATGTATGAACGGGACGAGGCAAAGTCAAACTTATTATTTTTAAAATGACAATAAAAATTGTTACGCTCACAAATAATATTTCACTCTTTTATATAGCCTTAAAGTATCAACATGTCTGGTTCAGTGCATAACTAATGCCCAAGCTGATACCAATGGATCAGTCCAGAGGAATCAATTAGACAAACGGTTATGTTTATTCAGTATATTTATTACAAGTTCAGCAGAGATATAAGAAGAAAGTAAGTAATAAATAGTAAATAATAAATATGGTACTATGTTCATCATGACCATTCGTGACATATTAAGCACAGCGTTTCCACAGAATTTACAAAACAAAATATTTGTATCTCTAGCATGTACTACTTATGGCCATTATCATTATAACTGATCGTGTACATTCTTGACACTTTAAGCACTGGATGTATATGTAAGCCTGATACAAGACCCCTTCATCTTGTGAGGAGATTTTCAAAGGTAAACATATCATGGATTTGAATGAATATTGGTGGTAATGTCTGCTTACGGTTTGGTGAAAGTGCATTAAAGTACAAGTATAAACAGTAGCACTTTCAAAATTTAATAGTGAGTACTGTTAAGGTGGAGGCATGTTCTACTTTCCAACTGAGAAATGTATTCGTGTAATATGCGTCTCTCTCTCTCTCTCTCTCTCTCTCTCTCTCTCTCTCTCTCTCTCTCTCTCTCTCTCTCTCTCTCTCTCTCTCTCTCTCTCTCTCTCTCTCTCTGCCTGATTACATTGTGGAGATCAGTTCCGTAGCCCCTACTATTGGACAATATGACGGAATATCTTGATTGGGAATAATATGTAACTGATAATTTATTTAAAAAGACATTCGAGAACCAAAAATATAATATTGCAATAATAGAATACGAGACAGGGCCCAGTTCAATGTAGCGCTTGTCCTCCGACGGCACAAGGGCTTGTAACCGGTGTACAAGCGATCTACCAATCACAGCGCGTCTTGCAAAGCGGGGAAGGAAATTATCCAGTCGTGTATATTGTACCACAATATACACGACGTCGTGTATATAGACGATTCGAAACCAACTTCCTGTCATTTAGACATGTGCTTGTTATTTCTCAGACGTTGTTTTGCTTCATATTAGTACTTTGATCATGTTTTTTCTAGTTGGTTTGGGCTTGGGAGATGTAAAAGATATAACTGTCAAAGGCTTAGAAGTTGTTAAGAATGCTGAAAGGGTTTATCTTGAAGCGTACACATCAATCCTGACAGTAGGCAAGGAAGCATTGGTAACAATACTGGCTACATTGTTACTTATATTGTGTTGTTCTGTGTGATTGGCATTTTATTATTACGGTTATTCTATTATTGTATTGTGTTATTGTAATTTTATCATTATATTGTGTTACCGTTGTTTACAACATGACATGATTTTCATAAGTTTAAAGACGTTATGATAACCATTGCCGTCACAATATTCCGTTCGTTTTACCGGTTGTTTCTTTCTTGAACTGTTTTGCTAGAACATCGTTACCATTAACTGTAATTTAAGACAACTGTACAGTGTTGAGTTCCCAGATATACTCTACCTCTGTACGTAATATAATCGCAGACTAAAATGATGTAACAACGCACATTTTCAGGAGGAGTATTATGGACGAAAAATAATTCTAGCTGACAGAGACATGGTTGAGCAACAGTCAGGTAAATTTCAAATGCCTTGTTCATCAAGAAATAGTTTTACTGTTTTCACTTTCCAAATGAATTTTCACTTGATTAGTACAAAGCTATGTATTTTTAAGATTTGTTATCTCTGATTACAGATGAGTTGTTGGATGGCACCGACAAGTTAGATGTAGCGTTTCTGGTGGTTGGAGATCCTCTTGGGTAATATATATATTGAAGCACTGTCAACAGTGGATAAAAAAATATGAAGCACTCTTATCATTACCATTTCTGTCATGTTTATATGACACTATAGTGCTCATTCATTCAGTCACATACAGCTAGTCCTCTTAAATCAGAATAATTTTGTTGAATGATGCAAAGTATACTGTTATAGTTAAATATAAAGATTTTTATTCTGGTATGTTTGTCTTCTGATAGGGTTGTGAGAAAGTTAGTCAACAGAGATAAAGTAGTAAATATGTCGGCATCAGTATTGAAAACAGTGTTAGTGCCAGTTGTCAGTCACTTGACTGATCTGGCATAATTTCACTCTCTAGACCTAAAGCTGAGACTTTATACGGTTACTTTTCAAATAATATTCATATTTATTATATGTTTGTTTTATGTATTACAACCAAAATATTTTATGATATTTTTAGAATTAGTTGGAATGGTCCATACAATACAAGGTTTGTGATGTGATTCTTTGTTTACAGAGCAACAACCCACACTGACCTGATCCTGCGAGCTGTTGAGAAGGGAATACAATACCGAGTGATCCACAATGCCTCCATCATGAATGCTGTTGGTTGCTGTGGTTTGCAGGTGAGTGATCGTGTGAGATGGTGAAGATAAATGTGTTGGTGTAGCATGGTGCCCATTGAGGGATGTTTGTAATTAGTGGTGTTTGGGGGATGTGTATTGGCAAATGAATTGTGCTTCACTTGCTCTTGCAGGTGCTTCACTTGCTCTTGCAGGTGCTTCACTTGCTCTTAACCCTGATACGTCATGCTAATTGTGGCAAAATTAATGATTTGTCATAATAGAGTAATTACTCACCAGCTGTAGTGAGTGTTTGAGAGTAAGCATGGAAGATAGTGGCTGCTGATCTAGGCTCATGTGCAAAGTTAGTACAGTTCTACAGAAGCAAACTTCAAAGTACCACCTAGTGAGTGAGTACGCTGAACTAAGCATCACTCCAGCTGTATGGTCTGTAATCAATTGAGCCTGGACCATACAATCCAGGGATCAACAGCATGAGCATCAGTCTACACAATAGGGATACGATGACATGTGTCAACCAAATCAGCAAGTCTGTCGTCCCAGTTCTGTTAGTTTCCTCTTACAACAAGATCAATTCTAGCCTGAATCTTCAGGGGTCAGTACCACCTAGAATTTGATAGATTGCTCTCTCATCACTGTCACATTGACATGTAAGAAAGCGAGTCAGGAAATGTTAACTACAAGCATTAAAATGCTAATGGTAAAGCTGACATACAGTCAGCATGATCACTGCATGTTCAAATATTTCTTATCACCAGAAAGTATTTTTGATAAAATGTTGTACACAGGTCCTTCATTTCTTCTTGTGACAGTGCAGTAGGTTTTATTACAAACTTAAGTATCACCTGTGTTCATATATCATTGGTTTACACTTCTCTTGCAATTCTAGTGGAAGAGGTTTTGTAATTTCTAGTTATACAACTATGGTGAGGCAGTGTCGATTGTGTTCTGGACGGACACCTGGAGACCAGACAGCTTCTATGACAAGATCGCCATCAACAGAGACAGGGGGATGCACACCTTGTGTCTACTGGGTAATTACACAGGCTCTGAAAATATATATAAGATTTACTAAAGAAATTATTGAAATAAATCTATGCCTCATAACTGATTATTGTAGATACTTTGAGCAAAAGGTTGAACACCTGGTTTGCATTACATTTACAGTGTGAATAATGTGTTATTGGTATCCACTTTCTATTTTTTATACTCTTGAAAAGCAAGACAACTGTCTGCAATAACCAGCAGTTTATTTGATCCATTTTATCATTTTACAAAATTATGCTGGACTACAGTCATGATGATATGGTGTTCTAAGGGACATCTTTCAGTCCTTTATGTTACTTGATTGCCAGCACCACCTTTCAGTTCTCCTCTCTTTACTTTTATCATTTAGGAGTTTGAAATCAAATGTTCTTGCCTAGAAGTACCATGACAGTTGGTTATATTTAACAGATTTCCTTTGCACATAATTTCCTCTTCATTTGATAGTGAATGGTATTATTTTATTACATGTTTAATGTTGTTTCACAATTTTACTCAAGTTGTTTTTTATACTTGTTTTTTCTTACATATTGTGTACTTTGATGTACTAGTATGTAGCTCCACAGCTTGTGCTGAGAATGCCATGTTGTAAGGGACATAACTCTTTTGGGCCTACAGTAGTGATTCTCTGCAGCCAGATTCACCCGAAACTCCATAGTGTGATTTCTTCTGTGAAAGAAATTTGTCCAAACTATGTGGTCATTTGGGGCTTAGAGGTTTTCTGCTTCTGTGTTTGAATAGGTCATGATGTTCGAGCTTAATATGGAACTACCATAACAGTTCTGTGGTGACTGTAATGCCTAACTCATTTTTCTTTGTAATAATATCCCAGTAACATTACAGCAGGACATGGGCTTCATATGTTCTACCCCTGTGGGGAATTGAACCTAGGCTTTTCGAAGTAAGTTTTAAGCAGAGATCCTCTCGCTACACCTACTACCTTGTCTGATGTGATTGTCATCTAGATACAGTAACTCTGTCTATAACATTATATGCCACACTATTTGTCTTTTATTCCAGATATAAAAATGAAAGAACAGACTATTGAAAACCTGATGAAGTGAGTATTGTAGCTGTAGAAAACATACAATTTTATATGAGTTTCAAAAATTGACCTACATAATCATATATACATATTCATATATTATCATGTTTTAGCATTAAATATTGTTATCTTATATTGAGAAATGTGTGATGAGAAGAAATGCTTATAAAATACCAACATTCATGTCTGTCTGTTTCAGGGGAAACAAGATATTTGAGCCCCCACGGTTTATGTCTGTGAGTCAGGCAGCTGAGCAGCTTCTGGAGATTGTGCAGCGGAAGGGAGAGGAGGGAGGACAGGATCTTGGTGAGCCTTTCACATGATACACACATGCTGCCTACCGTATCGTATGTGTACAACATCTTATCATGGCTGTTCTGACATGCTTTTGGCGTGCATGCGTGTGCGCGCGTGTGCGTGTGTGCACTGTGCACATAGGGTTCTTGAACATGCCCTGGCTTGTGCTGCTTTTTGTGCTAGAACATTGATGGGACATAGAGTAAACCACTGGCCCAACACATTGTGGAGGGGGATAATGTACAATAAAACATTTGAACACTTAATTATGTTCACGAATGAGTGAGTGTATGAGTGAGTATTGTTTTATGAAACTTTTAGCAATGTTACACTATAGTCATGGCAGCGCACACACCAGAAATGGGTTTCACGCATTGTACCCATGTGAGACATTGAGCCACGGTCTTCGACATGTTGAGTGAACATTTTAACCCCTAGACTACTTACTCACAAGAGTGAGTGAGTGTGTTTAGTTTTACATGCTTTTTATCAATAATCCAACACTATCATGGTAGGGGACGCCAGAAATGGGCTACACACATTGTTCGAATGTGAGGAATCAGAGAGTCTGTAGTTCAGATCCCTTCATGGCAGTTTTATATGCATCACATATGCTATATAATATATTATTTTTCATATAATTAAAAATACAATGTGTTGTGATATGTCCTTGGTCATTGTCTGAGTCCCTGCTAGTCATTAATACCGACATGCATGTGGATCTAAGGGTCTGTTGATGAAGTGGGTCATTGGGGTAGCCAAGTGGTTAAAGCGTCTGCATGTCAGGTCGAACATCAGTGTTTGATTTTCCACATGGGCACAATATGTGAAGCCCATTTCTGGTGCTCACACTATGATATTTAGGGAACGGTGCTAAAAGTGGTGTAAAATCCAACTCACTCACTCACTACTAATGAAGCTAATTTCAGGACTCTAGTTCCATGTTTCATTGATGGCATGTTGTGGATGTTTCAGCTCTGTCAGAGGATACTGTGTGTGTTGGGCTGGCAAGGGTTGGGTGTGATGACCAGAAGATATGTGTTGCTACCTTGAAGCAGTTGACCTCAGTTGATCTTGGGCAGCCTCTGCATTCACTGGTTATTCCAGGTCACATGCACCCCCTGGAAATAGACATGTTAAATCTTTTTGCTCTTGATGACAGTGTCAAGACACATCTTAGATCCTGTTTACCATCCTCCTGAAATAAACTCAGTGTTTTGGAAGGAAATTTATGTTTATGGGCTTTTGCCCACCATTGTTGTGGGAATTAAGGGCCATTTTCAGTCGATAAAGAAGCATACAATTTTATGGATAGTAAATGTTTGTTTGTTGCTTAGAACAACATTTTAATGTAGATTCTTACACAGTTATCAAGTTATTCTTAACCTCATATGTATTGTTATTTACTCATGAAGATCTGGAATGCTTATCTACCATTTTAGCTATTCGTGGACCTCACACTTCACTCAATAGGCTGCTAAGAATGCAGTGTACACCATGACTGAACCTTAGTGAAATACTTTCTTCTTTGTAATCTTAATTTAAAAAAAGAGTAGTGAGTGAGTGAGTTTAGTTTTCCACTGTACTCAGCAATATTCCAGCAATATGGCGGCGGTCTGTAAATAATAGTCTGGACCAGACAGTCTAGTGTTAAATAACATAAGCATCGATCTGCGCAGTTGGGAACCTATGACATGTGTCAAACAAGTCTGACAGCCTGACCACCCGATCCTGTTAGTCGCCTCTTACGACAAGCATAGTCGCCTTTTATGGCAAGCATGGGTTGCTGAAGGCCTATTCTACCCCGGACCTTCATGGGGTCACATTCATACTGATTACAGATATGACAGTAATATGTAAAATTAGAACATTACATTTGATTGTGTCTAATAGAGCTGGACACCATGACGGCACCTAAATGAAACACTTTCTTTGTTGTAATTGTAATTTGGGAAAGAAGAACATGTAAAAGTCATATGTAACCAATACATATCATATATATGGGCGCATTTTGGGAGGGATTTATAAAATAAAGGTTTTGTGGGAACAAGTACTATAGTAGGATCATTTATTCTGGTGAGGGGGAAGAATACACCAGTGTTATGGATAGATGGCCCTGTTCTATATTTTTGTAACATCATTTGAAAAGTTATGAAATTGAACACAATGAAGGGGCTTGTACATGTACTTGATTATGTATGTGAAGGAGGGCCATGACAACATGATACATAAACAGGGAGGGAGGGCATGCATGGCAGTCCTGAGACTAGACCATGAACAGTTGGGGATGGAGGTGCCATGTGTACAGCTATATGATATACATAGTGACCCGTGAATATCTAGGTTAGAACTGATCATCAGTAACCTGTCCTTTTTTCGAAAAAGGTGACTAACAGGATCAGGTGGTCAGGTTGGTGGACTTAGTTGAGTCATGTGATCGGTTCCCAGTTGAGAAGACTGATACTCGTGCTGTCGATCAGCGGATTGTCTGGTCCAGATTCAGTCATTTGCACACTGTTGTCATATAGTTAGAATATTGCTGAGTGCAACATAAAACTATACTTGCACATTCGCACTTATTATACATATTTATGCAATAGTCAGGTCAATATTATTGTAGCGGCCACAAAACTTCCGAGTCCCATGCTGGGATTCGAACGACGGACCTTCTGATTCAAAGTCGGACGCCTTGTCCACATGACCAAAGAGGTTAAACCCCGGCAGCAAGCTGACAAGGTAAGGATGTCATCTTTGGGATGACTCCACGCCTTGCTACATACTCCCCCATCAACAGAAGGCACGTCCCGGCCGCGTAGTAGGGTACTGAGGCTTATTTTGTTCAAATTTGATACGAACTTGCTCAGCCCCACGTTGGGCGCCAATCTAGCAGCCACAAAACTTCCGAGTTACATGCTGGGATTCGAACGACGGACCTTCTGATTCGACCAGTAATAGTCACTCTTAATCACTGAGTTGTCTGGTCCAGACTGGATTATCTAAAGATTGCTGTGATGTAGCTGAAATACTGCAGAGTGTGGTGTTGATCAGCAAAAACAGAAGTGTATTTTACAGACGTGAAAGTGAACATTGAGGAAAAAGTAATTAGTTCCTATACAATCAGAGACTGGATATCTGATATGTACTGTAAATATTTTTTAGAAAAAGATGCGGTTCAACACACAGAAGATTGGGTGAAGGTATTGAACTTATAACTTGCTGAGGAATAAAGTTTAACACATGAATATATTTCTTGGATTCATTGTTTTAAATTTTTCTGTTATATATACTGCTCAAACGAAGTTGCCATAACAGATCAGATATAGTAATGTATAAATTGGCTGCTCTGAAATAAACGTTTTATGAGTAAAAGATTTTGTGGGTTAATGGAGTTACCCCCCTTTGTCCTGTCACATACCAACCCGGCTGTTACCGCTGAAAGACAATTTGAGTGAATTATTTTGTATGTACGAAATAATTTATAGTTCATCATTTACAGATCTAGATCTAATTGGATTTTTAAACTGAAATATTCATGTATGTAAAGCTATTATTAGAAGTTGCAGATTTGCTATGAGATATTTGTGTAATATGTGGCTACGGCGTTGATGTCGGTCGGCATCGTGTCTTCCTCGTGTTGTTGTATCCGGTCACGATACGTTCAGTGAGTCACCAACGAACACTAGCTCACGTGTCTTGTACTTGTAGTAACTTCATATGTGTAGATAAGTAATGGTTTCGCAGAAGTATTGTGTTGCACAGACAAGTATGTTTCAAAGTGTTTATGTGAGTGAATTCAGTTTTACGCCGCGTTTTGCAATATTCTAGCAATATGACGGAGGAGGAAACCAAAAATTAGCTTCGCACAGTGGAACCATGCGGGAAACCGAACACGGGTTTTCGTCGTGACGGGTGGACGCTTTAACCACAAGGACAATCCACAGCCCCGTGTGTGAGAGAGAGTGGGTGAGGCACGAGTAATAGGCGACACTGCAAACAACATTCAGTCACCCATGTTGCATTTGTTTAAAAAACGGATGGATGCCATCAAGATTAAGCTTCTCAGTTTTACTCTCGGAAGTAGCATAATCAACATCAAGACAGGAAACTATAAATTCTAAAAATACCGAAGAAACAGGATAGGCATGATAATCAGTGCACTCCTAACTGTCCACACACACCAACACTCTTCCGCACCACACATCTACATTTCTGTGAAGATGTACGTCCTAGTTCCTTGGGTGGTGGGATAGCCCAGTGTTTAAAGCGTTCGCTCGCCACACGGGAAACCTGGATTCAAATTCTCATATGGGTACGTTGTTTGGAGCCCATTTCTGGCGTTCCTCCCCGTGAATATGCTGTAATATTGCTAAAAGCGGCGTAACACTAAACTCACTCATTCCTTATTTCTTAACTCTTACAGTTAACGTTTTCATTCAGAAATTAGCATCTTTGAAACTTATACTCCAATATTACCAGTGTAGTGAGTGAGTTTAATTTTACGCCGCCTTTTAGCAATATCACGGCGGGGACACCAGAAACTGGCTTCACACATTGTTGCCATGTGGGGAATCGAACCAGTCTTCGGCGTGAAGAGCGGACGCCTTTACCATTAGACTAACATGTCGCTCCTGCCGTCAGTGTATTGTGCTGCAGAAAATACACAGTTGCCCTTTTGTATGGTGTTTAAAGGGTATCTGTGTTTGGGAGATTCCCATTCATATAATAATTCTGCCGCCCGTACTCATTTGAGAGATTCCAATTCGAGATTTAGAAACTCCTCGCCGGTGAACCAACCAAACCTCCACGCAATACAACAAAACGCAATGTAACAAAAAGTCGACTGAATCTGGGATTCGAACTCACGGCCATCAGAACTTTAAGGAGTCGTTAAGGAAGCAGCTTAATGCCACGAACTTCGGCGTATATGTCGACGGGGCCATAATTATTTATCTTTTTTATATTTGTAATTTCCATTTCTATGTTACGTTTTCCATTACAACAGTTTCATGTTCTTCAACTGAAGAAAGTGTACAGTAAATGGTGTTGATTTAAATACATAGTGTGTACATTTCCTCTTATATACAGTACACATACATACGAAGTACATGTGGTGGGACTTTTTAAACAGTTAATGGAATGATGACCAGAACGAATAAATACTTGCAGAATTATAATTAGAAATGCAATGAATTTGAAATTTCATAATTTCTTATTTTGTTTTTGAACCGTATAAAATGTTGTTATTTCGCTACATAATAATATTGAGGATCAGAGATATACACTCATGGAGTTTGTTTTTGTTTACATACTACTACAGAAACTTACCCCAGAATTTAAAAGTTGTGATATTTGTTTCTATTTTGTTGTTTTTACAAGACTTCCATCTCAAACTGCAGTTTGGTGGTAGCAAATGGTAATACTTCTGGCAGTAAACCGACTAACAAACAACAAACAACACTCAACACTCAAAATACCCTGCATGGCATTTACCCCGGCGACCGCTATACAAACGAAAGCATGCAAGCTGTTCAGGTCCGAAGAGCTTCTTTTGTTCAGGCCTGCCGAGGTCACCGTCAAATACATGATCTGAGGTACCTGTATGCACGCTGCTACTCATACACTTTGTGACTATATACCACAATGGTACTGTATGCAGTCAGTACGGGCAATCCCTCAAGCTTCTTCAACAGTCCAAATGTGTATTTTGATCGCGAGACGACGTCCACGGTGCACACAGTTTTGGTGAAGTGGGTAAGTTATATAATGCTGTCATTTGTCTCTTGTACATATATACGTTGAATGTTAGTAACTGTCTGGTTACGATCATGCCATATCGCCGCAGGGATGTACTAAACGCTTATTGCGGACCAATGCAAGTGTTTAATGGATATAAATAATTCCCACGTACGAATAACATACAAGGCTTGGTACAACGTGTATGTTTTATTTGTGACCATTGTCTTCCCCACACGTTGTATACAGTGTATATACAGCCCTGTCCTCGCCGACTGTATAGATTCATAACACAAGGGTAGTGGTCTCAAAGTACAACGTTGTTTACCTCCTGGCTCTGTCCTTCACCGGAAAGTCTTAACGGTGACACCAACACACGCCCTAAGCAACAAGGGCTGAAAACATGCATTTTTATTCAATAAGAACCAGCCGAGATGATAACCATCATGAAGTCTAGAAAACATTTGTCCCTTCTAATTTAAGAGAATGTACATGAGTAATTCTCAGACTATACTTTGGTCTACTTTGATACAGACTATATCAAATTCCCACCTCCTCTTCTGGTTTTCTCGCAGTGATATAGCTAAAAGCAGGCTAAAGACATATACTCACTTACTCTCACTCACTGGACGGGAGTTTTGCTTTAGGTATACTGAAGACTCCGTCACTGTGCGCCTCATGAACCATCTTACAGACTATCGAAGGGCCACGTAGAAGCGTTGGGAACAATTTTGCAGACTATCACAGGGTCATGTTCATGCGTTGTGAACAATGACAGGGCCACATACAGGTGTTGTGAACAATCTTGCAGATTTTCACAGGGCCACGCACATGCTTTGTGAACAATCACAGGACTAAGTACAGGCGTTGTGAACAATCTTGCAGACTATCACTGGGCCACGTACAGGCGTTGTGAACAATCATGCAGACTAATACAGGACCACGTACAAGTGAACAATTTGCACTCTGTCACTGTGTGAAGTAAAACCGGCATGAAACTCCAGAGAATGCCTTTTCTAGTCTTATGTAACTCATGAAGAATATTATTCTTAATAGATATTGTTATTATTTGATGAAGAGCATGTTTTTTTCTTTACTAAAAATTACTTATACGTTATGCGCACATACCCTTGAAGGTCAAGGTCAGTCTTCATCAACACATGCTTGCATGCTTGTATGCATGGGCGATCGGATGGTAGGGCTCGCTGACTTGGTTGACACGTCATCTTATATATCTTATATCCTTAGATCGATGTTTATGATGTAAATGACTGGTTTGTCCAGAACAGACTCGATTATTTACAGATCGCCGCCATATAGCTGGAATATTCTTGAGGGCGTTAGACAGACAGACAGACAGACAGACCCATGGCTTCTCTATTTATGTTGGATGTTGTACAGATAATGATGGTGTGAGAGAGATCACAGTGTCGTGATGGACTGTACCGTGTACCTGTATATTGTCCTGCTGGGATGCATGGCATGGAGGGCTACTCTAGAAGAACGTACGTACAGCATTGTAGATAGCTCATATCACTTAATCTCTTATTAGTTACTCATATCTCTCAGGCTAACTAATGATGATACACACTGTCTATGTGTTCACGTCCCTCACATTCCATTTAATATGATGATGTAAACATTTAATATGTAATCATATCCCTCAATGTCCATTGAACTAATGATGTATACATTCAATATGTATTCATTTCCCTCAATGTACATTTAACTAAAGATGTAAACATTGAATATGGATTCATATTCTGAAATCAACATTTAACTAAACATGCATTCATATCCTCAATTCCCATCTAACTAATGATGCACACGCTGAATATGTATGCATAACCTACAGTCTCCCTGTAACTAGTGCTGCATGCACTAAACAGGCATTGACTTCCTCATTCTCCCTGTAACTAGTGCTGCGTGCACTAAATATGCATCCACTTCCTAAATCTCCATGTAACTAATGTAGCACATACTACATAAGTACTCACTTCCCCAATCTCCATGTAGCTAGTGCTGCATTCACTAAACCGATATTTACTTCCACAGTCTCCATTTACTCGTGCTGCAGACACTTAATAGGTATTCAGTTCCTCAGTCTCCATGTAACTTGTGCTGCATACACTAAACAGGTATTCACTTCCACAGTCTTCATTTACTAGTGCTACATACGCCATATAGCTATTCACTTCATTAATATCCATTCAAGTTGTGCTGCATACCCTAAACAGCCATTCTCTTCCATAGTCTCCAAATACTAGTGCTGCATACACTAAATAGGTTTTCACTTTCTCAATCTCCGCTTAACTAGTGCCGCAGGCACTTAGTAGGTGCTCACTTTTTCAGTCTCCATTTAATTAGTGCTGCAGAAACTAAACGGGTATTCACTTCCTCAATCTCCATTTAACAAGTGCCGCATATACCAAATAGGTATTCACTTCAACAGTCTCCATTTAACTAGTGCTGCACACACTAAATTGGTATTCACTTTTTCAATCTCAATTTAACTAGTGCTGCACACATTGAACATATACATTTCCCCTAATTACATTTAACTAAATATGTATAAATTGAATATGTATTCCTATCCCTCTATCTCACTTGGCTCTCAAAACAGAACGCACCATTAGTATTTCTAACAGGACATCGCGAAATCTTCAGTTGTTATAACGTGTGCATACAATACTGAAGGTAACCATAGCGACAGCATACTGATACACGTATTGTACGTACACGTATTGTACATTCCAACATGGCAGAACATCTGTCTGGGTAATGCTCTGCGGTCAGGTTATACTCATTTTGGAGATATTCCTGATAGTTTATTGAAAGACTACCTCACGAAAGTAAAGTTCTCTGAACATTGTATTTATCGCAGTTATAATATTTCATTCACAAGCCATTCATCAAAGTTTTTGCAATTCATTTTCTAAGTCATCTGTTTAGCATAAGTGATACTTTTTTAGAAAGAAATGTGAGTGTCCATCTGTTATGGAAACTAGGTTACGGATCTGTGCTGCAATATTTTCACACAGTTTATACATTGATGACAGGCCCTCGTTCCGCAAAACGATCAAACCGCTGCAACAGTCGTAAGTCTGAGAATGTGAGTTACGATTAGCACTGCGGTCGCTTTGAGGAACGGTGGTTACGTAATCCAGCAATACCACGCCGGGGGACACCATGACCCGGTTGTATCAACGCGTAATTATGTAATCATCTATTAACCACTAATCATTGATTAAATTCTTAATGTTTAATTAGTTAATGAAGTGTTTGAATAAGTTTGTATAAACCCTTATTTAAACACCCATTAACTAAGTATGCCTCTAATGAAGCTCTCATCATTAAACTACTTAGGGGAATCCCCTAATTATTATCCATCATGCATTGCGGGTAAACGCCAATCTATCGTCTGCATGATGGCTGTCGTCAGAAATCGTAGTAAAAATTTTGAAAGTTCGGAAATACAACTTCTATCAGACCTAGGTGAAGATCATATCGATGTATTCAACAGCGAACTGACTAAGTCCATGCCTAATGCCAAAAGAAGCAGATATGGGACAGAATACCGACCGAGATCAATATAGCATAGGGGTAAGGAACAACGTCCAGACAGATCAAGACAAAATGGGACAATATGTTTCTAAATGCAAAAGAAAAAAATAGTTTTCGGATAGGTAGTTGATGGAACGTTATGTTGTCTGCCATGTTGATACGGGTAATTACGAGTTAATGTTACCCCAAACCTTCATTAGCTCAATGATGGATTAATGAAGGGATTCGTTTAATAAGGGCTTTATGCAACTGAAGATAAGCAATGATGTACTAATCCTAGTATAATTAACGATTAAAACTTTATTAAAGGATATTACAACCGGGTCCAGAAATAGGCGTCATGCACTGTATTCATGTGGGGAATCGAACTTCGACGTGGAGCGGACGCTTGAACCACTAAGCTATCCCTCCATACGGAGAGTTACCAGTGATAGGTCTGACAGAACATCTGAATCAGCTTCTTCAGATTCAAATTGTGAGTCTTTAGATTCTCCAGTTCACAATTCAACTGTTTTCATCGGTGAGCACCGAATGAGTCAAACCGGAAATGATCATTCTTCCAAACTTTGAGAAAGAAGTAATAGAGTGTGAATACTTGAAGAATTATGTATGCAAGAGAAGGTTTCACTTTAAAAAGAATTTGAGCAAATACTAATGGCTAGAATGAAACCTCACTTGGACACACTATTGACAACCACCCCCATGTCAAACTATTACCTACTGATAACTGATTGAGTGAATATGGTTTTATATTCCGCTTTAGCAATATTACGACAGGGGACACCGGAAATGGGCTTCACACACTGTACCCAATTGGGGAATCGAACCCAGGTCTTCGGAGTAAGGAGCAAACGCTTTATCCACTAGGCTATCTTATCGTCCCTACCCCAATAACGCCGGGGGTGTAGTTACCGACTTATTAATTAACCAGAACGTCGAGTCATTGCTGGTTTCCCTGAAACACCAAGATTTCCCCTGGGAGTACAGCGTCACACTGTCAACAGTTGATCGGTGGTTTCCCTGCGGAAGGTCAATCCCTGTGTACCTCGGGGAATACCGATTGACGTCAGACATGGTCATATTAATGAAGTATTTTTCTAAACTGACAGCCCGATCCGACCCATTCCAGCATATTCAATAACACAGAAATTCGAGATAACTCTCACCAAACACTTAGAGGTCTTTGGAATGCATTTGCTTACATATGTTGAACTTGGGAGCGTTCAAAACTTATTGTGTCTATCAACAACCAATTCAAGTATAATCAAAGATACATCTTCTTGTTCAAACCGTATCTTGGAGTGAACTTCCAGAAAAACCAACCCTTTGAGATTAGCTAGGCTTAGCTTTGAGATCGTATTGTAGGTCATGTAACGCTACTGGGGAAGTGGAACAGCTCAAAGGTTAAAGTGTTCGCCCACCAAGCCGACTCCAGTTACGTTTCACACTAATGTTCAATGCTGGAGACCCATGTTCTACATGGAGAATCGTACTTGATAAAACACTATGCCCTACATGTAGAAACGTACTTGATAACACACTATTCCCTAACGCAGAATCAATCATAATAACGCACCATGCACTGTGTGTAGAATTGTTCGTGATAACGCTCTATGCTCTATATGCAGAATCGTTCATTTTAACGCACTATAACATATACATGCATATAGAATCGTTCTTAATAACACACTATCCCTTAAATATAGAATCATAATCACTAATTATATGGACACTAACAATCAGCAATTATTATTAGGGAAAGGACTGAAATCAGTGATAATAGATAGGTATGCTATTAAACAGCGTTCGCAATTGAAGTCGGCCCTTAGGTCCGAAGACGACTGAAAAGCACTCCACAGATTCACAGGTCCGACAGTCTTTACATCCACAGCAACTAAGAGTTTTATTTTACAGAAAATTGTCATAATTTGTCACATTTTTGTTTGCTTGGAAATAGTTAAACTGTAGCTAAAATATAGGGCCACACATTTTTATCAGGACCAACAACGTTTTTCTTGGTTCTGGGCCCTTTGAAGCTGCAGGTTTTCAAACACTGATATTAAATTTGTATGTGAGTTGACAAGCTGTTCTATTCTTAAATGTTTCAGGAAGGTGTGCAAATGGCCATTTTGGACAGAACTGTATTTTCCAGTGTCATTGTTTCAAGAACGCGAACTGTGATGACGTCACAGGACGATGTTCTTCCGGGTGCGCAGAAGGGTGGTCAGGAGAAACTTGCCAAAGAAGTAAGTCTTTGAGCTTATCGAAACATGTGTGTGAAGTTGTCGTTTAAACAGATCACACGTTTATGTAAGAAAGGCTCCGTGTCACATAAGACAATGATTTATCAAAATGCATTCAAGGACAAATTTCTGATATGTATGTTCATTACTGGTAAATAGTCCTTCAGTCTGAAAATATATTCCGGATGTATAAATAACTGAACATTTCGTGAAAAAGGAAAACCTATATATATTGCTCTCTTTTATTCTTAGAAATGATGATATTTTTCACATATTCTTCTTATGATTTAATTTCCAATTTCAAAGGGATTATTTTTTGTTTTGTTGAACAGGGAACATTGTGTTCAACATGCCGGCTTCTGTATCGGGAAACATAGCTGAAAGGGGCGTGACTACAGACGGTGACGTCACTACGTGTATTACGTCACGCCCAAACAGGACAGGAAGATGGATGATAGATCTTCAAGTAAAACAGACAGTTTACAGCATGAGGATAAGAGCAGGTATCCATGTTCTGAAAACAAAGAAACTCACGTGTGAATTTAATGCTTTCGAACATGTCAAGTCTTCATTTGACGAATTCTGATGTTCAATCGATTGATTTTGTTTTCGGTTCTGATGAACTATATTTAATAGTTTTACTCCAAACCTTCTACATTACAATTTAGAAAACGTTCTAAAGTGACGACATGGTAAGGGTTGTTGTTTGAACGATAAAGTGGTTTCAATACCATGCAGGAAAACATATAAATCATTGGTGGGGTGTGATCTTTTCATAAATTATCAGCCTAGAGTTTCCAGCGTTATCGCCAACATATAAAAATGACCCAGTTGAAATTCTTGAAGACTTCAGGTTCTGTGTGGGGAGGACAATGTTTCAGTGCCGTGACATTTAACCCGTCTTAAATCGATGCTGTACCGTCGAATTGGTAACAGGATATTTTTTCATAACAAAATGTATATACTAGGCACTAGTTTCTCATGGATGGCCATGAACAGGACCGAGTCGTTATGTATCTATATTTCAAACAGAACTGATCTTTGTTCCCGGTGCCGTCACTGCCATGATCTCTTCCTCCTCATCATCAACGTTGTCGTTAACATCATCAGCATCGCCGTCGTCGTCGCCAACTACTGCGTCATGTTTATTATTTCACCGTTACATCCTGTTATGTTTTGTAGGCAACGTGTCCGTCCGAACATGGGGATTGTACGTGAGTGACTTTCAGGACAGTCTCTTCTGGTCAGTGCCATGCACGATGCTACGCTACGACAGTAACGAGACGTCTTTCACATGTGACAAACCTGTTGCCGGCCGATATGTGGGTATCATGAACCTCCACAAGCCCATTACAGTGTGTGAGGTGGAGATATTCAGTAAGTTAGTCAACCAGTTACTCTTGAAGTATTCAAGTGGGCTTGAAGATATCTTCAGCATATCATCCTTGAAGTCATTTTTTAAATTTGGGGATAACCGGAAATC
This sequence comes from Haliotis asinina, assembly GCF_037392515.1. Taxonomy (NCBI): domain Eukaryota; kingdom Metazoa; phylum Mollusca; class Gastropoda; order Lepetellida; family Haliotidae; genus Haliotis; species Haliotis asinina. The sequence continues at coordinate 51,357,737 of NC_090286.1, forward strand.
AAGACTTGGTTTATTCACTACATTCGTCTGTAATTATAATTAAGTCAGTTATGAAGCATTCATTTTTTGGTTGTGTGGATATGTGTCTACACTGGCGGCTGAATAGCACTGCCCACTGACACATGCCCAGCTCAACATGTCGGACACAATCCGAGCCGAACAGTCCGTATTTGTATCCTTAATGACCGGCATCTGGCAGGGAAACATTAAGCACCATCTTTTATCTTTTTTGTTATCACGTGACCGGGACAGTATACCACCGATAGTCTGCTGGTTATGAAGATATCACATGTAAATGGATCGTGCATGTAAATGTCGGTGTATTTTAGTTAGATGTAATGTAATGTATGTCTGCTGTAATGTTGTGCTTAATAGAGGAGTGGCTCCATTCAATGGACTGTTCTCACTGTGTTGGGTGTGATTATTTATCAAATGTGTATCACTTTATCCAGCTTGTGCCGACTACACATTCGGCAAAGAAGATTGCAACTCCCGCTGCCGATGTTTTGAAACTTTGGAAGTGTGTGATCACGTGTTCGGCACGTGCACGTCGGGGTGCCAGCGCGGTTACGCCGGAAGTGACTGTCAGCAAGGTATTGGGGAATCTTGTCCATAAGGAAAAGATGCGTTTTCACCTAGAATGAGCCATTTGACTGTTTCTGGGTTTTTTTTATCCCAGATGCCATTTCATGACAACTATTCATTGATTGTGTTTGGTTGCATGCCCCAGCAACATCATGGCGACGAATAGACCAGGGTGAATAATACTCGATTATCCCAGGCCTGTATCTTGAGAAACGTGCTCCATGTCTTCCATTTTATGAAGAATGCAATCAATACATTTGAAACACGTATGCGATTATGCGGCTTATACCTTTATGCAGACGTCAATAAACATTTTGCTAGCTGACAATCATTTGGTTTGTAACTCCGCTTTGAACGTTTTTACATATATCAGTGAATCAGTATAGAGAAATGGCGTCAGAATACCCAAGGGGCCATTCTGCGCGAAGTGAATTTCGACACGTTGTGCTCCCTGTTTTAAACCAAGTAAATGGTTTCGATGGCAATAAATGCTGACTGAAAAAAGATACATGAAATCTTTGTACATGTAGTTTCGTCGTGTTTCAGCCTGCAATGGAACGTACGGAAGGAACTGTGTTCATCGTTGTGGTAGGTGTCGTGGTGGAGAGGCATGTGACACAAGCACAGGGGAATGTCGTAACGGCTGCGGAACCGGGTGGGCCGGACCAACTTGTCACGCCAGTAAGTCTCTTTCTTGGTTGTGGTTTAATGTCACTATCTACAGGAGAATCTCTTTGCTGCACATGACGACCAATCATGTCCCAGATATGCTCCAAAGAGAGATCGGGGCTCATCCAATCGTGAGATGTGTCGGGGGTGCTTCACTGCTTTCTTTGTGTGTCTGTGAAGTGGTCTGTGACTATTCGAGTATGGACTGGACAATCCAGTGATTGACATTTTGAATACCTTCTACCTTCAACGATATACCGTGTTAACAAGGTCAGGTTGTACACCTGATGCATTAGCGCACCTTGTACGAAAATACAATGCTGGGGATCAATTCCCCTATGGAATCTCAACAGGTATCGCCATCTTGTGAATAGGAAACGTTGTAACTAAACCCTACTGATGTTAAAACAATGAGCAATTAAACTTTAGGACATGTGTAACTGACCATTGCAGACTAACTAAAAACGTCACAATTTGGGCAGGATCACCTTAGCTAAAACCCTTGACCCTACTCTCTGCACACAGATGGCTATGGATCGCTAAAGCTGACACAGTCATGACGAATTTCTGTTGCGAGCTCTCGGCTTCTGCTTTTCTGAAATACAGCAAATGGAATAGTGATAGACACCTGCTGACATACTGTGCAGTCGTAAGATAACGTTATATTATATTACTGTGTTTTTTTTAATGGCATGATGTTCATTCTTATGGATGCAATGTTATTCCTGTGTTCATATTCCAGAGTGTCCCATCGGTACTTATGGCGAAAACTGCAGTGAAACTTGTGGTCATTGTCTGGAAGGAACGTCGTGTTTTCCAACAAACGGAACATGCGTGAAAGGATGCGCATCTAGATGGAAAGGTCCTAAATGTGATCGTTGTAAGTATGTACAAAGTAATACCAGGTTGTTGAATCCTTCTATATAGTGGAGCAGCAGAAGCTTTATACATGGCTTAGTTTTTGTCCTAACAAACCAGCATGACCACAATTACTTACGTGGTCAGAATTGATGTTCTACCAATACTGTTACGATGTCGTTTTGATGGCATTTTAAGAAAATGGTCTTTTCCTAACCCTAGCTAGGTTAAGCTTTTATGTGAGTTCCGATATGAAATTTTCTGGATGGATTTGTATCCACAATCTGTTAAAAATTAGTCATGATTATTCCATCAAGCGGAGATATATGTGAACACTTCGTGTCAATTTGGAAGGGCAATTAGGATTAATTGATGTTTATGAGATTTTGATTAATTCAAAATTATAGAAATGTTATGTTTGCAAAGTCTTTGCATTTTTATTTCCTAAACTCTTGTATGTCTGACCTGGGAAGATCCGGCATGGAATAGGTCTTCAGCATGCCACAAAAGGCAACTATTAATATGCATGCTTGTCGTAAGAAGCGACTAAGGAGATGGGTGGTCATACTTGCTGACATGGTTGACACATGTCATCGGCTCCCACTTTGCGCAGATAGATTCTCATGCTGTTGAACAATTGACTGTCTGGTCCAGACTGGATTATGTGCAGACCGTGGCCATATAGTTGGAATATTGGAATATTGCTGAGCGCGGCGTAAATCCAAACTCAATTGCTCCCTTGTATGCCTTTGTTGAAACATGAGTGTAATGATTCTGCTTTACAAACTGAATATATCTCGTCCCTATTTGACAAACAGCAGAGAAGAAATGATTTTGCACACATTATACGTTTGCCAGTGATATCTGCACAACACAAAATGAAACAAAATGCCTCCCCAAAATATCTTGAGCTCAAATACGAACAGGTATCGAGTTAATGAAATATACCGAGTCAAAAAAGAAGCTTTACAAATGTAATTTTTATAAATAATGAATATTTTTGCTCTGATGATACATCTATGTATTCGAAATGGAATCCCTATCTTTCGACTCTAGCAAAGTTAGCAAAACTCACTCAAACCCATCCATTGGTCAAGCAAATGACATTAGTGCCAGATCAGGTTTTGCACGTGCAGTCGATCACGTGATCTTCGCATCGAAGTTTTCTTCATTTGCACGTGTTTGCATTTGTCTCAAGAATTAAAAAACAAGTTTTAAACCACAGTTCTAACGGTACTTTAAATGTCACGATTGTCAAATGTGCAGCGTGAACGTACCGTTGGCATGTTGCAAGCGGAAATATCAGTTATTGACATCGCAAGTGCAATGGGATGCAGCCGTTGTACTGTGTATGACTTGTGAGGTCATCTACAACTAACTGGCATCACTTCTGATTGCCCAAGGTCGGGTCGTGTACGTGTGACATCACGAGGAGAAGACCGTCAAATCGTCCAAATCAAATCGATGTTTAGAGGTCGACTGTCCTCACAGATCATTCGAAATTGGTTGCGGGCTGCCCATCTCCTCTCTCGACGTCCATATCGTGGGCCAATATTGACGCCGTTTCGTCAACGTCAACGTCTGCTGTGGGCCCAACGTCACCTCCGATGGACCCAGAGAGACTGGAATCGAGTCGTATTTAGCGATGAATCCAGGTTTACCCTCACATTCGCGGACGACAGGCATAGACTGGAGACGACGTCGTGAACGGTATGCCCAATGTTTGTGTATGGGAAGTCGACAGATTTGGGGCGGGGTGCTTCCTGTGGTCAACCGAGGAAACGGATACCGCGACCAGGCGCTCATCCCTGAACTCGTTCCTTTCATGGCGACTCATGGCCCAGGTCTACAGTTCCAGTATGATAATGCTCGGCCGCACCCGCGATGTTGACACGAAATTTCCTTCAAAACGCCGGAATCAACGTCATGGACTGGCCATCGAGGTCCCCTGACCTTAATCCAATACAGCACGTTTGGGATGCACTTGGGAGAAGGCTTCGTGGTCTTAGGAACCAGCCTCAGAATTTGCAGGAACTTGGCGCTGCCTTGCAAGAGCAATGACGCAGAATCCCCAACCACGTGTTCAGGCAGTCGATGAGGAGACGGTGTTTGGCAGTGGTGAATGCGCGGGGCGGCCATAAACATTTTTATTCTTGTGACTTGACATTCTGTATACTCATGTTTTGGAACGGCGGTGTAGCCTAATGGAACTGATTGTCGCACTGTCAGTGTATTGAGTACATCACACAGATCTTAGCAATGAAGTAATAACAATTTAACCATCTCTTGTTCTTTAATAGTGCCCTGAAGAAATGAGAGAAGATTTTTTTTCTTTTTCGACTCAGTATACTGTGATTTCGTCATTATGACAACTGTCAGCTGCTAGTGAAAAAAGTAAAGGATAAATATCCATATTTTAGGAAATAACCAATGTTGTAATGTTCCGTTAGGAAATCTGAAGTGACATTACCATCATTGATCCTTTAATATATTATACTCGTATTTATCTGATATTCGTCGTAGCCAGACGTTCCCTTTTTGCCAGCATGCTTCAGGCATTGGAATACAGGTAACAAGCAGTTTAACAGTGCCATTCAACGCTGTCCTCATGGCACCACCAACCATGTACTCTGTAAACTACACTGAACTACGTCGGGGTTAAAATACGTCCCGACGTTCTTTCATACTGGTCTGCTCACAAGAGTTGAAGGCGAGACTATGGTCGCTGATTTGGGCCATCGCTTTCGCGCCTGAAAATTTGGATATTTACCTTAATTCTACCCTGTCTGGGCATCTCGTCTTGCCTGCGTATGACTTAATCCAACAGGAAGCTGAATCACCATTTGTTTTAGGCGCACAGAATAAAATGCATATGCTTTCAAATTCTATGGCAATTTTGTAGTTAATCTTTTAACCTGTCTAGCCAATAATCCAAAAATAATTCCAGAAACAAAGAGTATTCTTGTTGAAATTTATGAGTGTTTTGAAAGCCTGTGAAATGTTTAACAAGGCCTGGATTAATTCCTGGCTTACATTTCTCTATTGCCATTTCCCTTGTTAAATGCCACCATTGTTATCTCATCACTCATGCCTGGATGAACAATCCCTGTCTTCCATTTGCCCACCCTCCCTACCAGTTTAGCGCTAATTAACTATCAGCTTCCCTTGTTATCTTATCACGGCTGTTTCAAATGTTCGTATATAGCTTTCCGTTTCATAGTTTCTTCATACACATGATGAAAGAAATAAAAATATACTCCGTAACATCGTGTACCACAAATACAGAAATATTTCTCTTTAGGTGTTTTACTAAGATTTTTTGTTTCTATTCCCTGGGCTAAAGCTACATCTTTGCCGTTACGCCATAAAGAAGAGTATCAGGAAATGAGATAATACCCCCCCAGTACCTTCCATACTCCCCATTTTACCGGCGAACATGGTCGGGGTTACATTAGTCTTCAGCAACTTATGCTTGTTGTAAGAGGGGATCGGGATGTCAGGCTCGCTGACACATGTCATCGTAACCCAATCACGTAGATCGATGTTTATGATGTTGATCACTGGATTGTCTTATCCAGACTCGATTATTTACAGACCGCCGCCAACCCAGTGAATGTCATCTGTTGCTGTCATTAGATTCGAATAGTTTTGACATCCATTGATCAAATTATAAATACTAGGATAATACAGGTAGTTCATTACGTATACTGAAGGAGTTTCAAGTCCTCGTCTGACAATGAAAATGTTACAGACTGAAAAAGAGTTAATTGGATACACGCGTCACCAATCAGCTTATCAAATGCTACGCGACCACAAGCAGCTGTACCCTTTGACATGTAAGACATGTATACAGAGATAGGTAAAACAGTGTATTTATACGTTACGAAGCTGTCAGATATGGCAAACGGAATGTTTTACACATCAACTTTCGACACATAAATACCATGTAAACTGCCTCAATAATATATTCACAGCGTACTCTAAGTGATGATATGCATGATATCAGATAAACGTGATACAGAGCAAAGAGTTGTTATTTACATGGGCACATGGCTTCATCATGCATCATTGTTAATCACAGCAAAAATAAGCTGGTTTCCGGAACACTGAAACCGAGAGGAAACGTCATGGAAACCAACATTTCCAGTTGGTTTCCAGGGAGTTCCCTATAGTTTCATTGTTGTTTCCATGCAACTGAAACTGCACCATTTCAGGATGGTTTCCAGTTCGTTTCATTACCCACTCCTCCAAGCGGGATCCAGTTGGTTTCCATGTATGAGTTTATTGTAGGTTTCAACCTGGTTTCCATGTATGAGTTTATTGTAGGTTTCAACCTGGTTTCCAGGTATGAGTTTAATGCAGGTTTCAACCTGGTTTCCATGTATGAGTTTATTGTAGGTTTCAACCTGGTTTCCAGGTATGAGTTTATTGCAGGTTTCAACCTGGTTTCCATGTATGAGTTTATTGTAGGTTTCAACCTGGTTTCCGTGTTGTAGTTTCCAACCTAGTTTAATACCTAGTTTCCATGTCCTGAAACTTGCTCGTGTCGGCCCTTTACCCGGTCCTCCGGAAAAGATGTTGTTTCATGTCTCACATGTAACAAATCAGGTATTTTATACAATTGCATAATGGTAAAAGGCTTCAGGATGACAAACAACAGAATAAAACATAAATTCATTAAAAGTTTATTTATATTCAACAATATGTTTGTAAACAAATAATATGGGGACTATTCAAGTTAGCAAAGCAAGGGAACAATTAGCAGTGAGTACAGAATATGTTTCTTAAACACACTGTAGACCAGCCCATATCACTTGGCTTCCTAGTTTGAAAAATGTTAGCTCTTTCCCCAAGAGAGGAAGAACTGTGTGCTTCTTCTCCTCCGGCCAGTCAATCGTTTCACAGCCTTCCTCCTTTCCAGCTTCTGAAATTTAGAAAACAAACTATCAGTACAAACAAGCATTCGTCTACGATATCCATGGCTAGAGAAAAGAAAACGGTCAAACATTGCGTGAGGTGAAATACACTGAACCCCATGTCCGATAAGCGAAGAGATCAAAAAGTATAAACTGAGCATTTGACATCAAAAGTTTCAATCGCAGAACAGCTTATTGTTATATGATAGAGTGCAGAGACATGAAGATATTCGCCTTTGAAAGCCATAATTTATTTTCTGAATGTTACTTACAATGCACATTATGAGTATAGAACTACGATTTATCCGTTATTGTGAAAAGACATGTTTTCTTAACCAATAATGTGGAGTCATTCATCCAGACAAGCTATGAATATGGGGTCACAAGCAAACGCTGCAGCATAATGTGCTGCATAATATTTTTAAGCTGTATTTTTCAAAGGATAAATTGCACTTTTTAAACAGTGTTCATTTTGAAATTCCTTGAATGTACACAGAAAGAATCCAAATTAACTTGATATTTTAAAGGTTTCCTTAAAATGTTTAATCTCTGCAAGATGTAAAATGACTAGAATACGTTTACTTACTCTGAACTTTTTGCCTTTCCTTGCGTACAAGCCGTGGGCCTCCGCTTTCCCCACACCTTCTTAAGTGATCCATCTTGTTCATCCAAACCCATCAAAAAGCTTCTGAAAGGAGACATGTGCATGATGCATAACTATAAGTGAAACATGTTTCCAGTTGGAGGTTACAAGAATAGTGACATGCGCCATGCATTCTTACTGATTCCTAAGATTTACATTATTTGGTTTTGTTGTATGTACATTATGTACTGGACGGTTCAGGTTATACATACCTTTTGTATGTCAAAATGAGTTGGTCCTGACTGCCTTCTTCAGTTTTTCCAACACTGCCCTCCATTATGCTGGAAACGTAGAAATGAATCGATTAAAAATAGTCAGGAACTTGTCACATTGCACTCTTGATAACAATAAAGTGTCGAATAAAAACAATAAATATGAATTTGCAAAGTGTAGAATATGCTAGATGAAAAGAATCCAGGTCAGCAAATTCATATACTATTTTGGGTTGGCAATCCATCATTGTATACCCATATATTCTTTATATCAAAAACTCTTCGTAACCTTTTCTGTGGGACTAACACAATCCACATTTCTTCATTCAGAGTTCGTTAAATCTTGATATGATAAGCATAACACTACTTACAACAGATGGCAAATCTAAATTATCTCATAAATCAATAATATAAAAATATTCAATATTAGTTTGAAAACATTGTGAAATTTCAATTTTGAAATTTCACTCAAACAATGCACCAAATCTGGTCAGAGAATCCCTAACCTATAAATGCAAAATGACACACTATCCCCGACTACATTGTTTTCAAACGTGCAAATATGAAAAGCAATATGAAAAGGATTTGTTAAATAAATATTCGCATTTATAAATACGTTTGAAGTTATTTTGAGTCGTAACAAGCACATAAGCAATAATATACTAGAGATATTTGTGATTTATTTTTTTCTTGCAAAGATGATTTTTCATTCATTAACACATTGAACCATATTAATCGTGTGTGAACTGATCCAAATCACAGTAATATTGAGTTTTTGAATTAACCGAGTGCTGAGTGAAGGAAGCCATACATCTCTCTTGCTAAGAATTCGACACGCCTTTGTTTACCGAGGTCCATCAAGTCTAAAATTTCATATGTATTGTAGTAGTTACTTATTTACGTTAAACATTACGAATAACATGTGCTATTGCTTATTTCAAGAAAATAACACTGTACCTGACCAGATCGTGGAATGTTCCTTTTCTCCCGCTGCGATCGACGACTGCTGCTGTTCTCAATTTTTCAAGTATCCGAATCTCCAAAGCTTCTATTGTAAATCTCATTGCCAGTCTCTTGAATCAGATAACACGGGCAAACGTAGGAATACTGCACTGTGTTGACTTCCTTGTCGTCGTTACTGGACATACCGGGTGAGAACTGCTTTCAAAATGGTCGTCTCAAAACAACTTGGGATCAAGTGACAAAATGGCGGCAACCGTGCGTAGGGGCATTGTGGGTAAAAAGAAATAGCTGATCCTTTTTCGATTGGCAGGCACGAAATCCTTCTCTGACCCAATTTGGATGTGATTTTAAGACAAAGACTGAAGACCACCACTTCAGTACATAAAACTGTTGCTTTTATAAAATGTCACGAGTTCGCGTGCCCATGGATTACCGGTTCATTACTTCCGGTTTTGTCTGTCAACGCCTGACTCAGGTATGTTCTATTGTTTTTACAGCTTAGCTAATTTTGATAATAGGAGCCTGTTAAGTGGGGACTGCCCCAATGAAGCCGACACACGAACCCCGACACACTAATGACCTGACACTGATTAGTTGTCAAGTATTTGAACTCAGTGTCAAAGTATGCCAACTATAAATGCTTTTAAATCAACACTTTACGCACTGCCTCGGTTTATTGTATAAATCACGTATATTCTGCATAAATAGCATCATGTAAGTACCGAACTGACAATTGTTTTAATGACTTATACTAATCTTCCTAAATGCTTATACTCTTTCACATTCCCAGGAGTTGGCAGTCTATAGCCTGTTTTTTATATATTGCATCATTTACCTTTTAATTATTAATATATATCTGAACTATTGCTATTGCTAAAGTGGCTTTAATTTTATTTATTTTTATACAATATATTTACCGAAAGGAATACAAGCCCGTACACAACTCAATGATCCAATAAGTTATAATTAATATATAATAAAAGTTTGAGCAATGTTTCTATGCAGAGTCAACTCACCTTTTATTCTTGTATATAGATATCACTGTTTTATTATTTCTTTTCAAATAAAGAAAGCGTATGATTCTCAATTTGACAAAGCAGACAACCGAAACCTGGACTTGCCCCATTCATCCCAATCTAGAGAAACAGAACTAAATGTGCCTCGCGCACATAGCTGGGCAAAGGCCATTTATAGCCATTCGTCCTTTCACCATTTGCATGTTTAGTACGGTTATTGTGAAGTTTGTGTACATGGTAGTTGGAATATGATGCTTCATTACATTACAAGAATGTGAAGGAAAAAAAGTGTATAGTTTGTTCTTGTATCATCAGTTTGAAGCCACATTTAATATTGTGATATCCAAAGAATGATGCGTCAACAATTTATTTTTGTTGTGTTGTTCATCTAAGCAATGATACGAATCTACTATTCCTTCCCCAGGCACAGATTGAATTATAACACCTCGTGAAAGCTAAGTCAGGAATGGAAACCAACACATGACCATAGCTTCGTGTCAGTTTCCATCACTGGAGCTTAGAGTATCCATTATGGATTCTATTTGGAAACTAGGTCACCCAGTTTTACTGAATGGATACCAACTGAATGTCAGGATGGTAAACAATTACACATTTTATGTTACTTAGTTCAAAACAGCAATGGAAACCAACATGAAACTACATTTTCTACTGTTATGTTGGTTTCCATTTAGTGAGATCTGAGAGTTGCAAATTCCAGGTATGGAAACCAACAAGAAACCCCCGAACTTAGTTTCATTTTGGTTTCCATTTACAGGAATACCAAAATCACATTTCCAAAATGGAATCTAGTTGGAAACTCAGTTTCAGGGAATGGAAACCAACTGGATTCCGCAATTACCCACATTACGGATGGTTTCCAGAAACCTGGAAACCAAGTCATTTTTGTAGTGAATGGTTCCAGTTTGTTGGATTGTTATATAATAAAGAAGCTGCATGTCCATAGAACTGTCCCCACTGTTCAGCACACCAACTGCTAAAACCTCTCGAAGTTCACTATGGTTAGTTAGACCATCGTTTAACTGCGTAGTGTATACTGTATATTTTCAGCTTTGACTGGACGAACGTTGGACTGCATCCTTTTAGGTTAGACCACTGACTGTGGAATGGTTCTGTTTCTACATTTAGGTACCAATTTAAGGTGCTTTACTGTCAAGCACGCCTGTTCTTTCCTTGGGTAGGAGCGATTTGGGTTCATAAAGGCGAAGATCGTCAGTTAATAAATTTTATCATCTTGAAGAAATCGAAGAAGGTACAGCTGTAATTTTTGATAACCATGAAAAACATAAATGGTTCCAGCTTTTTTATTTTTTTCTAAGAGCGACGTAAATCGAATCTCACTCACTTAATGGGGTTGTTGCAGTGATTTTATTTTAGGATGAATGTTTGAATGTGGTTGAATACACCGTTTTAGGTTGCGCTAGTGGTATCACAATGCCTTATTAGCCCCCTCCGCACTATAATTGGTTGATGTCATTAAGTTGGTTAAGACAATTCCAGTTCAGTGAAGGCATAAAATATGTAATTCCTTCAGTCACTTCACAAAATGAATATTTCCGGTATTTCACATTCAAATAGTATGCCAAAGGAAAGTCTACATCTATCTTAAATTTCTCTAAACGTCAAGTCAAACAATGCCAAGAACATTACTGAAAACCATTTTATAGTATTGAGATACTACGAATGGCGATTAAGCTCCAGTTTGCAGTCATTCATGCCCAGACAGGACTGAATTGTGGGTAATATCGCTCTCTCGCTTTCTCGCTTCTTTGCTCTATCGCTTTCTCGCACAATGATATCGCTTTTTCGTCTTGCGTTATCGCTTTCTCGTCTTGCATTATCGCTCTCTCGTCTTGCGTTATTGCTTTCTCGTCTTGCGTTATCGCTCTCTCGTCTTGCGTTATTGCTTTCTCGTCTTGCATTATCGCTCTCTCGTCTTGCGTTATTGCTTTCTCGTCTTGCATTATCGCTCTCTCGTCTTGCGTTATCGCTTTCTCGTCTTGCATTATCGCTCTCTCGTCTTGCGTTATCGCTCTCTCGTCTTGCGTTATTGCTTTCTCGTCTTGCATTATCGCTCTCTCGTCTTGCGTTATTGCTTTCTCGTCTTGCATTATCGCTCTCTCGTCTTGCGTTATTGCTTTCTCGTCTTGCATTATCGCTCTCTCGTCTTGCGTTATTGCTTTCTCGTCTTGCATTATCGCTCTCTCGTCTTGCGTTATCGCTTTCTCGTCTTGCATTATCGCTCTCTCGTCTTGCGTTATCGCTTTCTCGTCTTGCATTATCGCTCTCTCGTCTTGCGTTATCGCTTTCTCGTCTTGCATTATCGCTCTCTCGTCTTGCGTTATTGCTTTCTCGTCTTGCATTATCGCTCTCTCGTCTTGCGTTATTGCTTTCTCGTCTTGCATTATCGCTCTCTCGTCTTGCGTTATTGCTTTCTCGTCTTGCGTTATCGCTTTCTCGTCTCGCGATATCGCTTTCTCTCCTCCAAAATTTAAGGCGAGAAAGCGATGGCCCAAATAAATGTCGTCCTGTTCAGCAGTTGGATAACGGTGTGGGCTTGCTGGCTTCAAATTAGGATGCGTGCTACAGAGAGCATGTTCTTCAAAAAGGATTTCCTCACCAGGAAAGAACAGATTCAAGAGCAATACACATTGCAGTAACTGTGGTTGGAGATGTAGCTGATGTCTATGTCTGGTGGGTACACAATGGGCCCACAAACAAAGAATAGGAAGTCGTCTTCCTGACAGGTTGTCGAGAGAAGCACACCTGACCGGCTACAGCTCTGTGCACGTAAACAATACATGATTGTCTCCCCGAGAAGTAGTCCAAGCAGCCATGAAATGGGTGGTATCCCTGTATGGGAAGGAAACACGTTCTTGGACAGACTGTAGTTTCAGGGGCAGAAACTTCCTTCAACCGAAGATGCCCTCTGCCTGCATCTCCTTCTTTTCAGCAGTAATACCGACAGCGACACAATACACGTGCACAGATAGCCTAAAACTGCAGCCCACTGGTGCTCCACTATAAGTACATAACGGTTCACTAAACTAAACAATATATACCTTGTAAGTTATGACAATTACTCTGATGTAAAGCTTTATTAATAAAGGCACTTTCATTAACAAAACAGTCTGAATATTGAGTCTTTTGTTTACATATGTCCATTATTTTAAATGAATGTACTTCGTGGAATTTATCGCGCATAGAGTGGCAATTTCAAATGATGCTAATAGAAAATAAACGAGCCAGTGCGATTTCCTCAGGTGTATAAGTAATGAATATATAAAGGATGAGTGACATGAAAAATGAGTTTTCACTGAACACCCGAAGAGCCGTTGAACGGCGAAAGGTCTTTTGGAGATATAAAGGGGGTTTTGCATTCAGGTGGTTAATGAAAACTAAGCGTCGTCATAGGCGAAGCACAATTGTAATAGATATGTCGTCATCATGAGTATGACATTACAGTTAGTGACAATATACCGGAGACTAAAAGCGAGTTTAGTATTCTGTTTATTACTCGCCAACATAAATTGACAGAAACTGCGGCGAAATTGCCTACAGTGTGAGGACTCTCAGCTTTCAAGTCAAGCAAGGTCTAGTAAAATCGCGACATCAACATTAGCATTGTGACGTAACAACTTTGAACCATTTTGACGTCATACGTCAAGCGGTATTACACTAGTGTAATATTGAAGTGAAAATATTACACTGCAGTATCTTCAACGGGCGAGTAATAAAGTGACAATATCTCGGAGACGTAGTTATGGGTAATAGTAGGGTTGTGTTTGTGACGTTATCATGGTTTTGACGTCATAGTTAGGAACAATAGTAGTGAACATGTATCCATTATGGTTTCATTGCGCACATATGCCAGTGTTAAGGATTTTCGACCATGTGAGACAAAAACGTAATTTTTATCTGAAGTATCATTTAAAGTTTTGATTTTGCTAACCTTGAGTGATAAAGATATATTCACACAAAACTACCATGTGTTTCCTACAAAAATAGCGTTGATGACATCGTATCGGCGAAACTGAAGCCGCTTGCCACATCCGGGTATTTTGTATGTGTTTTCGACGATGAGGCATACTTTTACCTCCGCACGGCGAGAGAGTTTTGAGCACGTGGCTTCCTGTTTAATACATAACCTATCAACAGCAGACGACTGATCTTGCCGAATTTCCCTCGCTATTTTTTGTTGTTGTTGTTAAACAGGCAATTGATTCTGCATCTGAAGTGGTATTAACGATCTTGGGTAAATAATATTGATTGTCAATGAAACGTCTCACAACAGAAACTGGGCAACTGCCCTACCGATGAAGCGGCTTGTGCACTCCGATCGCGGACGTACTTCCCCGATGTAGCGCTAGCAATGCAATAGTCGAAATCACCTGAACGTCGAATTCAGCTCGCTTTCGGAAACATATTGAGCTACATTAGGAAGGATACACAGTTATACTTTTGAACTGAACTTATGTTTAAACAGACTTCTCATTCAAAACCGTGGTCCACTTGTGAGAGATCAGACCCGATATCTCCTATATCTCCTAGGAGATATCGTTTTGACAGTAGATTTTGTACAATGCCCTGACAATGCTATGATGTGATGAAGTTGATGACGTCACGATATTATGACATCACTGCACTGCAAATCTAATGGCAGAGATGCACATTTTCATTGAAAACTAATGAAGAATGATTTGCCATTGAATGTGGAATATATATTTTTGTTTTTTGTGTGCTATGGGTGACATGAATTGAATTGCAGGTATTGTTGCGTGTCCCTCAGCTTGTAGTAAATATCCGTTTTCAGTTGGTTGCCCTGCTTTATAACTTTTACGTTCAAAAATGAAATCTCAGTTTGGTCGAATTCATGCCATGGTGAAAGAAATCAGAGGATGGATCGAATAAAGAATTTTCAAAAAATGAAGTAAGTTTTCTGTAATAATCACTTCTCCCTGAAGATACAATATTGAAACATGTAAGAGAAGATCCGTGTTGTGTTATCATGTCAGAACCATTTGTTATATATGTACTACTGTACGCTCGGTGTATATATATATATATATATATAGTTACATCGAACATGTATTTCTTCATTAGCCAGGGGGAACCAACTGTATACAGTTAAAAGATTTTTAGAAAGACTAGGTCCACATTCAGACAAGGAGGGATTGCACTCTTCATTTTCACCCGAGTTTTAATGGTCATATAAAGAAATCTGAAGACAAATATTTTGCAAAATTTAGTTTAGAACAGTTGTCTGAAGTAAGTGGCTATATTTACTCTAGTGAGTCTAAACATGTGTTGAGAGTTACCATTGACATGATTCTAATTGTATGAAATCATCTTCTTCTTAAATGATAAAATAATTTACATGGTGTCACAAAACGTTTCTACAGAATAGCCACATGCAAGAAAGTCTCTAACATTGAATAGTTTTTATACCCTTAACCCTTATCTTGCACATGCTGTTAACATATGTTCCCTTCAAATAAATTCATGAAGCACTGTGAGTATTTTTGCTGCGTATTTGTTCTTCGAACTGCTTTAGTCTTGCCTGTCTTTCAGCATGCGACTTCGGCGAATACGGAGAAAACTGTGCTATCAGCTGCGGTCACTGTATTTCAAATACGGGCTGTGACAGTCAGCATGGTCGTTGTGTAGCTGGATGCGAACCTGGCTGGGAAGGCGTGTTCTGTACAGTAGGTGAGTCTGTGGTGAGAAGTTCTGTACAACCTGTGAGTCTATGGTGGTCAGGTGTTCTGTAGGTGGGTCGGTGGGTCGGTGTTCTTTACAGTAGGTGAGCCGGTGGTGGTGACGTGTTCTGTAAAACTTGTGAGTCTGTGGTAGGGAGGTTTTCTGTACCGTAGGTGAATCTATGGTATTGAGGTGTCTGTGGTGAGGTGTTCTGTACAGCAGGTTAGTCAGTGGTTAGAGGTGCTCTGTACAGTTTGTGAGTCTGTGGTGATGAGATGTTCTGTAATGTAGGTGAGGCCGTGGTAGGGGAGGGGTGCTCTGAACAGTTGGTGAGTCTGTGGTGATGAGATGTTCTATAACGTAGGTGAGGCCGTGGTGGGGGGAGGGTGGTCTGTACAGTAGGTGAGTCTGTGGTGGTAAGGAAGGTGCGCGGTGGAGGCGTGTCCCTACATGGACGTTGAGTGGACGAGTCTCAGGGTAAGTGAGATCGGTTGTTCTACTGGAACGGGGTTCTCGGTAACGACTGCGTCTTTATCACATTCCACAGCATGTACTCTGCTCCTCTACAGAATGCATGCCTGGTCGATACGGCCCTGACTGCAACAAGACATGTGGGAAGTGTCTTCATCCTCCTTGCGACCGGCACAACGGAAGCTGCGGAACTGGAGGCTGTCTACAGGGTTGGTCTGGTGCCACGTGTCATCATTGTGAGTTCATGATATTAGTTTATCAGTTTATATACGAAACAGAGCTATCATCTGAATTGTGACCAATACAGAGCGTTCATAATTGGTTATACGTTGTTTTCAGTGTAACCAAAATCAACCGCTTTCCTGTAGTCGTTTTCTGTGCATTATTTAGCATGTAGTGAGGACCAGCACTAGAACCCCAAATGTACTGGTATATATATATATATATATATATATCTTCAAACTTTCAATACGTCCCATGCTTTCCTCGTGTACACTGATATAACAAATGCCATATTTGGGATTACACTTTCTTAAGAAAGTACAAATTCTAGTACATTTTTGGTTAAGTCCTATTCGCGACTCGAACCCGAATGGGAATCAGCCAAAAAAGTAATAGAATTTGTACTATATCTCTTAAGAGGGTGTTATCCCAAATGTGGTGTATGTTACATTTGACATCTTTCTATGGCATAGTGTAATCACACTCTAGTATACACCTTTATTCACATTATGTGGATTGTATACATATTAACGTCGTGCTAGTGCCTGTAGACCTGTATTGAACGAAAATAGTGTTAAAGTATAGTTTGACGTTCTGTAGTTATCGCATACCATTTTCATGACGGACAGTTTCATTCTAATTCTAGACTCCGCGTGGAGCTTACCGTGACTCGTGTGTCACTCCGCGCAAGAGGCGCTTTAGTCTCCGTCTGACGTGGTCAATCAAGTGTCAGGTTCTGAACACGAAATAAACAAAATAGAATAAGACCCGTCAAAGCAACTTCCATTCTTCTAAATTATTAAATGGCTGTGTAATGAATAATATCTTTGACTCTTGAAGATAAGAGTTAGGGCTGATCTTAAGCAAATAAGACTTGATTATCGGGTCGGGTGGTCAGGCTCGTAGACTCAGTTGATTCATGTCAACGTATGCAAGTTGCTTAGATTGATGCTCATGATATCAATCACTGGATTGTCCGGACTCTATTACTTAAAGAGCCATAGTTGGAATATTGTGGTCAAAATGTGGAGATTATTGGTGTATAATACAGGAGCCAAGAAGTCAGGTGAAACTGGCTGAACCTTTTATACCTGATTTTATGTGGACGGGATACATGAAAGAAGAGTGCCTCCTGAAAGGGGGGGATGTTTGTAATTTATTATTCTGTAAGTGCCGAGGTGCGACGTGCAGAGAGAATGTGCCCCGAACAAACATATGTTTAAACTTGTAATGCGAGCACCTGCTGTTGGTTCATGTACACCCGAATGCTAGTTTATTCACTTACTTTAGAAGTTATACACATGAGGTGTGAAAGTATGGATGTCAGCTTCTTTATTTTACCGTGAACCTATATAGCCATATACGACCTGGTGTTTTAGTCACCTGATGAAGGAGTAAGAATATACTCCGAAACGTCGTTTTCACCAGGTTATGTTTTGCCCCTTTACGTATTCGGTAGACTTTATTAGATATTGCAGAAATACGCCGAAAAGGGAAATAATTTCGTTTATAGGATTTTTGAATATCACCGGAGAATCATATTTAAACTATAAATTAATACCTCATGGACTTGTGCAAGTCTACTTCATCATCTGATGAAAGAGTAAGAATAACCTCTAAAACGTCGTGGTTCTAGTATTACAGAGGTTGACATCCATACATTCTCAGTTTGTACTTTATCTACCTCTCAGTAATAGTATCTACGTTATCTTGAAGCTTGTGACATGAGTTACTATGGCGCCAACTGTGACTTCAAGTGCGGACATTGTGCGGACGCCGCTCAGTGCGACCCGACGAACGGCACATGCCCATTTGGATGCGAGCCTGGATGGCACGGTGGCAAGTGCGACCACAGTGAGTAATTATACTTTGTTTGTGAAGGTATAATATGTAATATGGTCTAGTTCAACAAGTGACACAGCCAAAATGATGCAATGAGCGAGTCTAATTTTACGCCGCTTCTAGCAATATTCCAGCAGTATCGCGACGGGGGACACCACAAATCTGCTTCACGCATTGTGTCCACATTTGGAATTGAACCCGGGTCTACGGTTTGAGGAGCGAGTGCTTTTACCCATAGGCTACCCCGTCGCCCCCGAACAAAAATCTGTGTGGTGAAACATTCTGGTTAATACGGGAACCGAAGCACCATAATTCTTAAAAAGATCGGACAATATATGGGAATAGTGTATATGCAGTCTCGTCCAACATGGGTCAGATTCATATTAGGATAATAACACATTTACATCCGGCAATATCAACACATCAAATACCGTCCAATCAAATACCGTCCAACATGTTGGTATAGAAGTGTATATGAGAGTAACATACAGTCTACTCCAACGTGTTGGTATAGTGTATACACATTTATGTACCACCTACTCCAACATGGTGGTTTAGTGTATGTGAGAATAAGAACACATTTATATACCACCTACTCCAACATCTTGGTTTAGTGTATGTAAGAATAATGACACATTTATAAACCACCTACTCCAACATGTTAGTTTAGTGTATGTAAGAATAATAACACTTTTATATCGTATTACCGTCTTCTCCAACATGATGGAATAGTGTATTTGAGAATATAACGAATTCATAGACCGTCTACTCCGACATATATGGACAGTGGACATACAGGAATAATGACACCTATATTCAAAGGCAAGGGGTATTTTGACACACACAAACAACAAACAGAATCTGTGTTAAACATTTAATAAAATGGTATTACATAGAAAGACAAATATTTCAAGATATGGTAACGATCAACACTCCATATGAACAGCGAACGTTGCACGTGCGAATGACACACAACGCAAGATGGGGTTCACAAGCATCATCACATGGTCCACTGAGGGTGCCCACCTTGTGTATTGATGCAGACCAGACACCCCATCGGAGCGAGTAGACGTCGATGAAATCCCGAGGAATGATCATTCTTAAATCGAAGATTGATTACCTGGAGCTCCTATAGTGTTGATGGAACATCAAGATTTGGATGACGAATGAAAATGAAATTTAAAAAAAATGTTAAGGATCGGGTTGTCTGGATTTTAAAGTAAACATAACCCTCCATTCTTCTCGAACATGTCATTCATTGTTGGGGTGTCGTGCAGTTCGAATAACACTGCGTTGTTGCGTTTCAGCGAACATTCTAATGTTTTTTCTCCAGTTCAAATCCAATATCAAGGTCCAATTTGCATTCGACCAAATTTTACCTTCGTTTCGTATAAATCGCATGACACACTTGCTCGTGAAATAAACGGTCATAACACTAAACAGGCCGGCGTCAAATCTCATCTGAGTAGGGCACAAAGTTATGCTAATCTTGGAGGGACCAACAGATATTTAACTACGTTAAATAAATTCACCAAATATTCAATTTTAGGATTGAAAAAAACAATAGTACGTTATTATCGTTAATTCAGTATGCAGCATTCTACATGATATAATAGAAGATAAAGATAACAGAAGCCTGATATAAACAAGTTTATTGTAACCAAATTGTAGTCAAGATCAGCTGCATGAGAGCACCACTTGTTATAAATTGTATTATTACCCATATGATGAAACATAACCAGTGTCATATATATCATGTGTCCACATGTGCACATATCATTCTTGTTATAAGCAACCTTTGTTTCTGTATTTCGTCGTCTGTGACGTCATTCAACAATTGAGCGTGAAGTCAATGACGAGGGCCGTCACACTTGCGTGTTTTAGTGCACAAATCTACATGAATAAAATGGTTAATAAACAAATTATCACACTCAAGCAAGTGTGTCTTGTGACAGATATGAACAAGTGCAAAACTATGTATTGCCCTCGCTCTCGCTCGGCCAATACAAAAATTGATGTACGTTTCGTATAAATCATATGACACATTTGCTCATGCAATAATGTCTATGTTAACTAAGATCAACTGTATAAGACTACCACTATGTTTAAAATTGTAATCAAGATCAACTGTATTATTGTATCACTATGTTATAGATTGTAATCAAGGTCAACTGTAATGAGGGTACCACTGTGTTATAGATTGTAATCAAGATCAACTGTAATGAGGGTACCACTATGTTTAAAAATTGTAATCAAGATCAACTGTATGAGGGTACCACTATGTTTAAAATTGTAATCAAGATCAACTGTATGAGGGTACCACTATGTTTAAAATTGTAATCAAGATCAACTGTATAAGACTACCACTATGTTTAAAATTGTAATCAAGATCAACTGTATAAGACTACCACTATGTTTAAAACTGTAATCAAGATCAACTGTATAAGACTACCACTATGTTTAAAATTGTAATCAAGATCAACTGTATAAGACTACCACTATGTTTAAAACTGTAATCAAGATCAACTGTATAAGACTACCACTATGTTTCAAATTGTAATCAAGATCAACTGTATAAGACTACCACTATGTTTAAAAATTGTAATCAAGATCAACTGTATTATTGTATCACTATGTTATAGATTGTAATCAAGATCAACTGTATAAGACTACCACTATGTTTAAAATTGTAATCAGCATCAACTGTATTATTGTATCACTATGTTATAGATTGTAATCAAGATCAACTGTATGAGGGTACCACTATGTTTAAAATTGTAATCAAGATCAACTGTATGAGGGTACCACTATGTTTAAAATTGTAATCAAGATCAACTGTATGAGGGTACCACTATGTTATGGGTTGTAATCAAGATCAACTGTATAAGACTACCACTATGTTTCAAATTGTAATCAAGATCAACTGTATAAGACTACCACTATGTTTAAAATTGTAATCAAGATCAACTGTATGAGGGTACCACTATGTTATGGGTTGTAATCAAGATCAACTGTATAAGACTACCACTATGTTTAAAATTGTAATCAAGATCAACTGTTTTATTGTATCACTATGTTATACATTGTAATCAAGGTCAACTGTAATGAGGGTACCACTGTGTTATAGATTGTAATCAAGATCAGCTGTATGAGGGTATCACTATGTTATAGATTGTAATCAAGATCAACTGTATGAGGGTACCACTATGTTATGGATTGTAATCAAGATCAACTGTATGAGGGGATCACTATGTTATAGATTGTAATCAAGGTCACTGTGTGAGAGACCACTATGATATAACTTGTAATCAAGATCAACTATGTGATTGGACCACTATGTTAACATTGTAATCAAGATCAACCGTATGAGAAGACCACTGTGTTATAAATTGTAATCAGCATCAAATGTCTGAGAAAACCACTGTGTTATAAATGGTCTTCTACAGCATGTTTGGACGGGACATGGGGAGAGAACTGTTCCGAGACATGTGGCCTGTGTCATCGTAACGAGGCTTGTAACCCTGCCACGGGACTGTGTGACGACGGTTGTTTCGTTGGATACTCAGGAACCTATTGTAATGTAGGTAGGTCAATAATGAAAGATGCGTGCAGTTTTACTTTGCTTGTTAAAAGATAACATTTTCGAACGCGATATCAAAACTGACCCAAAGCAAATATCGGGCAAAACATATATACACAAAGAACTTAATAGAGCAACCCCGTGTATCTCTGCAATGATAAATTTTCAACACGTTCTTGAGACTTCTCGTGGTGACGACGATGGAAAACATTTTGACCTGTATGTTCCTTCAACTCATAAAAACGACAATATAATTGAAATCCATGTTGGGCTTATTGTTGTTCACATTAAAAAGACATTGGGTTTCATACAAACCATCTCTGTACATGACTGGCCTTGGAATGTTCAATGTTGAATCTATTGATGATCATTCAAAATGTCATTTCTTACACTATTCAAGGTCAATACCGAGTGTAACCGCTATGTGACTGTATGACTGTCCTTGTCATGGCTCTGTAAATCCCCTGAAGGGGCTGTCTACACCATTCCACTTGTAAAGAGCCAGGTCCTGTACAGATGGATCCCTTTTTTCACACGACGGCAAATCTTGTCCCAGATATGTTTAAAAGGTTTAGATCGGGGCTCATTCAATCGTTAGAGATGTCTGGGGTGCTTAATTAAGTTCTTTGAGCATATTTATTTAAATGGACTCTGAAATGTCATGTATAAACATGTGTTTTGGAGATCGTTCAGTTTATCTACCTTACATCTTACTTGAATACGTTTCTTTTACATTCTTCTCGTCCTGTAGAAAAGGAGTTCTTTGACTTGTCCAGCGCCCTAGTCATGCCGGTGATGGTGGTGTCGGCAACCATCGTCTTCTGTAACCTCTGTCTCCTCTTCACGTGCCTTGTCTTCAAATGGAGGAGGGACGAGAAGCAGATACCACGTCCCAGGCCAAACACCGAGGCCCTTCTCAATCTTGAGGCTGAGTAGCATGAGGCTTAGAGATTGCAAGGATTGACGAAGACTGTATTGAAGACCATGTGTCATTTTACCAGCGCCATTGAAATGAGTGAATGAGTATGACTTCATGCCGCTTTTAGCAATATTCCAGATAAAACGATGGGGGACACCAGAAATGAACTTCACACATTGTACCCATTTTGAGAATCGAACCCGGGTCTTCGGCGTGACGAGCGAGCACTTTAACCAATCGGCTACCCTACCGCCCCACCGCCTTTGGAATTCAGCAATCACTGCTTCTACTGCGAGTGGCTTAGGTGGCGACGAGTAGAGTTTGTCTAATGTCTTGACAGCTTTTTGTGTGATGAAACCAACTGGGAGGTGTCACTTGTCACTTTGGGTGTTAGTTTTTATAGACTGTGATCAAATGCTTGTGAAGATCCGGGCGAGGAACGCTTCGTCATTGGACAGTGAGTGACTGGCTTTACGAAGCGCATGGCAAAATTCAAACTTCAAATCGGATCACGACACTGTACCCGTGTTTGGAATCGATTTCGTGTCTGCGACGTGACGTGCGAACATTTTAAGCACAAGTCTACCACACCCTTCTTCGTTTTCTGATACGTGACATGTTTTATGTACGCATATACTGTATATTGCATCCAGCTAAAATGTTTAAATGAAAATGTTCAAAATAAAAATAAATTTTGAAACGATTTACTGAGGAGATGTGTTTTTGAGTTATCATTAAAACGGACCCATTTTAAACACTATTTAATGTAATGTATGCATCTGTTAGTCTATTGTTTCTTTGAGCTGATCTATAAGTTTTGATTCTTCAGTGAATGAAATTAAGCAGGATCGTTTCGCAACTGGCCCATGAAGGTCCGGGGTAGAATAGGCCTTCAGCAACCCTTACTTGCCATGAAAGGCAACTCTGCTTGTCGTAAGAGGCGAATAACGGGATCGGGTGGTCAGTGTCGCTGACTTGGTTGACATATGTCATCGGTTCCCAATTGCGCATATCGATGCTCATGTTGTTGATCACTGGATTGTCTGGTCCAGACTCCATTTATTATTTGAAGACCGGCGCCATAAAGCTGGAATATTGCTGAGTGTGGCGTAAAACTAAGCTCACTCTCTCACTCACTTCGCAACTAAACTGGAAGGATACGTGAGTCTGCTCTAACGCCGTTGTATTTTCGTATCTCGGCGTGTTACGACTCAGCCTGATGTAGTATAACACCCCGACGTTTATTGAAACACACGAACAAGGATTTGGTGCCGAAACGTAATCATGGTCAACCAGGATTCAAACCCATGACCTAGGTTTCTGTACATCTAAGGAAGGCAGCACACCGCAACACATGTGGCGCTTTACAGAACTGACCACGTGTGGGCCATTCTAGATACTACTAGATACTGCAAAGCGTCACTGTGTCATAGTGATGATGGTTCTGTGGTCAGTTATCTTATCTCTGTATACAATATTTCACATGTATCGCTAAAATATAACCATTCCATCTTTCTTAAATTTGATCCTCAATGCTAATACTGAATAAGTGTGTATATTTCTCAATACAAAAACAAATCTAGAATGTGAAATGAAATTTCCTCAGAAATCATGCTGATGCCATTAAGAATAAATATGTTAACTAAGGTTATCATGAGCAACATACAAATACGACATGAAGGGTAAAGTCCTTATAACTCCCTTATCAGTGAAAACATTAACAGTTAATTTCACAATTAACTGATTTAATATTCAGGGAAATTCACAGGAGGCCTTCGACTCGACTGCTGTATGTGGGCTGACAGAAGGGCAAAGGCACCCAAGAAATCACAGTGTTCCCCTTGAACATCGCTCCCCTAGGCATAAATGTCACCACAATTACTTCGTGTAAAATTTATTCCCGTCAATATCGCCATGTCGCTATTGTGCTCCTGTTGATACCATAGCCTAACAGTTTATGACATGTAATTTGTCAGTTTGTTTATTCTGAATAGTGTCGTTTTCATCACGTCAATTAATCGTCCCGGGATGCTTGCCCGTGGCCATGGCGGAAAGCAGTTAGGGAACGGTCGATAGTTGATCTGCATCATTCAGGGAGACCTTTCACGCTTGTTGTCATCTTTTTTACTGCTCCTGTAACTAACAGGTAGGTGGAAATCTAAATTATTTTAATGAAAACTATATCATAATATTAATATTCTGTTGAGAACAAATGAAAAATGACAGTTAAAATTCCATATAACATATTAGATGTAATGATCGTGCACGTTGCCGGAACATGTCACTTCAGAGTAATGTGCAGCTTTATTTATGTACGAACATTTAAATTCAGATAACAAGAAATATGTTTTGATAGTTTGTCAGATTCAATGTACAGTTCATGAATGCAACGCATTCGTAAAGAAAGTCATGCAACATCTACTCAGATACTCATTTCTTAGATTTCTTCATTGTGAGAATAGACTCGTTGAACGTCGGTAGTGTATATCCTGCCCTTAAAACAGTTAAGACAGAATGAACAAGCAAAACAAAGTGTATCTCAGTTTACAGAAAGTAACTTGATCTGATGTGAGGTAATAACGGTTGTGATACGTGTAAATAGAAACGAGACAAGAGTTGTGATTAGAAATCTCTGCTGAAAGAATGCATCATATGATTTCAACAACCAGCAGATAAGCACGTTTATGAATCACTGTCAGATAGGAGGATTCCAAGGTATGTATGTGTATTAAAACCATTGTCAGTGGTGAGTGATTTAATTATATACCTGACCTTGATTCGACACGAAATTACGATAGCTATGTAGTTGAAATAACACTCACATAACGTCTTATTTTGAACTCAGTAGCAATAATAAACTCCAACTATCACTAGTCTTGCTCATTTTCTGTTAGTTTGAATCAGTTGGGTCAGAGCTGCAGAATCTCATCCATCGCATTCGAGATTTTTCCATGAATTAAACTTATGGGGGCGCACTGAAACCCCGAAAATAAATCTGAAATTTTGTTTGTTGCCATAGCACGATATGCAAGTACTCCAGTTTGAACCAGACAATCATGTCATTACAACTGAGAGCTTTCCACTACGTCAAGGTAGATGGCTTCATCGCTCGATTAGTTTAGGAGCTGATCTTGTAGCTCATTTACAATTAATATAACTGGATGTAATTTGTATATATTTCAATATTTATTTTTATACATACATATCTTGAGCCATTTGCTGTCAAATAATTTGTAGAGATTGGACTCCGTGAACTCGGTACCGACTTCTTTCTGAAAGTGATTATGATTCCAGTTACCCGAGTCTTGCTATAGCCGGGTGAAATATAGCATCACAATCTCGTCACATTAAGATCACATGAAACAAACCTTATCGCTTTTTACGTCAGATGTTTCGTTACGATTGCCTCTTATTGCGTCAGTAAACCAAACTACACGGAGAACGTCCATCCACAATTATGCCCTTGATTTGCTGCAATGCCCTTTGATTAACATGGAGACAAATCGGAAACAAACCGCAGAACCTGCTAAAGTAAACGTAAAACGCAATCAACAATGAGTAATTGTATCGATTGTCCGGTGGGAACAAAAGGCAAAATATCGATGGAAAAGTTTATGAATGGATGATTGAAAAATCAGTGTTGACACCAGGTGTTGGCGATAGCACCTGCTACTCGGACACTACATCTGCATCACATTAACAAGTAAGTGTCTGTTACCTGACACACTGTAGCAGTAACACTACCATGCAACGGCGCCTGTAAACAAACCAGGCAATCAAAGGATCGATGAACCAGTGATAACAAAGCATTATATTGATTTTGTTGAAACTAATATTTAATTGCAGAATACAAATGGACTGTTGCTTACAAACAAAGAAAACCGTCAAGAAATATGTTCACAATAGTGCAAAAGATGCACCATGTTGGAAAGCGCATTTTAAGTATCCCATTCATCATCAAAATCATCATCATCATCATCATCATCATCAACAACAACAAGTCTGAGTTACACTCGGCGGCTTCAGCTTGACTAGACTCGGAAACATTTGGAATTTATAGAGGACTTGTAAATGAAAAAGCCGATAATTAAGCCAAACAGCCATGCCTATTCTCATATTACTGTCAGTGAATTCAAAATTGCAGAAATGTCTTAGCCGTGTAACGTAAAAGTGTTGCAAAGGAATCATTGTATTGATTGCTTGTTCTGTCATCATGCTCGTTGGTAACAGATATTATATTTTTTCAGATCCGTTACCAGCATTACCATGGCTGCAAGGATGGATTCACTGGCCCAAACACATAACACCACCAACGGCAGCGGTGGATCCCCACCGCAAGGGTTACCTCCCCTTTTGATGGGTTTCGCCATTGCACAGCCGTTTATCTGGTTCTTCATGTTCACAAGTAACCTCGTTGTGTTGATAGTGTACAAACGCTACCTGGGATTTAAAGTTCACACGAATGTGTTTGTCTATAACATATCGGTTGTAGATTTTTGCATGTCATTTAACATGCTTTTTCAAATGCTGTTTTTCCTACTACCAAAACTGAATTCGACAGAGTTTCTCTGCATGCTTCAGATGGAACTAATGAGTTTCCTAACAACAGTGTCACTGCTTAGCGGCATATTTGCGACAATAGACCGATTTTTGATAATCGTGTATAACAACCAGTATCACAAAATAATGTCAATAAGAAACGTCAAGATCATGGTCGCAGTTGCCTGGATCTACTCCTTCTGCTATGCAGCAGTACCATTTTTCGTCAACAACTGGGACATTTACCCCAAATGTGAATTTGTTCGTGTCGTCCGTGCTTGGTATATCGGATTTGGATCTTGTCAACAAATACTGTCAACAATCCTAGAAATCTGTTTCTACGTTGCAATATTTCACGTCGCCCACAGTAGACGTCGTAATATCAACAGAGAAAATCGATCCACCAGACGAGAACAGAGCTTGCGAGGTGCCAAGTTCATGGGGGTCGTACTGATTGTATACTCCCTTTGCTGGACTCCCTTTGCCATACTCGGGCTCATTCAGATCTTCAGTTATCATCCCGTATTAACATACGTCCGAATGACATCGGTATACCTCGGAATTTCCAACTCTCTTCTCAACCCCATCGTTTACGCCTGGCAGAAAAAGGATTTCAGGGAAGGATGTAAGCGACTGCTTCGCTGTCCTGGGTCAAAGGTCAATCCAAGTAGCGGGTCAAGGCCGATTTGGAACACGACCCAGAGAGAGTCGTGAATTAATTTCAAGAAAGAACATACTGAAAGAGTTTGCCGCTGCTACGTTTAGGATTGCACGAGGCAAACTAAGGATCGATTTCTTTCGGAATAACATGTCGGAATAACATGTCATAACAGACGGAATAACATGTCGCCTTGTGGTATCAACTGACCTGGAGGTACAAACCAGGTCATGATGTAGGTGGTTATGACTGGGACGAGGCAACCTTCATCCATGCGTCTTGCCTATCCTGCCGCACTACTATGAATGTCTTAATTTATGGGCTGACTCTTGCGGTTTATTAGAATCTAAAGTCATATTAAAGCCATCTGGAAAGTCTTCGAACAACATTTAGAAGTAATACTCACGTAGACTGTAATCATCTGAGGAACCGAAGCCAGGGCCTCCTTTCACAAAGTACTGGGGTGATCGTAAGTCTCCAAGGTAACGTAACTGCAAATGTTGAAGAATGGGGCTTAAGGTTAACCTTTGTAAAGGTTGCTTCGTTAAAAGAGCCCCAAGTCTTCAGTGTGATGAGCCGATGGTTTAACCAGAAGGCAGTAGGTAGTAATTTGATGTTCAACTTGTAATGTGTTATACGTAATACATGTATTTATGTCGGCGTTCTTTTTTCTTACACTTTACTGGTCATTAGTAATAACTCTCAACATCTTGTCAATTTATTAAATACTTTTGTTACATCAGTTTTGGCATGGTCGGTCGTACAGTCGACGTTGGTGTTAAACCATGATTTCAGTGGACATGCACACTCTGCTAAAACCAATAAACACTTTAATCTCATTGAATCTAAATGTATTTTTGCTCATTGATGTACTGCGAAAGGTCGATTACTCTGAGTAAATTGAGTTTTATACCGCTTTTAGCAATACGCCAGCAATACAAGTTACTATTATCATCAAAACCCTCCCAACATGCTTGAATAGACAATACTAGTTACTATTATCATTAAAACCCTTCCTACATGCTTGAATAGACAATACTAGTTACTATTATCATTAAAACCCTCCCAACATGCTTGAATAGACAATACTAGTTACTATTCACATTAAACCCCCCCCCAAACATGCTTGAATAGACAATACTAGTTACTATTCACATTAAAACCCTCCCAACATGCTTGAATAGACAATACAAGTTACTATTATCATTAAAACCCTTCCTACATGCTTGAATAGACAATACTAGTTACTATTCACATTAAAACCCTCCCAACATGCTTGAATAGACAATACTAGTTACTATTCACATTAAAACCCTTCCTACATGCTTGAATAGACAATACTAGTTACTGTTATCATTAAAACCCTCCCAACATGCTTGAATAGACAATACTAGTTACTATTATCATTAAAACCTTCCCAACATGCTTGAATAGACAATACTAGTTACTATTATCATTAAAACCCTTCCTACATGCTTGAATAGACAATACTAGTTACTATTCACATTACAACCCTCCCAACATGCTTGAATAGACAATACTAGTTACTATTATCATTAAAACCTTCCCAACATGCTTGAATAGACAATACTAGTTACTATTATCATTAAAACCCTTCCTACATGCTTGAATAGACAATACTAGTTACTATTCACATTACAACCCTCCCAACATGCTTGAATAGACAATACTAGTTACTATTATCATTAAAACCCTTCCTACATGCTTGAATAGACAATACTAGTTACTATTCACATTAAAACCCTCCCAACATGCTTGAATAGACAATACTAGTTACTATTATCATTAAAACCCTTCCTACATGCTTGAATAGACAATACTAGTTACTATTATCATTAAAACCCTCCCAACATGCTTGAATAGACAATACTAGTTACTATTATCATTAAAACCCTCCCAACATGCTTGAATAGACAATACTAGTTACTATTATCATCAAAACCCTCCCAACATGCTTGAATAGACAATACTAGTTACTATTATCATTAAACCCTTCCTACATGCTTGAATAGACAATACTAGTTACTGTTCACATTAAAACCCTCCCAACATGCTTGAATAGACAATACTAGTTACTATTATCATTAAAACCCTTCCAACATGCTTGAATAGACAATACTAGTTACTATTCACATTAAAACCCTTCCTACATGCTTGAATAGACAATACAAGTTACTATTATCATTAAAACCCTTCCTACATGCTTGAATAGACAATACTAGTTACTATTCACATTAAAACCCTCCCAACATGCTTGAATAGACAATACTAGTTACTATTATCATTAAAACCCTTCCTACATGCTTGAATAGACAATACTAGTTACTATTCACATTAAAACCCTTCCTACATGCTTGAATAGACAATACAAGTTACTGTTATCATTAAAACCCTCCCAACATGCTTGAATAGACAATACTAGTTACTATTCACATTAAAACCCTCCCAACATGCTTGAATAGACAATACAAGTTACTATTCACATTAAAACCTCCCTACATGCTTAAATAGACTATACAAGGCTATATTCACATTTACATCCTCCCAACATGCTTAAATGGACAATAGAAGTCACTATTCTCATTTATACCGTCTCTACATGATGGAAGAGACAACACAAGGTGCTATTCTCATCTATACCCTCCCTATATCCATGAGTAGATAATACACAGTTCTATTCCCATACATACTCTTCACTCTTCTTTGGTTATTCTGTCTCTGTGGTTTAAGAAATCATCTTTTGTTCTGTAACACAGATTTCCAAGAAATTACGGCGGTGGAAATAAGAAATAGGATTCCACATAGTATACATCTGGGAAACTGAACCCATGTGTACAGCGTGACAAGCGAACGCTTCATCCGCTAGGCTATCTCGCCGCCCCATTACACACAGATACGATAGAATGGTTTTGAAAAGAAACAAATAAAATAACTAGCTATGATAACGACCAGAAACCAACAATATGTGTTATCTACACTCATCTATTACCACAATAGTACCCATGAAGATCCGGGTTAGAATTGATCTTCAGTAACCCGTGTCGTTTGAGGCGACTAACGGGATCGGGTGGTCAGGCTCGCCGAATTGGTTGACACAGGTCATTGTGTAGATTAATGCTCATGCTATTGATCACTGGATTGTGTGGTCCAGGATCGATTATTGACAGACCGCCGCTATATAGGTGGGTTAATGCTACACGAGTGCCTTTCAGGTACCATTTATCTTAGGGTCAGTTGGTTCAAAACATATTCAGCGTGCAAAAGCTGATAACGTGCTAGAGGCTAATCTTGTATATACCACCACTATTTACCCTACACCATTTCATCAAAGTCATCCACGTGTTTCATTATTGATATGAGGGTTCTCTAACGGTAAATTATCCTTGCCCAGACGGAATATAAACAAGGTTGAATATCACGGTGTTTGATTTATTAAGTTGGAGCAAATCAGCAACTTCTCCCCAGGCCCTACGTGATTGCTTCATGCTTTACGTTACTATGGATACCGATGTAAACACAAGTAAATATCGTGCACTATTCCGTAGTTAATACCGCTCTCACATCTCAATACGGATATCCGCTTTGTGAATGATGCAAGATGACACAACCTAATTCAAATTGTTAAAAAGTGAAATGTTGCTATTTTACGACATATTCATAACTATCCGATGCGTATGTTGGTAGGCTGTACAAAATAGCTTCATTCAGAAAAAAATCAAGTGATTGATAGTATGAGCATACGCCTTGGTTGTCACTTTAACACCTAAAGTTACCACCATGAGAGATGGAAGTCCCTTACCGTCCGATCCTCTGCAGTTATGTCTCACAATAAACAGGGGCTAGAGGGTTATCGCTTGTGTTATGTTATATTCCTATGTCCGTCTGTGTTTCCCGGTAAAGAACGAAGAAAACCTTGTCATAACTATGGCAATGTTATATTGGTTAGGAATGAGTGAGTGAGTGAGTGAGTGAATGAGTTTAGTTTTACGCCGCACTCAGCAATATTCCAGCTATATGGCGGCAGTCTGTAAATAATGGAGTCTGGACCAGACAATCCAGTGATCAACAGCATGCGCATCGATCTGCGCAGTTGGGAACCGATGAATCAAGTCAGCAAACCTGATCACCCGATCCCGTTAGTCGTCTCTTACGACAAACACAGTCGCCTTTTATGGCAAGCATGGGTTGCTGAAGGCCTTTTCTACCCCGGACCTTCACGAGTCTTTAAGAATGAGATAACTAGCCATTTCTGTTAACACAACAACCGTTACAATAAATCAGCACAACACACAATACGTCAAATGCATTTATTTGTCAATCGTAATAATAATCGTTATAAGAGGAACATGAATATGTAATTTTCTGAGATGACACATGCATAATAACTGAAAGTAGTTCTATAATCAACTGACCTAGTTTAATAATCCCGTCTAATCACCTGAAATGATCGGGGCATTCGCGAATGTTCTTCCTAGTTGTGCTTCTTTGTCTTAAGGTAAAAATGTCTTCACAATGGCTAGCTTCCAGTGCGCCTACAAGACGTTTTAATGTTTGATTTTGAAGATAATGCATTTTGTACATAAAATTCTGTTGAAATAGGCTAATACTACAATATGTTTGAAGCGGCAATCGCCTTGCATGGTGTTTCCATTTGATCATGTGTATTCTGAATTACATCTTCATACAGAATATGTAGATCATAATATATATTTTCTGAACAACTTTGATTTCTGTCGTTGTAAACGACATAGCAGGTAATAATAATATGATTAACCTCTGAAAATCTGTGATGAAAAGTGAAGAGAGTTGTCACGTCCTGACATATCGGCATAAAAAATACAAGTTGTATTTTGTCTCATGCATTCATGACAGCACCTGGTGTGGGCAGCAATATCTTTGCCATATATATGCCATACTTTGAATGACATTAAATTCAACTAATCAATTTGCAACCATTTTAACTGCACAGACATCCACAAAACTGATCAAAACTCAATGGGAACAACGTTACCGAGCAAGCAAACATTACATCGATGTAAGGAGCTTAAAACTCGCCCCTTATATGTGACATTGTATATTTGTTGAAGTGCCGATTTCAGTTGTTTCAAGTCATCGAAAAGGAACTATCAGTTGCTAGAAAATATGATGTTTGATCTCAAATTCTTAGCCGTGCTTCAGCTGCCGAGAACGCTACCGACTTGGTATTTTCTCAAATGTCATGGTTATATGTGTTATGTAAAGGATAAAAATGAATGAAGCATAGGTTATCACATATTATACACGCATAATATATGTAAAGCTGACGTACCTCACCGATCTACACGGACATTTACTGGAGCCCAAAGCTGATGTACCTCACCGATCTACACGGGCATTTACTGGAGCCCAAAGCTGATGTACCTCACCGATCTACACGGACATTTACTGGAGCCCAAAGTTGATGTACCTCACCGATCTACCTGGACATTTTTTGGAGCCCAAAGCTGACGTACCTCACCAATCTACACGGACATTTACTAGAGCCCAAAGCTGATGTACCTCACCGATCTACACGGACATTTATTGGAGCCCAAAGCTGATGTACCTCACCGATCTACACGGGCATTTACTGGAGCCCAAAGCTGACCAACATCACCGATCTACGTAACGTGATAACACTGACAACAGCCTTTGAAAAATGCTTTTACAAATATATTTACACTGATGAGATCCATCTGAAGAGAAGCATGTGAATTTCACATTGTTATTGCTAATGACATCGCATTTATTGTTGGTCATGTGAACAATCTTCACAAACGACCTGAATTAAAAACAGACAAAGCTTTGTAATTACACTTTCGAGAAACGATAAAAATGATAAAAGTACATAGTGGAATTGTAACAATGTGAAAAAAGAAAACTCATCAAAGAAAACCAAGAGAACTAACTGAATGAAAGTTCATCTCAAGCGAAGTTTGAGTATTCCTGGAAACTGTCCATGTAGGCCTTCATTGAGTCATAGCAGAATTCAAATTGTTCCTGAAATTAGAATACAACTTACAATCAGAACACCGAAAACAGATACGATAAATGATTATATACTCCTAAAAGGTGGGAGAGCCTTCGCTTTGGATAGGAGGTGTGAGTGAAAATACGTAGACTTCCTATGAACACACCATCATTTGACTTTATCAACACAACGCACGGATTGCACTTGCACAACATCAACGCAATAGCCACATATATATATTTTGACGATTTTCAAAGCGGTCGATAAATGACTGTAGACTAATCATTTTGACAATCACCGTGCATCTCACATTTGTGAAATGATTAAATACATCGGATATATTAACACCCACTCCCCCCCCCGCCCCACCCCTCTCCCCACCCAAAAAAAAAGATAGGAAAAAAACAAAACAAAATTCCAACAGCAACAACAACAAAAAAATCACCCCCCCACCCCCCCACCCCCCCACCAAAACCAACAAATAATAACTATTCAACTTTGGTTCTCGTAAAGGATACATGTCCACGTTTCCGGTGACTGCGTAAACAATATTTTTATGCATATTGACCAGACCAATTATTAATAAAATATATAACTGACAAACTGGATGAACGAATGCAACGGCATACCAGGTTGGGAATCACTTGTTTTCGAACAAAACGTATGCTGCGTATCGTCTGCTGAAGGGCGACTTCCTTCTCCAACAGCAGGCGCTGCACTGCACTGGCCAAAACACAGAAGAGACCGCTTCTGGTGGCTCCATCCCTGAAACAGAATAAGCCACTAATACCTGCGGTCACGTGTCATAAAGGAGAGACGATTCAAAATGGCAAAACTGGTAAATGGCTTATTAGGCGTCATGTTAGTTACAACAATTACATCCCCCTACATGTCTTCACTGCATGACAGTCATAGGACAGTCATATTTTGAAACCAGCCCCAAGCTGATCTCGCCAATCTACACGGACATTTACTGGAGCCCAAAGCTGATGTACCTCACCGATCTACTCGGGCATTTACTGGAGCCCAAAGCTGATGTACCTCACCGATCTACACGGACATTTACTGGAGCCCAAAGCTGATGTACCTCACCGATCTACACGGACATTTACTACAGCCCAAAGCTGATGTACCTTACCGATCTACACGGACATTTACTAGAGCAAAAAGCTGATGTACCTCACCGATCTACACGGACATTTACTAGAGCCCAAAGTTGATGTACCTCACCGATCTACACGGACATTTACTAGAGCCCAAAGCTGATGTACCTTACCGATCTACACGGACATTTACTGGAGCCCAAAGTTGATGTACCTCACCGATCTACACGGACATTTACTGGAGCCCAAAGCTGATGTACCTTACCGATCTACACGGACATTTACTGGAGCCCAAAGTTGATGTACCTCACCGATCTACACGGACATTTACTAGAGCCCAAAGCTGATGTACCTTACCGATCTACACGGACATTTACTGGAGCCCAAAGCTGATGTACCTTACCGATCTACACGGACATTTACTGGAGCCCAAAGTTGATGTACCTCACCGATCTACACGGACATTTACTAAAGCCCAAAGCTGATGTACCTCACCGATCTACACGGACATTTACTGGAGCCCAAAGCTGATGTACCTTACCGATCTACACGGACATTTACTGGAGCCCAAAGTTGATGTACCTCACCGATCTACACGGACATTTACTGGAGCCCAAAGCTGATGTACCTCACCGATCTACACGGACACTTACTAGGGCCCAAAGCTGATGTACCTTACCGATCTACACGGACATTTGCTAGAGCCCAAAGCTGATGTACCTCACCGATCTACACAGACATTTACTAGAGCCCAAAGCTGATGTACCTCACCGATCTACTCGGACATTTACTAAAGCCCAAAGCTGATGTACCTCACCGATCTACACGGACATTTACTAGAGCCCAAAGCTGACGTACCTTACCGATCTACTCGGAGATAAACTAGAGCCCAAAGCTGACGTACCTCACAATACCAAAGGAGATATGGAATGAGGTTAATGGATACTGTACAGCCTTTACCTGCAGACAACAACGAGGGGTGAAGGAGCACCAACTTTCCACTGTCTAAGGAAGTCAATCATGCCCAGGAGACTCGATGGGGATTCCGGAAGTGAACTCTTCTTAGGCCAGGCGGGAGAACGGAACAGAGTTACCTCCCTTTTATCGTTCTGTTTGGAGGAACAAATCCATATTCATCAAAGGGGCGTCAGTTAATGCATGCTGCAGGCAGTGCACAGGATATAACTTTAATTTTGCTTATTCGTCAAACATTCAACACAAACATGACATTTTGGACTGAAAGATCAAATGGTGATCAAACACGTAAATGCAAGATTAGGAAACTTTGTAGATTTATTGTTTGTACAACTGCATAAAACCGTCATTTAAAGGAAGTAAAAGCAGAAAGCACGTGCACATTGTGACAGTCATGTGTAGTGACAAGGACTATAGATGGTCAAAAACCTGTCATAATTTTGTCACACGTTTATCTGATTATAAGTGGGAGACGGAATGCTGTCAAACATCGCCTTAGCTCTAGAATCTCAAATACAGGTTAACATTTTGTTTTGTCATTAATTTCTGACCAGGTATTTGTTGGCGCAACCGGCCACCATGGATGCTAGTTGCTACATCCTGGGTTTTGCCCCATGCAGTCCCTGTAAATGTAGCGGGTGAAGGTCACATGACTGCCCTCCATTAAGACTACATGTGCCGGAGGTCTTATTTTGCAATATTTATGTACCGCACATATCAACGAAACTAGTACCTGCTAAAAGCGCGGTTGGACGTCAGTCTCAAATATCGTCTTATCATTCTCAACCCCCTCATACAACTTTGTCAAAGTATCCTACACAATCGAGTCACAGACGCCAGTAACTGTGTGTGTGTGTGTGTGTGTGTGTGTGTGTGTGTGTGTGTGTGTGTGTGTGTGTGTGTGTGTGTGTGTGAGAGAGAGAGAGAGAGAGAGAGAGATTACTGACATGTCGCTCCGGAACATGATCCGGTATATCAGATTAAGTAGCAAATTCCGTCACTGCAAAAATAACTGATCACTGCACGTCATCAAGCCGGATAACATCTGGTAAACCTGACGCTGGAGTTTCACCGTACACTACATCCTGGTACAGATCATGGCCCGAGTTACCCATGTACAACGCGAGAGCACGCCATGCGGGGTGTCCATTGAACATGCTATATGCATGTGGATGTCGGACTTGACCAAACCAGGAGTTTCATATTTCATACCAGCACGATCAGGGATCAGTCACTGCCCTTCATGGCTTCATCTTCCTTGTCTAGATCGTAGAAAGTGTGGATCTACTGTACACAAAGTCGGAAGTCGTGTATATGTGCAGAACGAATGGGCTCAAAGACATGCTTCCCTGTTCATTTGAAACCACCATCTTCCTTCTTCCTTGTCAAGTAAAAAATCCTGACTACCAGCATCCCAACACTCATTCTTACATTATGAAATATTTGAAGTAATGCTATTTTGCCATAGAGATAAATTCAACGGTTTATTAATCCTTCAACATAGATGCTTTTTATGTTCGATTAAATGTTTCAGAATAATGCTAACAGTTTTTCTTTCATTTCTCTACATTTATTAATTCCCTAATCAAACTACGCTGTTTTCCATATGCAGAGAAAGCTTGCTTTGAGCACGGCATAACTTCAGGTTCACATGACAAGTAAACATACGTCTCAGAAAGGTAGCAAGTCTCCCAGAAAGGACTGAATTGAATTTTCAAGAACTTGTTTATGATCCTTTAAATCAAGGAACTATAATATAGAGCTGTCTAGTAATGAAATGGCTAAAGACAATACCTACAAGTAATGGTTCCTTTGCGAGTGAGAGAGAGAGTTGCGTTTTAGGGTGCATTTAGCACGATGCAATTCAAACCATATCACTGTAGAGGAAGTCAGTTCACCATAATTGGAATCGAACCCTGTCGTCAGTCTGAAGACTCAAAACTTTTCCCACTGGACGACTGAATCACCCCGAAAAGTACAGAAGAAATTTTGACCCGTCAGTTGATATCATAACAGACTCGACATATCACTTCCAACAACTACCACGGTCTATTGCACATAATATATACCAACGTATAATTATTTAAGTTTATTGGTACATCAGTCTCATTTGATACTCAGGTACATCAATGTCTCAAACCATGGAACATATATTCATGTGTGTTCATGTCAGGTATCTATACCTACCCATAGGCTGTAACAGATTTTCTCCATGGTGAAACCAGCATGTTCCTCAATCTTCCCTTCACTAACACTGAACGGGCCAAACTTGGTCGGCTTCTTGTCTTTGGCCCAGAACATGCCACACTTCTGAGTTTAAAATAGGGGAGAAAATGATAAAAAATGAGGACTATGATATCCAGAGGACAATGACGACCAAAGATGGAGAAACTGATAGTTTAACATTATCCGGTTTGTTAGTAAAACTCATAACTGGCACACAGTACAACATTACACTACAATACTGAAACGCTAACACATACTGATGTTAAACGTATTGACCTGTGCTACCAGAATTCATTTATTATCCTTGTCACAACCTTAAGTTAGTACCGTGGCAAAGGGTCCATGTTTTATTCCTATTGTATTGTGTCCTTCACCTTAGGACTCACCACGTCGACGTCGGTGTAGTTCTCCAGCAGGACGATGCCTCGGACGTCATAGTCGTAGACCAGACGCCAGAAGTCAACAACTGTGGAGGTCAGGGGGATTTGAGTGAGGATGAACGCTCGCCGCTTCTCATAGGACTGAAATGTGAATCACTCACATGTGATGGAATAACCAATGCTTCATGTTTTATGAAATAAAATGTATAATTTAGTATAGGTAATATATAGATTGACTTATTTGCATATTTGTTACAAAATATTTTCCGGTCTGTTGGTATGTTGTTTAAAGACGCACTCAGACATAGTCCAGTTATATGACGGCGGTCTGTAAAAACATTGAGTCTGAACCCAACAATCCAGTGATCAACATCATGAGCATCAATCTACACAATTATGATATGACCCCGAACCTGACCATCTGATTCCGTTAGTAGTGACAAAATGGGTTTGAGTGATGTATGCCTTATAGTGACATATACTCACCGGAGCGATGACTGCATTGATGTAGTCGGTGTCGTCTGCTTCGCGCGTTAGAACAGCACGATGCATATCTCCTGTAACAGTGGTACACAGACTGACACTAGTTTTATTCTTAATACTTTGCATACACGTGCATTCATGAATAACTGTTTGCATCTCGTCTCTAGTATCAATATTGTTTTAATTTGTCCATCGAAAGATGACTTGCCCCTGCTTACAGTGTAAAATGACGGACATATTGAACTACAGGTTAAGGATTGTTACATGTTTGGTTGGTGTCTTTCACTACAGCGAGATTCTAGCTCGTCGGTTTGACAAGCACAGTGAAACATACCAGGAAGAATCTCCTTGTTTCTGTTTTTGTCGATGTTCTCTAGGTCTCTGGCAGCGTCACTCACATGCTCAGTTTGAGGGCACTCGCAGAGTTTCTGGAAAGTACATGTTAATGTATGGCAGTTCCCGTGTAACCATGGCCCTGTTTCACCCAAGAGACCACAGCGCTACGACTATCATATCTCCTATACAGTAATATATATATATATATATATATATATATATATATATATATATATATATATATATATATATATATATATATATGACCAGTTTTATGGATGAAAACATCGTATTTCGTGAGAGTCACGTTTCAGTGCAGAGTCTTGTACCGTTGTCAAGAATGTTCGTGTATAATGTACAGTTACGTCCACCATTTCAAGGTTAACCCGGTGTAAACATTACACACCTGATAGGCAACAGCAAGGTTGGGTTTCTTCTTTAGCTGTTTATATGCGTTGCCATAGAGACTGGCGGGTGTGGGGTGGATTGTGTGGCAGAGGGCGTCCAGCAGGCAGTCGTGGAGGAACACATACTGTGACTGTAACATCATTTACAGATATGTTACAGTCATTAATCTTTGTATATTGAGGGGAAATGTCAATATAACATTGGCGTTCTATGTGTAAAGATAAAATCAATACAAGAATCCGAACCTTTAAGAAACATCATAAAAGAGAACCTTGGCACAGAGATAAAATGATTAAAGTTTTGCAACAAAACCATTCAAGCGATGCAGTCACAGTGCAGAATGTCATGTCTATGCTGCAGAGAAAACAAATCCAGGATTCAATACTGTGCTGATCCTTGGTCTGCCGGAACTGATAGTCGTGGGTTTCATCAATTCTAGCGTTTCTCTCACAAACAACACATCTTACAAATAAAAACGACATTTAACTTCATTTACTGGCTCATTATTCTGCCTGACACATATATCTAATTCCCCGAAACAGCGGCATTACTATCTCATATTTCCGTGCATGTGACTGCAATATCATTGATGACATCATCCTGCGTTTTAGACAAAGCCTTTTGCAGAGACGTTTCCACAATGTTTTCAACTGTATGTCGAAAATCCCTTGTTTCCAATACCGTGTGATGGTTCCCTGCATCTACTGACCTGAGTCTGTACCATACTGACTCTACAGTTCCTGAGTCGCAAGACACAGCCGTAGATGTCCACCATGTTTCGGGTCTCTGCGTCTTCCAGCAGGGAGTCCAGAGCAATCAAGGTCCCTGTTCGGCCCACACCAGCACTGGGCAGGGGAAGGTGGACAAAATAATATACCACACATGTTTACTCCTAGTTCTCACGGACAACATACAGCACAGGACGCTTTAAATCTGATTTGTCTATGTCGTTTATGAACTTGCATCGTATGTGGTGACATCTGTCACCAAGCTGTTTTAAAGAATACATGAACTAATACACGCTGTTCAGTATACGTTGTCTAACTCAGTATTTTCACATTAGCATTAAATATAATCTGAATTCATCTAGTAATTACATCGTTAATGTGTTTTTTTTATTTAGACTAAATGTATAATTCAATAGTGATGTCGAACGCGATGACGGTTTGGCTGCAAAATTGCCTAGTATGTAAAGTCAGGTTCGAACGCCCTCACTCACTCCACATGTGACTGTACCTGCAGTGTACGACCATGGGTCCTTGGGCGAAGTCGCAGAAGGTCCTGACTTTGTTCCTGAGTTCCACCAGAGACATGGTGTTGTCTGGCACATCCTTGTCAGGCCACACCATGTAGTGAACATGCTTCACAGTCCTCTGCATGCTTCCCTGTTGAAGATATGCTTATGTGTATGATTCTTCAACATTAAGTAAGATCAGTTTGCAAACAATTCTATATGTCGGCAATAATTCTATGACGAAGAAACGAACTTGAAGAAGTCAAAGTATGCCTTGAATCGGGGCTTTAGGTATGTCGGTGTCTGCGTCCTTTTGATTGTACGACGATATACTGCTATGTCACTGGGATACTACAGCGCAGTTCAAAATCGATACCCTAGAGTACACTGATTCCAAGCCGACAGGTATTGTGTTATCCCTTTGGTTTCAATCATGAGGCAGGACAACAAGAAGAACCATCTGTTCTCGTCCTCCAGTGTGACGCGGCAGGAAATTGAAACATCCACCAACTAAAAGGAAGGGTCTTTGACAACCTTAACACCTTTACTTAACCAGCTAAATTGCCATTTTCACTCCCACCTTCTTTATCGTGAGTGTTCTTATGGTGAAGTCAGCTAGGGGACAGGAGTCAGCCACTGTTATCTTCCAGGGGCCGAACGTCTTGGTGTCTTCTCCCTGTTCATTTGGCCAGTACGGCTCACAACGTCTCTGTGACAGAAAACATCCGTAGATGGTAAATTCAAATCGCCAGCTTCAGGACATTAACGTTCAATCTCTCATATTTGCCTTAACTGATAGTGCGCAAAGGGTTAGTCACGAAAAATATCTGAATTGATCAGTTGAAAACAGTGTCACCACGAAAAAAGAATGTATACGTTCT
The DNA here is from genome assembly GCF_037392515.1 of Haliotis asinina. Lineage (NCBI taxonomy): Eukaryota > Metazoa > Mollusca > Gastropoda > Lepetellida > Haliotidae > Haliotis > Haliotis asinina. The sequence goes on from NC_090286.1 coordinate 51,399,584, forward strand.
CCTCTACAAGAGGCATTGTTACATATGCCATTTTACTGCAGGTAATGTCAGTACACGTCTTTCAAAATAACTCTTGTTTATCAAATACTTTGATCAAGCATAATGGTTACAAATTCAAACAGGATACAGAAATTATTTAGCGATGATTATTTCATTGAGTACATCAGAGGTAATATCATCGCTGAAGCGATATCGAAACTAAATATCACCCTTCCATCTTCCATGATATTAGCCAGCATGACGATGACGGGCACCTGTTCTTGCCAAATCATCTCCCAGAAGTCCACAACAGTCTCGGGCAGAGGACCTGGCACAAACGTAATAGTTTAGTGACCATGTGACTAGCACTTGGAGAATAACTGGTTCATTGACTCATGGTACAGAACGTGGGATATATTAGTTGACATGTCAACTATCTCTTGGGATGGAACAAACTATTACGCTTATCAACGTACAATAGACAGTACATGTAGACAGTACATGTAGACAGTGCATGTAGACAGTACATGTAGACAGACTGAGCAGATATATAATCAAATGTCATAGTTAATTGGAGAACATGATGCAGTAGACGGAATATCTGATATCGAAGTTAGCATTTGGTCATCTTAGAATAGATGGACACAGTAGACAGCATGTCTACGTTAACACGTGACCGGCCATTCTCAAGAGTTTACAAACAGGATGGAATGAAGAATATTTTAGTCAAACATTCCATGGCCTGAAGGGCACTGTACTTTAATGTACTCAGAAATCTAAGAAATTAATACACTGCTGAAAGTGGCGTGAATGTAGGCATATACATATTTTCATAGTTAGAAGTTCAATTTTTCTTTACCCTGTGTTGCAATGTACTGTTTTCCCCTTGTTCGTCCCTGCAAAATAACATACACCTTGTCAGAAACAGTAGCCTTTAAATACCTGGATAGGTAATATTGCAACAACGTGGTTCAATCAATACTTAATTTTCGAGTGAGATGAAACACTCATAGGGTCATTGGGGTAGTCTAATGGTTAACGCGTCCGCGCGTCACTCTGTAGGTCTAGGTTCGATACACCACTTGGATACAGTGTGTGAAGCCAATGTCTGGTGTCCCAGCCATGATATTGCTCGAACATTGCTAAAAGCGGCGCAAAAACACACTCAGTCAGTCACTGAAACACTCATAGTGCCTTCACAATCATTCCCAATTAGCATTTCAGTGGGTTGATGAAGAGTATCCCGTCAACTCACATCGATGTAGCTGGCGTTTATGTAGCCACTGCTGCCACCATTCCCTTCCAGAACTACCAGAGAGTGATTATCTGAAACATATTAATATATATTTTCAGTTGTACTTAATCGGCATCAAAACAGCCCCATCTCGCCTCGGCTGCCTATACACTACTTTTCAAAGTATAATCTACATGTGCAGTCGTGATTTCAGTTTCCGATTAAAGCAATGCATCGCTACACCAAAATGAATGATTTCGTTCCAGGTAATGGCGACTTACAAGCACATAATGTACTCGTTTAATTATTGCTCATAACGTCTTCGCAATGATAAATACTGAGCTTCGTCATGTTATGAAAAACTTATTTTGCTGTGAATTTGTTAAAGTACAACATTATGACTCCAATTAGTTGAAACTCGAACCTACACCAAAGGCTAGGTAAAGTCAAACCAAACAAAATATGAACAATTGGAATATGGAAATTCAAAAGAATAGCGTTCCCCACTATTTTCGTTAAAACGATTTAATTGTATTATTAGGAGTATATAGAGGATATTATATGTGTGCCCGTGTCATACTATGTTCACGACATGAGTGCCTCAATGTTGGCATTTCCCGAGCGAGAGCGAGTGATATACCGATATTTAGGCACGAGTGTCGTAAACATAGTATGTTATGTGCACAAATATAATATTCTGTTTATTACAGTCGATAAACTGAGGTAAATACAGCCAAATCTACTTTCACACATGGCTACCCGCCGTCGCCGCATGTAGAACGCAACGTCACAGAAGAACCATGACGTCATGTCGCCATGACAAAGTGATATTTTGTCCTAGACCACCGTATGATCAACATCGATATGTTCTCCCTCGTAGGTAATATACTGCGTCAGGTAGATTCTACAGAAATAGTATTGATGCTTTCATACAAATATACTGCAAGCGGAAATTTGCAACTACAATATGTACGTGAGATTTATCACATAACGTCAAACAGGCAATATTTCAGCCGTATCGTGACTAAAGATGTCCTAATATTAAGTTACATTCAGTACTCACTATTGATATTGTATTGGAATTATAAACTTTATAGGAAACAACTGCTGACGTCATGAAGACCATGGTGCAGCATCATTGTATATTAACGATTCATTAAAGGTCACATGCAACCAAAAGATCAAACATAATTAAAACACAATTATCACTTATTCATGACCTACAATATACATTGCTGCTTGTAAAAAACCCAAATAAACAAAACTGTAAGCGTGCAACCGCGATTCAAAAGTGCAATATTTTGTACTTGGGCTAACTTCCCTCGAAACGAAGCCCTTGGCAGACCGAACCCAGTCATAGCGGGTGGCTGTGCACTCAAGTGTAACGATGGTTTCCGATTGGCTGGTTCATTTGCTGACACGTTGAGGGCTCAATGTGTGTACAGAAAGATGGTTTGTTTGATGGGCATTTTAGAAGTATGGCGAGTCACAAGAAAGTAAGACTCTTTATGGATAACAACTTCTTTTATTGTACTTGATGCGCCAGTTTAGGTAAAGGGATACTGTACCACTTGCGAATCAACGGGACACGTAAGGACTCTTTGTTATGATTTAATTCCAACTCAAGCAGAACACGCACTCGTACGCGCAACCAGACCTCTCCCACCCGAGAGTTATCCAAGGGGAATGGCTCCCTTGCCTCATTACACTGCCAAGCAAACCTGCATTGGCGTGACAGTCTTTTTCTTTTCCTCTTTGAGGCTTAAGTCGCATAAACTATAAAAGTAATACAGCGCGAAGTGATGTGGCTGGGAACTACCTCTGATGGAGTGTCAAAGTCAACAGAAGGCACATTTTCCTCTGATATATGAGTGAAGCCAGGTTGCTGAATACTGTTGGGATCCAGATATCCTGGCTGTTGTATAGATGGAGTAAGGATTTCAAGAGGAATCTGTGGGGTACAAGGTAGGTGAAGAGGTTGATCAGGTTGGTCTTCACTGTCTGATGCGTCATCGTATGTGAGTTTGTCCTGGGAAGTCTTGATACAAGATTGCACTTTGTAGCATTCTGACAGCTTAACTCTGTATATACCAAGTCACCGATCTCAATCTGGTAGCAGCTTTGTTCGGGGCTCTGAGCATGCAGGCTCTTCTAACATTATGTTTGTCTGACGGTTTTCCTGAGCCATACGTGTATATCGTGCCATCACCAAGTACCACAGGGGCTTGTATCGCTTTGAAACGGCGTTCGAAAGACATATAGATGTATAGACCCTACCCTAGTACTATATAAAAGGAAAGGGATGTAACGAGGAAACCACCCCCTCCTCGATCAAAGTTACATGTTACCGCGTAAAATATTTTTAAGGCCCCATCGAGGCCAACGGATCGAAAGCCAGATGATTTCCCTACAAAATGAGCTATAAATGGTCACAATCGGATCATTCTTTCAAAAGTTATACGCTACGAATCATCGCAAACAGCTACCTCCGCAATTTCACGCCAAAATCATGGATCACCCAATACGGCGAAAACTCACCTTTTAAATTCGTTTATTAATTCCAGCCACGTTGGCAGCACCAGCGCTGGGCTGGATTCGATCGGCCGCGGTATTCCGAGGGTCGGAAAACTTATTACAACATCTACATGTCATTTTTTCGACAGTAAGCAAGCATTTTCACCAAAATAGCCGGCAATCCTACTCACATGTCGGCCATAAGCGACCTTGACATTCAAGTGAACTGAGCAGATCCGCACAAACAGACTCGGGCCATCCGACTGGTTGGAAACAAAATATACAGTGGAAATGGCCAATCGGATGGCCCGAGTCTGTTTGTGCGGATCTGCTCAGTTCACTTGAATGTCAAGGTCGCTTATGGTCACGAATCCAGCCCAGCGCTGGTGCTGCCAACGTGGCTGGAATTAATAAACGAATTTAAAAGGTGAGTTTTCGCCGTATTGGGTGATCCATGATTTTGGCGTGAAATTGCGGAGGTAGCTGTTTGCGATGATTCGTAGCGTATAACTTTTGAAAGAATGATCCGATTGTGACCATTTATAGCTCATTTTGTAGGGAAATCATCTGGCTTTCGATCCGTTGGCCTCGATGGGGCCTTAAAAATATTTTACGCGGTAACATGTAACTTTGATCGAGGAGGGGGTGGTTTCCTCGTTACATCCCTTTCCTTTTATATAGTACTAGGGTAGGGTCTATACATCTATATGTCTTTCGAACGCCGTTTCAAAGCGATACAAGCCCCTGTGCCAAGTATGACATTTCTGGTTTCAGTGAGGCAACAATACGTGAGCGCAGGTCTGTATCATAACGTTGTTTAACCAACCAGGTCAACATGAATTAGTCTAAGCCAAGTAAGCACCACAAAGCTTTCCAATGATGGTGAGAGCTCCTCATCCTCGTCCAGTGCAGTGCCGTGGTGGGTGATACCGCCGTCACGTCGAAGTAAATTGTCCTCCACAAAGGCCATGAGTCTCTGACCTAAATCTTCAGGTCGCTGGGCTCGATCTTAATGTCTGTGAAATCGAGAAAATGGCCACCAGTGGCCTGAAATCCAAAGAGAAGGCGTGCCATATACAGCCTATGGGCGTAGAGTTCTTACTAATAGTATTTCTTGAGATGATAGGGCAGAAATTGGCAATTTGTCCAAGCATTAGTTCTAAACTGCTTTTTGTTGTGCAGTTCGCCTTTGGGAAATGGAAAAATGGAAAATGGAAAAGCCTTTGGGCTTGTTGGACATCGTCACCATCGTTTGTCATGCCTTTGAGCGGAGTTGTTCCCACGTCGTTTTCAGCCATATAGCCTCGTCGATGAGAAATGGAGCGAAGTGTGCATCAAGTGATAAAGTATACAAGAGGTTTTGCCTCCAACTTTCAAACGAAGTCACTGTCTCTGCCTTGGTAAGACACCACTGTTTCGGTGCCCGCTGAGCATTTGCCATAATGAAAGAGTTTCACGCGTTATCCAGGCGCGCTACCACCTGACCTGTCAACCACGTTCAGTGACACACAAGCAACACAGACCAAATGAGACGCCTGCTTCGTTAGACGTGAGTCGTATCTGGCTGCCCAGTATTTAGAGATGTTGGGTTTTGTAAATACATGTTCTCTGAATTTGCGTTCGATGCAATGAAAAATCATCTCAGTAGAGATGGTGAACTACTGCGTGGCTGGAAACTGTCATTCGGCCAAGTACATAACAGGAGTTGAAACTTGGATGTAGACCTGAAAACAAGTCACATGTACAAGCATCACACCTGCCTAATTACATACTGTGGGAGAGACAGGACTCGGGTGCACGTGTCATAAATCAATTTATTATGTTTATGGCATATAGCCTGATAGGTACGTGTTAGGTTCAAACTGCATGTGCTCAGTGATTGAAGCTGTGTATTGCATATTATCTTTAGCAGACATTTAGGCGTCAATAAACCAGACAATGAGCTTTCTCTGTGACAGAGACTGCTTATTACAATCGTCAAGTTCTTTTTATGTAACGAGTAGATTATTTACTTGTTTGTGTACACATCCAAGGTTTGACTACTCATGACCTCATACTCCGGGCATGCATACTGTTTCATACTGTTACTGAACCTATTCACTGCGCATGCGTTATGGGCGCCGTGCAGCACAGCTGTTCAAACCACTTTTCCCCCGGTGCTGGGGGAAATTTAGTCAATCGTTTGAACTCCGATTTCGCGGGCTTTTTTTCCATCGCGTTTTTTTCAACTTTATAGGTTGACTTGGCATTTTTGATGAATTGTTTCGGTAAGTGCATACCGAAAGGTATCAGAATCTGAAAAGTTGTGTTTTACGTTCCATGTGACCTTCAAGTAGACTACCGTGTCCCGCGGAAGACATCTCCATCTGTAAGTGTGCAATTTTGAAGAAATAATTGTACATAAAGAAAATGTATCATTGCAAGCTCTGAAACTGTAATAAATTATATTTTAGATGATTCAAGTGGACTGAATTAAGATCTGTCGTCGATGTGATAAATTCTGAGACTATTTACGATATTTTTGTTCTGTGTCAATATCGTGAAAAATATAAGTTCGTGTCTTACACGGGTAAATTCCTTTAAATCGATTCTTCGGACTGTTCACTTCCGTCATTGCTTTGTCATGATTAGCCGTCAGACCTTTAGGAAGTTCCTGAAAATGCAACACCAGAGTGCAATGTTCTCAGAATATCAGAATACCTCTTAAAACTTTTGTATAAATTATACATACATAATGTAATGACGGAAATCACTGATAACCCCATGACGAAAAGGATAACTATCTCTTCTGGGAGTTCCAAGCACAATTTCAATGAAAGTAAGTGGCAGAAAGTAAGGAGGTATGAAAACTCTATGTAATTTCTAAATATATATTAAACAGCAAATGACACAGCACATGTATTTTGGGCGACATAACCAATAACACAACATTGATCTTTGTCTCCCAAGAGAGTGCATGACCAGTTTCATGCATATGGACCACGCATTCTTCACTCAGGCCTTCACAATACGTACAGCATACTCTTTCACCAAGATTTCCTTTGTAGCTTTCTTCCTGGCAACGAATTCCTTGAAGGCACTGACTGCCACAGGAACACTACTCGGAACATTGACATAGATAGCTTCATCTTCGTCGGTGGCGGCCACATGTTCGGATGCATTTTGGTCTCCACTGACTGCCATAGGTAGGCTCACCCCGTTAGTCTTCTCGCCTTCAATCTCTGAAAAAACACGCAACGTAGAAATAGTAAGCCAGATACCAACCAACATGTGATCTTGTGGATATTGTTTACATTCTTCACGGTGACATGTATCACAAGAAATAAAAAACCCCCAACTTGTTATGGAATATTTTCCAAAAATAAGCTTCACCACTGACCACTGACCATGCACATACACTTTCATGTACTTTCATCTAGGTTTACTTACTTTTGTGGCTAAATCTTCTCAACGGCTCTCTAAATTAAACAAAATACACGCATGACTTATTGAGTTCGACGATGAAAATATTACATGTGAGAAACTGGATTAACAATTTCTTGCTTCTAAACTTTGTTTGGTACTCAACTATGTCATTGCACATGTTTGGATTTCATTCTCTGACAAGAACGTGTAAAATATTATTCATAGTACTTAAGATGTATGTTGTATCCAGGCTACTTGAAAAATTTATCCGCCATATTGGATTCATGACGTACTTAAGATGTATATCTGAGCATGGCGTTTCTCTGAAGTATTTATTGGTTGCAGTCGGGTTATGGGTTTGTTAGACCATGCAAGTAAGTTGGAAAATACCCACCGAACGAAAACAAAACACATAACAACTGTTATCACGACGATTAGAAGTAGAAGTAGTCCAACAAGGAGGTATACATTCTGGTGTCTGGCTGCAATAGAAACAGGAACACGCAAATCAGGAGGTAACAATGTTCCGTGTACAGTTACATGAGTAATCATCGTAAACGAACGAAAATGGAAGGTACGCAAGAAATATGGAAGTGGAAAATGAAGGCACTCATTAGGTATTCATTAATTAAATATTCTAGGTTTATAAAACAGACCTAAAACATTCTCATGATGATCATCAATGTGTAAGACGAAGCTGTTTGTCACGTTATACAGCGATCGCAGTTCTACGGCTAAAATACCTTTGTGTCAGTATGCATTGCTTCGAGTAACACAATGTATTTATAAAAGGATACGAGTGCGATATATGTTTCCTCCACGTATAGCATTACCATACTTAACACATATGTTCCCATGTTGAGATATCCTTGTACATGTAAATGGGATAATTTCCATTCAAAGCGTGACCATACTGACGTAATCAATAATGAAATCCCTGCCAATTACCTTCAGAAATTTCGCAATACTCGCCACTTCTTCCGTCTAGACATCCATGAGTACAGGAGCCATTCACATGGTGACACGTGGCATTGATGCAGTGGATACTGCAATCTTCCTTACAATTTTCTCCATACCTTCCATTGTCACATTCTGAAACAAAAATAATAGTTTTGCAAGAAACCTTCCTGTATGCTCCGTATTTCGATGTACATGTATTGTGTTTCAAACAGACACAAGCTAAGCTAATCCGTTTTGCCGTAACCAGATATCAGTCGCACTTAAAGCTCATTCTAGCGTCTTCATTCTACGTACCATTTAGGCAGTATGGAAGAAATGTGAACATATCATAGAGACATGCATGCATTTGACTTTGCCGTTTTGAAATATTAGACTCGGCGAGTTGTTGGAAACCTTTTTAATGCCTATATTGTAGTCATAATATAATGTGTATCAACACTATAGACATGCACCGCAATCACTACCTTTGTCACATCTCGTTGTGTTCACGTCACCGTGTTCCCATCCATCTAGACACACGTCACAGCGTCCAGTGGTTCTGTCGCAAGTCTGGTTGACACATCCCATGGAACAGTCTTGTCTGCAGTTCTCCCCGTACGTTCGTGAGGAACAGGCTAGATGTTGGTGACAATAAATGGTCACATATGATATGAGGCGCATCTGTTCCGGGATGAAACTGACAATTTGTGTTTAAATGTCAGTCCTATACATTAACACACCCTCATCAGGTTATGTGAATAATGCAAAGAATTTAGCGTTGATTACACAGACATTGATAATGGCTTATAAAATCTGTGGCCAAAGTGAAATGAGTTGACAAATCCAACAATGAATTAAAACAACTATGCATTAAACATCAAATTTTTGAATTCTTTTGAATCTGTCAAATAGCTATACTCGTCACTCAGATTTTGGTTGTCGCTATCTAAAGCAAGGGAAAATGTCTCGGATCAGTAATTCTGCTGTTTTGACAATAAAACTCCTTCACTACTGTGTACCTTATTGGTAAGTTTTGTGAAATCGGTACACGTAGAAATGTCAAATGGGTTCAACAGACATTCCAAAATCACTGTCCCAAAGACTAACGATCACTTTGGAGGAAAGCAAATACCCTATATGAACAGGAAGTATGTTACATGACATTTATTTCTTAACTTACAATACCATCCAGTATTATACAACCTTCACGGAAAAACACGATACATATAACAACTGCCACTAAACGGGGTGGCATAGATACATTTACATTTTCTATCTTCAGAGATTCAAATCAGTTTACCAAATGTGAAGGCACATTGATCTGTTTATCTAGAAAACGAAATGTGAAATGTTGGACTTCATCACTGATCGCATTTGGGGATAGGTCAAGAAAGAAACACCCATATGAGCACCAATTGTGCTCCAAGTCTTGATGATTTGTTTCAGTCGGATTTTCTGCTCAGTTTGCTTAAGGCAAAACAATGGAATCTTGCCAAGACGTGTAACTAAACGTCAGTAGCGATGATCTGCCATCGTTCAAAGTCAGTTCGCTTCAACTAGTACGACCTTAGCTAGACATCATGGAGACCGCTTCGTTTGTTTATTATTTTGATATGTGCATAACAATAGAAAAAACTCTCCCGAAGACAGAGTGACAAGGGTGACTTCAACACACAACCTCCCTTTATGTCAAGGAACATTCCAGCAACGGCGGCATATTGTCAAGACACTGTAGGTTTCGGGAAAACTTAACCCCAAGTAGGTACGCATGTTGTGTTTGTTATTTTAGATTATCGTCATCTGTGTCATAAAACTGACCAATCTGGTGAGAATGGTTCGACAAATACCTAATCAATATATCATACTCATCGTACCATCAACACAGTTATCCCCAGTCCACCCGGCTCTACAGGAAGTTCCACAAGATCCACTTGCCGAGTCGCATTTCTCAGGCTGACATCCTTCATTACACTGATTCCTGCAGCCCTGGCCATATGTGCCCGGTGGACATCCTGAAAAGAAAGTGAGAACCATACAAGACTGACAAGATTACACTATACCTATGAAAACCGATACTGTGACGTTAGATAAAGACAAGCTTACGTGAAGAGCAGTTTTCCCCATACCACCCAGAATGGCAGTTTCCTTCACAGCTCCCTGTGACGTGGTGGCAACGGCGACATTCACTGCGGCAATGGTTGCTACATCCTGGTCCATACATTCTTTTCCTGCATTCTTTTCAAAACGAAAAAATGACAATTCTGTGTGACATTCAAAGAACCTTCGTAGCCAGAAAATATCTTTACGGCTTAAGACGAGAGATAATAACAACACTTCTTGAAGCTTGATGCTGTCTTGAAGGTGAAGCTGGCAATCGTCAGTCAAGCAGGTCTTAGATGTTATAGTAGTCCATTAGGTTGACTGCTAAGCGAATTTCGAAGCTCGCCATTCACGATGAACAGTTAAACCGCAATTCTAAGACACACGTTTGCATTGTGTACTGAAATTTTCATCCTGGTGACATGCCGGAGTAATCGTTCCAAACTATTGTCCGACCTCAGCACTTTCCCCCAACAGTAAATTTAAATGGTTAAATAGCGACATGCCTAACTAGGCTTAACTTCGTAACTGAAATGACATTCTCGTCAAAATACAACAGTTTAATGAAAAGACAATCACTACACTGATTGATTCTGGGAGCTTACTTTTGTCACAACGCTGACCTCTCCATCCATCTATACATCGATTTTTGCATTTACCGGTGACATGGTGGCAGGACTCAGGTTTACATCCTGGGTTACACTTCTTAGTACAGTCTTGTCCATACGTCCCAGCATCACAGTCTACAGATAAAGTTGTCATCATTACTGTATAAACTGATAGACAAATGAATGTGCACACTTTCTGCTAAACTCCCCTCACCAAACCGAGGCAGGGGGCCATTCATTATGAACTGGGTATTTCATATCAACGGGATGAGTTCCAAACAGAACATGCTTTCGTGAACAGAATATACTCGTAACGTCCTTCACTACAATGGCAAATGATTTGTGGTAGCTAACAGCGAGGTTGTTGAACACCTAAATGTTTACATAATGATCATGAAGTTCCAAATCCTTTCAGCATTAATAAAATCAATATATCATCCACATCCTATATCCCATAGATCCTGTACAGGCCCGTTAGTGTCTAATTATCTTCATGCAATAAGGGTGGTGCGGTAGCCTAATGTTGAAGGTTCTGAAGACCCAGGTTCGATTTCCCTCATATGTACAATGCACGTTTCCTCATATGTACAATGCATATGGCCAAATTCTTGTGTCCTTCGCCATGATATTGAAGGAATAGTACTGAAGAGGTGTAAAACCATAACACACACTCACGTTATGAAGGCACAATCAATGTACTCTTATCATGCGACAAAAAAACGTTGATGTATCATTTTCTTCATGCAATTGGCATCTTAAATTATCTACATATAAACTCTAAAGTATATATTGGTTTTGAAAACAGTTCCTATTAGATAATGCGTATTTGCTCTTGAAAATATCACTTTAATTTACTTCAGGGGTATGCCCCTGAACCCCCGCAGCAGGTAACTTCCCATTTAAAAATCTCCTGTACTCTAGGGGGTACATAAATAATTTATTGATCTCGTTATAAATGAAACCCCGTCACTGACACTACTTATTTCGACCTTTAATTGCCTTAAACCGACCTTTTTGACAACAGTGCACATTTCTGTCCAATCAATCAGACGGGTGCACCTCCATGACGTAATGTTAGGTATGCCAGTATAAGTTGCTGTAATATTCATGTATATTTCAGAGGATAGATTATCTAGTTTATAGGTTTGTCTAAACCTGCAATCGTCACAATTGTTTTGAAAAATGAAGCTTTATGTTTTCAATCTACCGTCATTTAGTTTTGTCACCTGCTTTGCTTATTTTCCCAGGTACTTGTATTCATAGACGATTCTGTCAAAATCGCTTGTTGTCATAATGGTTATATCGTTCTGTTAAAAGCGGTGTCATGCGAAATCGTTTTGGTCATGATTCAAAAACGAATTTAACTACGAGTAGGAAGTCGTTTTGGTCATTTTACCTTGATAAAAAGAAAGCATAATCTAACTGGTTCTCAAACTAACTTTACACCGTGACGCCACGATTTTAAACAATGGCGGCGCCCTGTATCAAAAACACCCACTAGTCTGAGATTAAATGCTATTTAGGGCTGTTTTCACCGAGTTGCAAAATCTAAACTACGTTCTACTGGCAGTAAAATATGTGTTAGAGTGATAGACAATAGGATATTGCATGACATTACTTATAAGATAACAATATCACTCTTGGAAGCGAAGTGGTTGTCAATATGATAATATTTCAACAATATTGCCACTTAGACCACAACCTCGTTTCCGAGGAAGAAATCGTTATGTAACAAGTTGTGTCATGCAAAATCCTTTTGGTTGTCAATCATTTACTACAAGTAGTAAATAGTTTTTATTTCTTAACTCAATGAAAAGAAATCCAAATAGCATCTTCTATCTTGGAAGCGAGGTAGGTGTCAAACCACCAGATGAGCAGGCTTCCACAACGCTCTCTTCGCACTCACAAACAACACATTTAGCACGAACTGAGGTGTCCCGTGGAAATCTGGGCATGGTGACACCATCACCCGACACCTGAAAGTATTCGACGGCAACCAAACGATTCGGCATGTCGTTGCTGATGTCGAAAAATCAGCAAATTGGGTGAGTGAGTTAATATTTAACGTCACATCGGCAATATTTCAGGTATACAGTGACGAGAACATTTAACACTGAAATGGAATATATTATTATCCTAAAAACCTGTCAACAAAGGACAGTACAACAACTACAATATCACAAATGGAATTATAAACAGCGTGGAATGTTAAAACAAATATCACTATTCGGACAATACAATATAAAAACAGGCTATAGATTGCAAACAACTGAAGGTAGGTCACCATACTAGGGACCATGGGGACTTACAGTACCTTTACTTCCTGCATGGACCCTATCTTGTTGGATTTACACCATCCCTTCAGATGTTTGCAATTTAGTCACATCTAGCTACAAATTAAAAATACACATATACTACGATTAAAAACAGTGGAAAGTCTAAATGTATTTGGAATGTTTCGTATTAAAAATTCAACCAAAAAATCCATTTCTTTAAAAAAAACAGTTATTAAATGAGAACTAACTCTGGTAAAAAGATCCTTAATTGTTTTAACAGTAAAATACTTATCCCTTGTGATGGATAATTCAACACAGTCAAGCAAAATATGCTTGACCGTGACCCTGTCATCACAAGGGATACAAAACGGAGGATCCTCACCTTTCAATAGGCGTGCATGAGTATATCGTGTATGGCCAATACGACATCGTCGTAAAATAAACCTCCTCAAATCTGGACTGACAACCCAAGTAGGTGTAACCAATATACGGTTTTATTTCAAGTAATTTATTTATACCTACTTGGGTATCCCACCTTTTCTACATCAGATCACGGATGTAAGTTCTAATGCTCGCTTTGTAATCAGAGTATGGAATAAGAAGTGGTGTCACATATTTGTTCAGAGCTGCCTTGGCAGCAAGATCGGCCATTGTGTTACTAGAAATCCCCACGTGACTGGGTAATCAACAAAAGACGATGTCGCATTGGCCAGTAGCATGATTATTGTACGATTCAATGATTTCAATTAAAAGTGGATGTTTACATGATAAATTTTTAATCGCCTGAAGACAAGAAAGAGAGTCTGAATAGATTATATATTGTTTGCGTTTAGGGTGTCTTTGAATATATTTAAGAGCCGATAGTGTGGCGTTTGCTTCAGCTGTAAAAATAGAACTGATATCTGGCAATCTAGAAGATATTGTTCTCGATCCGTCCTTGGATCCATCTGTAAATAAGGATCTATAATTGCTATATTTATGGTTTAATTGATCATATTCTTGTTTATATTGTAGTTCATTAGTTTCTGATTTTTTAAATGAAGTTAATGTTAGGTCGACTTGTGGCCTAACCATCTGCCAAGGAGGAGAAGAAAGAAGACGGGAGGGAGCTATCTTTTCCAACTCAATGCCGGCCGAAGAAAGAATGGGTTTAATTCTGTGTCCTAGAGGTGGAACAAGAGAAGACTTCTTGTCGTACAGATCCTCATAAAGATATGCAGGGTTAGATTCATTAGAGTATAATTCAGTAATGTATTGTAAGGATAATTTTATACGACGTTGTGTAAGAGATGGGTCATCGGCCTCAACATAAAGACTGTCAATAGGTGAAGTTCGGAAAGACCCAAGACAAAGACCTTGGACGTGGACAGAATCAAGAAGTTTACGGTTGCTCTTACAGGCTCCACCATATACGATGGAGCCACAATCAAGTTTTGAAAGGACCAGTAATCTATATGGGAGTAAGAGGGTCGTTTGATCATCTTTCCACTTTGAGTTAGAAACAACTTTCAACAAGTCAAGAGCTTTCAGGCATTTAGTTCTAAGGGACTTAATATAAGGCAGACATGTTAAGTGAGAGTCAAAGATTAGGCCTAAGAAATGGACCTCCTTTACAACCTTGATGGGAGTGCCATCTATTGATAGATCTGGGTCCTTATGTGGTTTGTATTTACGACAAAAATGTATGCAGTTAGTTTTTGATTTAGAGAATTTAGAGCCGTTTTCAAGATACCATTTTTAATCTTGTTTAAACACAACTGCAATAGTATGCATATTTTTACCACGACAAGAAGTATTAAAATCATCCGCAAATAACGATCCATCAATTGAATCGTTTAACACTTTTGATACACCGTTTATCTTTATACTAAAAAGTGTGACAGACAAAATACTGCCTTGTGGAACACCCTGATCCTGATTGTAATGATCAGACAGGGTAGAACCCACGCGGACTTGAAATTATCTGTTATTTAAAAAGTTGGCTATGAATTCAGGCAAACGACCTCGCAAGCCAAAGTCATGTAAATCTCTTAAAATGCCATATTTCCAGGTTGTGTCATATGCTTTTCCGAGATAAAAAAAGATAGACACAGCATGTTGTTTGTTAATTTGTGCGTTTTTCACTAGGTGATCGACAGTACCTCTGTTTTTACGGAAATCATACTGTATATCTGTTATGAGGTTTTTTGTTTCCAAGTACCAAACAAGTCGATTATACACAATGCGTTCCATGGTTTTGCAAACACAGCTAGTTAATGAAATCGGACGCTAATTGGATGGATCCGTATGATCACGTCCGGGTTTTGGTATTGGTACTACAAAACCGTCACGCCATCAAGACGGGTATTTACCTGAAGTCTAAATATCATTAAAAATTATATAATAGCGTCTCTAAACAGGACTCTAAACAGGTAAGTGCTTCAGGAGTTGATAATGCATGTTATCAGCTCCTGTAGCCGTGTCATGAGCTTGATCAAGAGCATTATGGAGTTCATGAATAGAAAATGTTTCATTATTATCTTCCTCATTTTCTGAATTGAAATTAATAGTTCTTTTTGTCTTTGATACTGCTGGAATGTAGGTACATAATTCCAAGATGAAGAGTGTTTAGTGAGAGTTTCACCCAGTATATTCGCAATATCTGATTTATCAGTAAGCAATTGATCTCCACGTTTCAGATGATGGATTTAGTACCTTTACCATTGATTTTCTGGACCATGTTCCATACATTGGACATGGGTGTCCGATAATTTATTTTCGATAAATAAATTTGCCAAGATTGGCGTTTGTTCTGTTTAAATGTTTTCATTTATTTCAATCATGCACCATAGGATGGCGACGGAAATAATGTTCTGCTTTTTCCCTTGCCTTCCTAGCTTGTTTGCATTCATCGTTAAACCATGGTTTTCGAATATATGGAACTGCAGAGGAATTTGGTATACACTCATCAGCTATGAAATTCAGTTCATCAGAAAACTATTTAATACGATCATTAACGTCAATAAAAGGTTCAGGTTTTGCAGCACACAGTGTTTCATATAAAGCCCAGTTAGCCTTTTTAAAATTCTGCCTTGATGATGGAGGAACATCAGATGGGGTTACAGATTTTAGTATAGTAGGAAAGTGGTCACTTCCACAGAGGTCACCGTGGACTGACCATTCGAATTCATTTAGTAGTTCTGAATTTGTGAGTGACAAGTCGAGAGCAGAATAAGTCCCTGTACCAGGGTGTAACTATGTGCTGGAACTATCATTATAAATACATGAATCATTGTCAGAAGAAACGTCATCCAACAATTTACCTTTAGCGTTTGTAGTTACACTACCCTAGAGTGGGTTGTGCCCATTTAAATCTCCCATTATAATACAGGGCTTCGGGAGTTGGTCATATAGAGCTTGAAGATCAGTTTTGGCAAACGTCAGCGAAATATAGACAAAGCATAGTGTAAACGCTACATGTAAAGTAATTCTCAATGCAACAGCCTGCATATTAGTGTGGCAGTCACATATATTCATATGGCTGTCAGCTTTGTACAGTGTAGTTATTAGTCATATTAGTATTAGTACTAGTTATTAGTTTTAGTGTTAGTATTAGTACTAGTTATTAGTTTTAGTGTTAGTATTAGTACTAGTTATTAGTTTATAGTATATATAGTATTAGTAGTGGTATTAGTATTAGTTATTAGTATTGGTATCAGCTATTGATATTAGTATTAGTTATATATATTAGTTTGTAATATGGGTGAAAAGGATTTTAATTAACAGGTTATATTACATTGTAAATATTTTAACTTAGCTGTGCTTGGGTCAGTCACCACCCTACTAGCTTCTATTGTTAAAAGCAGGGCAAATGTTCTGGTTGAGTGGCTCACCCTATTGTTATCAGCTTGCATGCTTTTTAACTCTCACTTGCACCTCAGTCACTGGACAGACAAGTCACTGACAAACTTCAGCTCAGTTTGAAAAATCATATTCTCAATACTGCCAAGGTATGTTTGTTTTATATTGTATACATAAACATATGTGTATATCTTACATAGATAAGATTATATAAACATTTTATTATGTATTCTAAATAAGGTAATTTCGATATTTGTGATAGATTTAGTAAATGGCAAAATCTAGATAGTCAGGTATTTGAACATGTTTACGAAGCTTTTATATTGTATGTTTTGTGAATGTATGTGCATTTACGAAAGTGTTAGGGTGTTCGGTATTTGTTGTGTGCTATGCCAGGTCTGTAAATATGTGCTCTGGTTTGATCATGATGTTTACATGTGTACCAAAATTGTGAAGGGACGTTAGTTTTAATTGTTTGCATGTTGTAGATACTGCTGGAGTCAATGTGTCCACCATGTCCTTCTAGTGTGACACACCTAGGGACCATACCTCTGGTATGTTTGTTATTGCATATCTCTCTCTATATATGTTTACAATTATCTATTGTATTATGTGTCACAGACAGTAAGACGTGTGCATGCTTCATATTGTATCCATCCAAATATATCTGAACAACTTTAATGCAGGTTGTCGTTATTGCTAATGTAATTGTGTAGCCTGATGCTGCACTGGTTTCGTGGCCAGTATTGTAATGACATACAACGACCATATAAATACCTTATCTTCATGTAGGTCTAATGATATATACAATGCATATGTTATTCATACCTTTGTATGCAAAGCTTAAAGGTTTATAATGCTCTGGATATATTTATTGTTCTTATAAATGTTATTGTGTATTTCAGGGTGTAACTGATGAGGATAGTCATCATTAAAACCGAATCACACCCGTAGCTGTGTTGTCATCTTTGTTTATGACATAGTTGGTACTGCTACAAAATGGAGCCCCCAGTGAGGAAATTCTGATGACAGAGCGTGGACCAAATGACGGCATGTATGAGAGAACACTGACGGCTTGCCTGTTATGCCATACTGTTTGAGCTTTTGACTATGCAAGTTTTTACGCGGTATCATAGGCCTACGCGATACTATGTCTGTCGATGAATGATCATTGATTCTTGATTGTGACATTTGTGAACATGTTCGAACTATTCTCCGGAACTATGTCGACACGTGATGTTTGGCCACTTCTACAGATCGCGGGATCCCACTGACGCGTCTTATTATCGTGATATACAAATATACCGGTGATCACTGATTGTGTTGTTTATTTACTTCCATCTGTTTGAAATATGTTTCATGTTATTGTCATGCATTGGTATACCATGACTCATCATTAACATACTGGCATATAGCATACCAAGTTTCAGCTTTAGTGTGAATGTGTTTTTGGTATGCGTGTGTGAGTGAATGAACAGATAGGTACATTTATCCCTAAATAAAGGTGTAAACCAACTTCACTCTCCTAATAAAGATATTCAAGTAGGTTTGCCTATTTGTTTTCACAGGTACTGACAACAGACAGACCAGTGAACTGATTAGACAATACAGCACCTCATTATCACTCACCATGCATGCTAACACTTGGTATTTCGTGTCGCTTTGGATCATTTATTCCTGATTGGATGGGTGTGCTATAGTTTCCCCTTAGTTATTGGTCAATCATTTGGGTTGACTTCTAGTCTCTTATACGTCATAGTGCAGTATTATATTCATCTAGTTTCACTGGTGTCACTTTAGTCTTGTGGCCGCATAAAGTAATCAAAGTTAGTTAGCCGCAGTTACTTCAGTCACTTAGTACTTAGTGCTTCCGATACATACCTTACATTGTGTTTTGTTTCAGGTATCACACTTTCCTGTATTTTTCGTCGTAGTTGAGGTCAACTATGTTAACATAAACAAATGTAAACCATCTTGAGTACATTTAAACCCAAAGGTTATAAGCAAACAACAGGTCACAGTGCATTTACATACTGCAGGGTACCTGTCCTTAACTGAACGTTGTTTCAGTGGTGCTTTGATTGTTGATTCCAACATTCTTTGTGAATATTTCTATTTCGACGACTCTGCAAGATGGAACTCACCGGTGAAGAAATGAAGAATATTGTCTTAGCTTTCAAGAAGTTAAATATTAAACCAAAAGCGGACACACCAGAGGAATTTGCGACATGGATGGAACAATACTCAGCTGCCAAATTAGAGGAGGATTACAAGGAAGAGATATCACAAGCTGCAACTGCTCCACAGCCACCCGCAGGCAATCCTACCTACATGTACCAGAAGTTTCCCAGGCTTCCAAACTTCAGCGGAGACAAATCAGGCAAGGACACATCCTATGAAGTCTGGAGATATCACGTGGATTGTCTTATGAACAATAAGGTTTATTCCTCTGATGCCAAGGACCAAGCCGTTAGGGACTCCTTAAAGGGAGAGGCTGCGAAGATTGCTGTTCACATGCAACCAGGAGCCAGTACTAAAGACTTACTTAGGAAGTTCAAGAGTGTGTTTGGGGTCGTGGAACGGAAGGAATGCAGTATGGCACTTTTCTACAGTGCTAGGCAGGAAGAGAATGAAGATGTCTCTTCATGGAGCTGTAGGCTGGAGGAACTTCTGTCAAGAGCCATGAGGGATAACACCATCACGTACGAGGCACGGGATGAAATGCTCCATAATATGCTGTGGACTGGGCTCAAACCTTCTTTGAAAAGTATATCGGGTCACAAGTTTGACAGCATCCATAACTTCGTGGATTTACTTGAGGCACTTCGTGAGATCGAGGCAGATAAACTGAGTGCTGCACCAATAACCCAACCAAAACAGACTAGTACTGTCAAGAGAGCCATGGAATTGGAATCTGATTGGAAGAAGGAAATGTCGGAGATGAAGACTATCCTACAACAACTGACCGCAGATATGGCTGACATGAAAAGCCAAAGAGGACAGAGTTGGCGGACCTCTCAGGAGTACATGCCAGGACCAGGGGGAGATAACCAACGGAGGAGTCGACAGCCACAGGCCTCTAACTACTCTACCCCCAGACTGGAAAGACGGACTGAAGATTCACCTTATTCGTCACAACATACCAGAAGAGAAGCAGCTGATCCAGAGTGTTGGCGATGTGGACAGAGAGGCCATTATCAGTATGGATGCCGAGTGAGACTCGAACACAGTCGTCGCGGGAGGACTTTAAACTCATGCAGGCCTATGGGCAGGGGCAAGCCATAGGTCCGTCAAGACAGCCCAGGAAAAGGGTTCCTGAGGGATTAGTTGGGAATACTAATGAGGTTGATATATATCTTGAAGGTATACCAGTCAGATCATTAATAGATACTGGAGCATCAGTATCTTTGGTGTCTAGGTCCTTTTACAATACTCACCTCTTAGATATTCCTATTGAGCCTTTAGGAGATATATTGAATATAGAATGCGCGGATGGTGAAGCATTACCTTATGATGGTTTTATTGAAGTCAAGATCAGAGCTGCTGGTTCAGGTACTAGCGAGTCTGTTCCTTGTTTGTTGCTAGTGGTGCCAGATACACAGTACAATAGGAACGTGCCTGTTCTATTAGGAACAAATGTGCTTACCCACTTTTTGAAGGATTGCAAGGAAAGACATGGTGCCAGATACTTACAGCATGCTACTTTAACCACGCCATGGTATCTTGCCTTTAGGACCATTACCTTGTGTGAGAAGAATTTGGAGAAGAATGACTGGCGACTTGGACTTGTATACAATGCTGAAGGTTCCAGAGTTACCATACCCGCCAACAGCTATGCAGTACTTAGAGGTCAGGTTACCAAAGGAGTTAGTTGTCCACGAGTTTGTGCCCTTTTACAGCCAACGAGTAGATCATCAATTCCTACCGACTTGGACATAGCTCCTTCAATAATCGATTACGACTGTAGTCATCCAGGATTCATAGACGTGCATATTGCTAACGTTACTACACGTACTGTTGTGATACAGCCAAAGGCAGTTCTTTGTGAACTTCAGCCAGTCACCTTACAACGACCACCCAACAGCAACACATTTGAAGAAGCTGCATTGACAGAGCAGGTGGAGATTGAACAGAGTACCCTAACACGAGAGGAGTTTGAGAATGGGATATCAGTCATCATGAAGTTTCGAGATATATTTTCAAAGGGTGAAGATGATATAGGCCATTCGGATGTTGTCAAACATAGGATAGATCTGGTCGACGATGTCCCCTTCAAACAACGACACAGACGTATTCCACCTGCTATGTATGATGAAGTGAGAACACACCTTCAACAACTCTTATCTGCTGGAGTGATTCGACATTCTCATAGCCCTTGGGCATCTAATGTTGTATTGGCGCGGAAGAAGTCAGGTCAGCTGAGGATGTGCGTGGACTTCAGACAGCTGAACAGTAAGACCATCAAGGATTCCTACGCTCTTCCCCGGATTGAAGAACTCTTAGACTGTCTCAGAGGAATGAAATATTTCAGTGTTCTGGACATGAAAAGTGGTTATCACCAGGTTGAGTTGGAAGAAGAACATAAGCAGCGTACAGCATTTACAGTCGGTCCTCTTGGGTTCTTTGAATATACCCGGATGCCATTTGGTTTGTGCAACGCACCAGCTACTTACCAACGCCTAATGGAACAATGCCTCGTAGGATTACATCTGGATATATGTCTAATCTATCTTGATGATTTGATTATCTTTTCGAGAACATTCGAGGAGCATCTAGAGAGATTGGAGCTTGTCTTACAGAGATTGAGGGAATGTGGTTTGAAACTAGCACCAAAGAAATGCCAATTTTTCAAGAGACGTGTTAAATACGTGGGCTATATAGTTTCTGAAGATGGAGTTGAGGCGGATCCAGAGAAGATCAACAAGATTCAGGATTGGCCAACCCCTAGCACACCAGAAGATGTCAGAAAATTCCTTGGATTTGCTGGCTACTATAGGAAGTTTGTGAAAAACTTTTCCAAAATAGCCAGCCCTCTGTCAGCATTGATGCCTAAGGTTCCTCGAAAGAAATCCCATCTTCCTAAGAGGGAGCAAGTTCAGTGGCAGTGGGGACAAGCTCAAGAGAGTGCTTTCCAGGAGCTCAAGAAGTGTCTATCAACACCTCCAGTTCTCGGTTATGTGGATTATTCTCTGCCCTTTGAGCTGCACACAGATGCGAGCAGTCATGGTCTTGGAGCAGTTTTATATCAGCAACAAGAAGGGCACCCACGAGTGATTGCTTACGCTAGCAGGACACTTACCAAATCAGAGCGCCACTACTCTGCTCATAAGCTGGAATTTCTTTGCTTGAAATGGGCCATTTGTGAGAAATTTCATGACTACCTTTACGGACAGACATTTACTGTATTAACGGATAACAATCCACTCACTTACATCCTCACGAGTGCCAAGCTGGATGCCACAGGACACCGATGGCTAGCGGCCCTTGCATCATACCACTTTGACATCAAGTACAGAGCTGGGAAAGCTAATATGGATGCAGACGTACTGTCTAGGCTCCCAGAGTCCAAGGAAGTAAGGGAACGGGATGTACTAATTTCTTAAGATTCTGTACAGGCTGTTTGTGGCAAGATTTTACCTACAACCCTTTTGGAAAGTGTTTGTTTATCAGCAGATGTCTTGCCCAATGAAGTAATAAACATCAGTGATGAAACCCGTTCCATCAATGCTACAGACTGGCGGAGAGCACAAGCAAGAGATCCATCGCTGGATATCATTATGCTCCATCTGAGGAATGGGACAAGACCACGTTACACAGATTACCTAGGAAACAAAGAGATGATTACTCTACTAAAGAGCTTTGACCATTTCAAGTTGAAGAGAGGTGTTCTTTATCGAGTAATCCAAGACAACGGTGAGGTACAGGAACAGCTAGTACTACCAACAAGATGCCGTAGGGGAGTGCTACATTGCCTTCATGATAACGTAGGTCACCCTGGCCGAGATAGGACATCTTCACTGGTAAAAGCAAGATTCTACTGGCCAGGCATGACAAAGGATATAGAGATGCATGTACAGAATTGCGAACGTTGTACCAGACGCAAGACTACCCCAGGAAGAGCCCCATTAGTGAACATACAGACATCACATCCCCTGGAACTAGTTTGTATGGACTTCTTGACACTGGAACCATCCAAGGGCGGACAACAACATGTTCTTGTAGTGACTGATCATTTCACCAGATATGCACAGGCGTATCCGACCAGAAATATGACTGCCAAGACCACCGCTGATGTTTTCTTTCACAACTTTGTGGTACATTATGGATTACCTGCGCGTATTCACTCAGATCAAGGTGCTAATTTCGAAGGAGCTCTAATGAAAGAATTGTGTAGAATGACCAACATACAGAAGTCTCGCACTACACCCTATCATGCCATGGGGAATGGCATGTGCGAAAGGTTTAACCGGACACTTCTTGACATGCTTGGAACACTTGACCCAGAGAGCAAGAAGGACTGGAAGAGTCACGTTGGACCTTTAGTGCATGCGTATAACAGCACAAGGCACGAGTCTACGAAGTATTCACCATTCTATCTCATGTTTGGGAGAGCTCCAAGATTGCCAGTAGACTTGGCATTTGGTCTAGACATCGAGCCGGAGAAGTCGAGATCACTGTCTAAGTACATCAAGAATCTCAAGGAAAATCTAACACAGGCTTATGAACTCGCGTCTGCCAATGCCAAGAAGTCTCAGTCAAGGAACAAATCAAACTATGATAACCGAGCGAGAGCTACCAAACTGGAAATTGGAGACAGGGTACTAGTGAAGAAGGTGGCATTTGATGGGAAACATAAACTCTCAGATAAGTGGGAAGAGGATGTGTATATTATACTGAAACAGCCAAACCCAAGCATTCCAGTTTATGTTGTACAGAAAGAGCATGGAGATGGAAGAACTCGTACACTCCATAGGAATCTGCTTTTGCCCATCTGTTCCTTACCATTGGAAACACCTATTCCGAAGCCAAGAAACTTGGACAGGATACTGCTTGGACCATCTACCAGGGAAAACAGGAATCCTTTGTCTGAAGAGGATGAGAACCAGGAAGAAGAAACAGATGATATCACTATCGTTGTTTCTCATGACCCATCAGACCCGTCAGTGTCAGCTGATAACCCAGATGACAGGCCAACTGAGGGAGAGGCACAAGACAGTGCTGTTCTGGATGAGGTCAAGGCAGGAGAAGAGGAACTGGTAGATACTGATGAGGATGCACACAGCTCTAAGGCTCATGGAACAGAGCAGGATGCAGTTGAATCTTCACAGAATGAACCTTCCACTCCTGAAGATATTCCTGGTGACACACAGACCCAACCCAATGTAGTAGTTCCACCCATACCAGCACCGAGGAGATCTACCAGAGAGAGAACAAGGCCAGCATGGCAGCTCGGAGGAGACTATGTAATGTCTACAGTATCTCCATCATCGTTATCATCATCAACGGCACCAGGAACAGACTGGCTTGGCCGTGCAGAGTACCTTAGCTCCTTAATGGCTAAGGGTGTATTTGCAGGCAGATCGGAGAAAGCACTGGATGCTTTAGTCAATTTGGTCGCTGGTAAACAGGAATGACGAGGACGTCATTAAAGGGGCAGGGGAAGTGTGTGGCAGTCACATATATTCATATGGCTGTCAGCTTTGTACAGTGTAGTTATTAGTCATATTAGTATTAGTACTAGTTATTAGTTTTAGTGTTAGTATTAGTACTAGTTATTAGTTTTAGTGTTAGTATTAGTACTAGTTATTAGTTTATAGTATATATAGTATTAGTAGTGGTATTAGTATTAGTTATTAGTATTGGTATCAGCTATTGATATTAGTATTAGTTATATATATTAGTTTGTAATATAGGTGAAAAGGATTTTAATTAACAGGTTATATTACATTGTAAATATTTTAACTTAGCTGTGCTTGGGTCAGTCACCACCCTACTAGCTTCTATTGTTAAAAGCAGGGCAAATGTTCTGGTTGAGTGGCTCACCCTATTGTTATCAGCTTGCATGCTTTTTAACTCTCACTTGCACCTCAGTCACTGGACAGACAAGTCACTGACAAACTTCAGCTCAGTTTGAAAAATCATATTCTCAATACTGCCAAGGTATGTTTGTTTTATATTGTATACATAAACATATGTGTATATCTTACATAGATAAGATTATATAAACATTTTATTATGTATTCTAAATAAGGTAATTTCGATATTTGTGATAGATTTAGTAAATGGCAAAATCTAGATAGTCAGGTATTTGAACATGTTTACGAAGCTTTTATATTGTATGTTTTGTGAATGTATGTGCATTTACGAAAGTGTTAGGGTGTTCGGTATTTGTTGTGTGCTATGCCAGGTCTGTAAATATGTGCTCTGGTTTGATCATGATGTTTACATGTGTACCAAAATTGTGAAGGGACGTTAGTTTTAATTGTTTGCATGTTGTAGATACTGCTGGAGTCAATGTGTCCACCATGTCCTTCTAGTGTGACACACCTAGGGACCATACCTCTGGTATGTTTGTTATTGCATATCTCTCTCTATATATGTTTACAATTATCTATTGTATTATGTGTCACAGACAGTAAGACGTGTGCATGCTTCATATTGTATCCATCCAAATATATCTGAACAACTTTAATGCAGGTTGTCGTTATTGCTAATGTAATTGTGTAGCCTGATGCTGCACTGGTTTCGTGGCCAGTATTGTAATGACATACAACGACCATATAAATACCTTATCTTCATGTAGGTCTAATGATATATACAATGCATATGTTATTCATACCTTTGTATGCAAAGCTTAAAGGTTTATAATGCTCTGGATATATTTATTGTTCTTATAAATGTTATTGTGTATTTCAGGGTGTAACTGATGAGGATAGTCATCATTAAAACCGAATCACACCCGTAGCTGTGTTGTCATCTTTGTTTATGACATAGTTGGTACTGCTACATTAGTAATAAGTGAAACAGGACCATGAATAACGTTTTGTCTGACTAG
Organism: Haliotis asinina; assembly: GCF_037392515.1. NCBI lineage: Eukaryota > Metazoa > Mollusca > Gastropoda > Lepetellida > Haliotidae > Haliotis > Haliotis asinina. The sequence goes on from NC_090286.1 coordinate 51,425,534, forward strand.
AATAAATGATCCGCCAGTGGCCCTATCACCCGGAGGGGAAAAATAATGATATACATTAAAATGACGAAGGTCAAATGTATCTGTTTGTTTTAAATATGTCTGTATATTACATATTGTATATTACCTTGATCACATCGTTTAAGTTTGGGATCAGTGTTCATCCATCCGGGTTTGCAACGTCCATACGAACATTCTCCAGTGGAACTGTTACATGTCTCCCACGTACACCCAGAAGAGCAGCTCCGTGTACAGTCGACTCCGTACTTGCCGCTAACACACTCTGTCGTTGCAAACAAGAGAGAGAGAGAGAGAGAGAGGAAGAATAAATAATGTGCAATCCTTCTTTATACACTCTTCAAAGGGAGAAACACATAAGTGAGTTGGGATACTGGACTCACGTAACTCTGGCAAAAACACTTTTGGCCCTATTTGCATATGACAGGTCAACAGACTCGGTATAGACAGTGTCATGGATTGGGGTGCGATATCTAGCATACAAATATCTGATTAAGTGGTGTTTCAGGGGAATCTGACAGGAAATCGGTACATCAACAAAGTTCTTGCACGTCACATACTTCCGATTATGGACTGACAGAGGGAGTCGCTCGAGAACACTACTAATATGTGCCCGCGGCATGATCCACTACCTTTGCCAGTTCTAAGCTCAATGCCTTGCCATGGCCTTCTCGAGATCAAAACCAGTTTGCAAGGACATCCAAGCTATATTGGTGGCAAGAGGCTACTTAATCTTAATCTTGGATCGCTGAAAATATCATCAGGAGTTCATCCAAATGTTTTGCCCCGTCGGCAACGTCCACATTCACAACTTGCATTTAAACGTTTGTGTTTGTTGACTGACAATGTATTGCAGTTCCCCTGTCATGCATGTAAACAACCAATAAGCATTCAAGATCCAGTGGGTTCTGAGGGGCATTCCACATCAAGCATAGTGTCATCAGCATACATTCTACAGGAAATTTTGGGACAATACCGATTGTTGTATCTTGTTATTAAACTGCAAATAATCCCCGCCCTCCCCGATCGTAACACGGACTTTAATATACTAACGGGAAAAAGTAATTGTGCATAAGATAAAAGTGCACAAAATGAGCCTAAAAACATGCAGTATGAAATGTTTGCTTGAAATTTTGTGTAACAGGTTACTTGGGTGCGCCGGAATTTGGAATGACCCAAAATGAAGTGACCAGACATTTTGGTGTCCATCGAAGCATACATTTTCCACTAAATGTTCACTCGAAAGCAATGGACATGGATAAAAGAACACACACTCATCACATAGTCGAAATCGAAGGGTTTGACGTTTTTATATATATATATTGAGAAAGGAGTTGTCATTTGTTCGAAACATTACTCAAACCACTGAGTTATGTATGTTACGTTTCGTTACTGTTGTCATCAGCATACGTTTCAGAGGAAAATTTGGGACAATACCGATTGTTGTATCTTGTTATTAAACTGCAAATAATCTCTCTGGGTCAATCAAAATTCATACTAATTAACTCACACAGAGACCAAACACACACAGAGACACAGACACCCCCATACCTACACCCACCCACCCCCACCCCGACACACATACAAGTAAGCCCATCTCTGTGTTGCAAACAGGAGTGAGACTTTGCAATTGCAATCCTCCTATATATTGTCATCTAATTGCCAATGATGTTTTTGTTATATACTGATAAATCAGTCATATCTGAGAAATCGCCAGCCAGCGTATTCTTCAGTGACGAGAGAAGCTTTCTGTTTCAGTGCTGTCACGAAAGCTGTTAACATATCTGTTAACATCGAAATGAACGTTATGGTCAGAATTGTGTCCGTTAGGTTGACCGAACTTCGAGCGCCTTCGGGGAAATGTAATTGCTATTCGGTACAGAGACAAAAACGTGAGGATTCACATGTTTCCGATCATTACCAGCAGAGGGAGCTGTTCCAACAACATAATGTTAGGTATCACACAATACATCCACTATTCAGCATCTTCAGAGGGTTAACATTACAGTGCTTGCATGGTCTTCCAGATCGCCCAACCTCAACCCCATCGAGCACTGGTGGGATCACCTGACTTAGAACGTCATATCAACTGTCGAGGGCATTGGGAGAGACATTTCTCAGAATTCCATTCAAAGACTTATTCAGCCTCTGTCTCTGTCTAAGTGGGACACATGGTGGACAAAATAGATACTGAAGATACTTTTTTTGAACTTCAAATGTTCACGGACATTTGGTCTTTCATATTGTGAACTCTGGCTGCAACTGGTTCTGAAATGCAAGTGTTATGTAACTTTGAATTTATCAGATTAAATTCGTGAAGATACAGAAATGCATTTCTTTTCTGGGATAATACAATGTGAAACACGCACGTGTGGCACATGTCGGTCCTGTCCACCCAGCTTTACATTTACAGTTCCCCGTGTGACTCTCGCAAGTGCCCGGGACACAACCTGTTCGACACTTTACACAGCGTCCTCTGTCCATGTAATAGTCGGCATCGCATTCTGAAATGAAGACCACTGCATACACATGTGCATTACTTCACATAATGTTCCTGAATGTGAAGACACGACCAAGTTGTTATTAACACCAGATGTGTCTAAACAGCGTCTGTGCTTGAACATGAATTCAATATGTGATACGATTGCATATACCAATAAATTGCATTTTCCCTAGAAAAGAATACGGTGAGTGGTGTCTATGAACAAGTCATAATATGTACGCTGGCTGCTATAATGAGCACTGGAAGATATGAGCCTTGACTTTACTTATTGGATACTAAAATACACATGCTTCTGACACATATAGATCTACTGACACAGACCTATTAATTTACAGGTTGCAGTGCGGCTGATATGGTAATAATGATAATGAGAAGTCTTATAATGAGCTGATACACTAATTATTATCATCCCGTATAACCCAGGCGCTAAAGGTTTATAGTCAGTTGACTTTATCCAAAGTGGTACGAATGTTCAGCTGGGCGAGCAGAGGCAATTTTGGACAAACTCACTTGCCAAGGGTGAGACCACGTGTATCACATGTGCTTCATTGTGGGACAGGACTGAATTCCTGGAAACGCCCAGTGGTCAAGCTATCAAACTAGATCCCAAATTCGCGGACTGTCCAAGCTCGACGTCGCTTAGTTTCGTGACCTGAGCTCTGTGCACAAGGCCAACGACCATCTCAGGGGTAGTAGGAGCTGTTGAGGTGACAGCATATGCCAAGATCCTCACGACATCACAACCATGGTAGGAGTTGATGAGTTAAATTGGGCTTTACGCCACATCGGCATTATATATATTCACATATAATCCCTACAATACTATTTACAAAGAGAAAATGTCATAACACCAAACTCAAAAGCAAGCCATTCGTCATTCACATCATCTAGCTACAATTTATGATCAACTTCCCTCAGTCAGTTAACAATGCGATCTTTCAGATTCATTGCATTATGATATGGTAGGAAGGGATATCGCGACGTGGTCGCCTAGCCTCGGAGAGTAGCTAATTATACCATGAACTGATCACTATCAATGTCGTTGTAGTTTTTTTCTTGTATGTGATTGGGACACTCACTGAAACACTGAGGGTCGACTTGTAATGGCGCCTGTAGGGCTTGCTGCTTTTTGTAGGCACCATGGAATAATGACACATCAAAACAGACACTATGACAAATGGTAAAATCCTATAAAATATGTACTGATAAAATTGTAGAACTATTCGAAATCGAATAAATAGGAACTTACACAAATGAATGCAATAACAGAATTCCTGGTATGACATGTGTCATATGATTCAATAATCGTGATTCAATGACGTGAATCGACAACAGTCTAGAAAAGACTGAGCGAACTGAAAAACACAAGAACAACAAACACACGATAGTTCAAAGGTTGTTCTTACCATTGCAGTGAGTTCCCATCCAGCCAGTTTTACATTGACAGCGACCGTCAGTCTTGTCACACCATTCCTTACACCCAGTTCCACACGAGGTACAGACTTGTCCGTAAAAACCGTCTCTGCATTCTGGAAACAGATTAATTGTTATGTTCACTCTTAAGTAAGGGACACGGGCTAAAAACACACACTCATCATGTAGTTGAAATCGAATTCGTCTCTGCTCTTGGCAAAGGATTGCTTGGGACCTTTCAAAGGGTTTTGACATTTTCATGGAATAATTATTGAGAAAGGAGTCATTTGGTTAAAACATTACTCAAAACATATAATGCCAAGTTTAATATACACCAGATCTGACCCTTGCTTCGAATCCTGACACGTTTAGAACTCTAGATGTTAACAGCAAATGTTTTTCCTAACATGTTTTGGAAAAGTAGCATGGAAGCTTTTGCTAAATATAGCCGCAATCACAGACCAGCAACGTATGAAGAGTTTCTACGAGAGCCACTCCTGTATTATGAGAATATTACTGTCAATATATAATTCTTTCCAGCAAAGCATTTTAGGAATAAAGCCTTTACTAATATTGGCGTCTTGCCGGATGCAGATGGAGACTTTAAATATCTTCAAGAGTGTTGTGATAAGTTCTTCGAGACTAGTTTCTTGCTTTTTCAAAGTTTATTATGATCTGTCTACATCTATTTAAAAAGATTGAACTCGATGAAGGTAATTTTATGAATGGAGATAGTTCACAGAATGTATGTATTACACAGTTGCTTTTGTGTGAAAAGAGGTTCGAAACAATATTATGACACAGACTGAAGAAAATCGAAAGGTAATTGATAAAAACTGGAAGAGGAAATATTAGTAAGACAAAAGTGGTCACACACATTTACGAAAGTATTTTAAAGTACATCGGATCCAAAGTTAAGATGGATGCAACGCAGGCTACTACTTAGAATTTTACCAGTCAATACATAGTTAATCAAGATGAATGTTGTTCATAGCAATCTATGTACAATTTGTGAGGCAGAGCCGGAGTCAATACTGCATCTTTTGGGGGGATGTAGAGAAAGTGAATCTTTTTAGAGGAACCTCTCTCAACGGATTATACAGAGATGTTCACATGCCAACAGATTTAAATTCAATATTGTATTTTCAATTGTGATCTATTGTTATTTGGCATTTCAGAATCCTTCCACGGTGACGGAAGGTGACGGAACAAATTTTATGGATGATCAACTTCTTTATTTACGGTATAAGAATCCACACCGAAACGTCGCTATTGTGAAAATAAAGAAGTTGATCATCCATAAAATTTGTTCCGTCACCTTCAGCTCAGCAACTTCTAAAATGCCTCTAAAACAGTTTATCCTTCCACGGTGTTGCTATATTATCTAAATTTCATAGCTGTTCATATCGAATACTGCATATATCTGTTTTTTGAAAGACCAGAGCTGTGACAACAACGTCGAAATTATAGAAAAGACAGGTTTCAGGAATACCATAATAAATGGCAATGTATGAAAATCTTATATATCCAGTAGAACACACTGATAACATAAAGAAAGCCATCAATATCCTGCGCAACGGCAAAATATTCTTCATGAATATGTCTACTAAATAAATTCATCTAGGGTAAATACGATAGTCAAAGTCGAACACCATGGATGCAGGTGTTGCACGAGAAGTCGTGCTTGTTTTGTCACGTGGTAGAAGGTTACAAAGTGGGTTGAAGAAATTGTTTCATCACTCCAGATCCAGACGTTGCTCAGGCGAGTAGCTTTGCCTTGGTCTCTATCATTTTGTCCCTCATGGATCAACAATATTCCACCACATCTACTCCTGACGTTTCTCAGGAATCGAGTCAGTCCAGTTCCGAACCTTTTGAGTTCTTTGAGCTGTTTAAGGACTATATGGACAACGAGTTGAGGACAATGAAAAGAGACATCGTTGACGAGTCCGAGGAAAGGTTACGGTTTTTTCAAAAAGGTGAGGGAATTTGATACATTCAGCTTCAAATACAAAAAGGAAACGAAATTCAGAGAGACTAGATTCGGTCAAAAGACATTGTAATAGGGGTGATTTTTCCAAATGTCTAGAGCTTATAGCTAATATCCAATGTTCTGATAAGTTCATCAGACTAGAGGGCCGTTCTCCGTCGGGATGGGGATTGACATCAGAGTTAGAAGGAGACTAAGGCTTCTAATTCGGAGGAAATTTGAAAGTGCAGAAACCAAAGCACCTCGGACCCCGAGTCAGAGGATCTCAAGGATCCGTTAACCCATGTCCTTATCTGAAACCAACTTTCCAACCAACATCTCAGTCTCCCGGTCAGCCTTTTCGTCAGTGCTCCGGGCGTCCTTACACCGCCTCCATTCCATGTTTCGTCTGCGTGGAGGTCGGACATTGGCGAGCCACGTGTCCTGCATGCGCAGCTCTGCGCATGACAGCCCAGCAAAACTAAAGGTAGGGAAGATCCCCAACAGGAGTACAGCGGGAGACAGTCTTGGAGAAAACTAATGTGGAGAGTTCCTCGGAAACCTTGACTTCCAGGAATTTATTTTCTACTTCGCTGATTTAGAAGATGTAAACCTTGAGCCTAATGCTTTATAGCAGTCTGATAGTTTTGAGTTTGAGTCTAGTTCTCGTGTTATAGTGAAAGGGAATCTGAATAAACAAATTCCTTTCTGGAGATAAATTTCCGCTACGGATTACATTTCACAAGTTATAGATCATGGTCATGTTATTCCAATTGTTGAACCCGTGTAGTCGCTTAGTCGTAACAATTGCTCTGCATTTAAACATAGCGACTTTGTGACTGACCCTTGAATAATAATTGTATTGTGAAAGTTCAACAAAAACCTCATATTATAAATCCGCTGTCCATGTCTGTTCAGAAATGTGACAAGAAAAGGTTAATTTTAGATACGAGGTTACTAAATCGTTACGTTTGGAAGGAGAAGATTGTGCTTGAAGGTCATAATGCTGCTTTGAACTATGTTCATACTGCCGGATATATGTTCAAGTCTGACTTAAAGTCAGGTCATCATCATATTGATATTCGTAAAGATCAGCGTAAGTTTTTAGTTTTACTGCTCTCCCGTTTGGTTTAACTTCTACACCATATATTTCCACAACATGTCCCAGACCTCTTGTGACGTATATCGTCGTATATCTGGACGATGGGTTTGGCCAAACTCAGACTCTAGCCTTATGCAGTACACATTCTTCTTTTGTTGGGAGGTCAAAAGAGGGAATTGCAGTATGCACACGGGGACTGCTGACTCGGTCAAGGACCCAGCAGCAATGAATCTTATGGAGTGTTACCATCAATGTTCTAAGTTAAGTATACTTTGTTTGGGCAGGCAATTCTTGTGTAGGCTCAAACGTTTTGAATTTTATCGCTACTTGCAAAACATTAAGGTAACGACTGTTTATATTACTGAATTCGTAGTAAACCAAGGGTTTTATTTTTCAGTTTAGTTTTCACTTGTATTAAAGACTTCTGTGCACCTTGTTTCAGATGCAGTTCAGAACCGGATTGAGTCATCTTGTATGTGTACAAGGCCCCGGATTCAAACCGATACTTCTACCAGGTGGAGATGATAATGCTTCCTCGCTCTTCTCCCCAGGGACCTGGCTTTACAGCTCTGGATTTGTCAACTACTAACGGCTATGGATAACACGATTGGATAGTGTATGGAGGATATCGACAGACTTTCACTTTTGTTGTATTTCTGCATCATCGGAGCGAATTCATGTTCTCTTGCAATGTAACCTTTGAAATAAACCTTCTCGCTCTCGAGACGCGGTAGGCAGCACCTTGTATTACGAGTATGTTGTACTTAGTAAATATTTTATGTTCGTTTGAGCGAAGCGAATTAGAACATAATTATGATTACATCATGTTAATGTCTTGGTGTGCATATGGCAGAGAGGAAGGCAAGTATTGTAAAGTATTACAGTTCTGCCCCAATAAAAATACCACTATACCACCAGACATATGAGCCAAGTTTGAAGAGATAGTGAAGGGCTTTTAAGATCTGCCATGTTTGATGAAGAAATAGTGAAGGGTTTTTAAGAGCACAGCTACCAATTTCACTCAAAGTCAAACTTGTTGCCATGGAAACCACAAACAATGAAAATTTCGCACACTTGCATAACCCCCCAAACTGCACATCTACGGATCATGGTTAACATGGCAAACACGTGTACCAAGTTTGATAAAGCTGATGTTTGGAACATCTGAACGGAGGGAACTCGTTTCTATACAGCAGGTGATGAGGGTCATAGCATATCATGAATAGTGTCATCAGCATGCATTTATGATGGGAATTTAGGGCAAACCTAATGTTGTACCTGGTTATTAAACTGCAAATAATCCCTCCATGATCTATAGCAGAGATAGTACATTGCAATCATCATATATATTGTCATCGAATTGCCAGTGTTTTGTTACATGACGTGTTAGATAATATTTAAACACATTTGGTGACGAGCCAACACAAAGGCTCAATAACTCAAAGGCTGTTCTTACTTTTGCAGCGTGTCCCCTTCCAGCCAGTTCTACATGAACAGCTACCGCTGGACTTGTCACACCTTCCGTTACACCCTTCTCCACATGGGGTACAGACTTGTCCGTCTACGTAAAAGCCATCTCTGCATTCTGGAAATTAACACATTCATGTTGACGTCGACTCTATTCAAATTGATAGAGATTGAAAACCACATACAAATAAAAAATGAACACAAGCGTTGTAAGACAAGTGAACAAGTGTGCCATATGAGAATGCAGATCGATATTACAGAGATATCTCATATCATATATCAGTAACTGGAACAGGGGGATGTTCCAACGAGCTCTCCAGAGAGATTAAATGAGAGAAAGTGCTTTACATGAGGCAGGTTATGTTAAAAAAATGCGTAACGCAAGCATGCATTTAGAACAATGAATGTACCTAACATCTAATCGTTTTCAGGAGTAATTGTTGCAAGTCTTTGAGGTAGATGTATTTGGTAGTCTGAAGCTTTCACTATATCTGATGTGCTGACCTCATTCCACAATCACCTGACGTACCATTCAGTAGTATAGGGAATGGGGGTTTTAAAACACTTTCAAGAAAAGTCTCTACAAAGCCTTATTTACTAAATAAGGCTTTGGTTGGGCCCTTAGCTCTTGCTACTATTACCCCTACTACTTAACGTGTGTTGGAGGTAACACTGTGCCGTACGGTACGATCAATAATTCTTCTCTTACAAACCCCCTACCCGGCCCATCCCTCAAGTAGTACAAGTTAGGTTTGTCGGCTTTCATATCCACTTTATCTATGTTGTAAGTTTTGACTGACCATATAGGATCGGTGGCTCGCTTACGGCTATCACCCTCGTGTTCCCCCGGCTGGTATAGATACCTCACTAGGGCCCTATCTGGTATCTGTTTCTCCTTCCCACGCAATGGAGCGGCCGACTCTGCAACTATTGATTTTAGTTTGATAGCGTCTGCCGGTTTCTTACCGGTGAGACGGGTGACTTCATGGTTGATTGCCGACACCACCTTGGGTAACCTCGTGACCCATTCAGTCGATCGTTTTCCAGGGGTGGTCATCTCCCTAGCATACTGATGGCCGAACAAGCGCTCAGCCAAAGTCCTATTAAATCTCTCAACTATGGCTTGGCTGCGATGGGCTCCGGCCGTGCCACGCCTGACCTTTGTATCGTGTTTGGCTAGCAGTTGTGACACGGCACCCATGAACTCCCGTCCGGGGTCAACTTGCAGCTCTGTTGGCCACGTCAGCGGACTGCGTTTGTATATGCGTTCGAATCCTCTGGCTACCTGGGCCGAATCTTTCGTGGTCAAGGGTTCGGCTTCCTTGTAACGACTGGCTACGTCCACTACGGTTAAGGCATACTTGTACCTCTTGTCGTGGGGTAGGAACAGTAGGTCTGCCTGGTGAACGTTATTAGGTATGTTAATACCGAACCTCCTTCTAGGCACGTAGCGTGGTGCCGGCAAATAGATCTGCCACAGGGCTTGTTTTTCAAGCCACGCTTTGGCTTCCTCCGGGGGTACTCGCGCTATTTTAGCTAGCTTATCTACTGCGCTAGCTCCTTTCCAGTACCCACGCGGGCTGTAGTAAATAGCCTCAAATTTTTTCATGTCCATACGCGTATGTGTTTATCCCATCAATAGCTATCCAACGTTTCGTGTCCATAGGCGACAGGGACGTCTTGTTTATAGTCAGTCCGTATATCTTATGTCCATCACTTCTAAGTGTGTTCATTTTATGCCTAAAGGTACGGGTCTTGAACAGGGCTTCCTTGAATCTGGCGTGTTTGATGTGTTGTTTCACCACATACTTCTTAACCCCCTTAGCCTTCCGGATCTCACTATTGTCGGCTTTCAGTATGGAGTACATCTTAGGTCTCAAACCTATGTACTCGGCTATGGGCGTGCCAGCACACTCGTCCTTCATCTTACCTAGGACCTTTGTATTTACCGTACTGTGTATGGCATGGGTCTTAGGGTAGTCGCTGGTGTCGTATAAATCGAGGTGTTTTTTCATGTCCTCGTACACGTCCTCGGTTCGAATCTCTATCAGCAGGGAATCCGTGTCAGTGTACAGCACTTCACACCTGTCACCGTACTGTTTCTTGAGCTCGTTGTAGTAAAAGTCGTACATCAGGTGTTTGGATAAATCGAGGATGCTCATCCCCACGTAAACAGGCCGGTTGAATTTTATGTGGCTTTTCTTCATGTGTAGGGCAACCAGGTTGTCTGTGAATATCTTACTACGGTTGAATGCCGGACTGGCTATCAATCTCCTGAGCTTGTCTTCCTCACTCGACCGAACCAGCTTCACGGTCACGCGTTTCCTCAGGTTCTCCATAGTCTTACCAAACACCGAGTTGTTCATGAGCTTGTAGAGATTTTTCTCAAAATCACTGGTGGCTTTTTTTCGTAGGTCTGTGTTCATTCTGATGTAGGGCTCCATCCATGGGCTCTGGTCGAACATGAGCACCCTGTGTATTTTGGTCAGCCTCATACCCAACGACAGGTACAGCTGTAGGTTGCGATAGTGAACGATGTACTTGGTCTTATTCATTAAGTTAGGCACGAGTTTTTCAACGTCTGTCACACGCCCACCTAACAAGTTATGTTGGTACTCAGACATCCAGTCTGGGTTAACCCTCATACGTTCGGGGGCCAGGGGGTAGCTGTTGTGTGATGTGTGTAATTCCTTGGTATACTCTAAGTCAACCTCAAGGATATAACCTTTGTTCGAATCTGGCGCAACCCCCATAACATCAACGTGGGGTACCCATTCGAATCCCCCTGTAGGTAGATACTGGCTCATGGCCCAGCCGTACAGGTTGTTTGCGTCGAGGTAGAGAATGTGATTGGTTGGCTTGTTAGGATCGTAACCTTTCACGTATTGATTATTTGCTTTCGCGTATCGTTTGGATGCCATGGAAATCCCACCTCGCAAGCCTTTCTCAATGAATAGGTGTATGTCGTAATCTGTGAGCAATTCCAAATTAACTCCGGTCTTTTTAAGCAAGGCGTCCCACGACAGACCTGGGCTGGTGTAATACCATGCGGGGTCGAGTTTATACTGCTTGAAACACGTTCGCCTAAACGTCTCAAACACGTCGGCTAACAGCAGTATATCTGTCCTCAAGTACAGGTCGTGATAATCACCCAGGTTCTTACAACCCAGTTTATTCCATACGTTAGTCGCGTGCGAGTAATCATCTCGTGAGACAGACGCCTCATTCAGCTTGCTATAAAAGCAGTCAATAGGGGGTAGTCTGGTCTCGGTGAACTTGACCCAACTATCCATGTACTCATAGGGGTACACACCCTTCCTCATAAGCAGGGGTCTAGTCTCGGCGTCTGTGTATCGATCGGTGATAGGGAAGGTATTGTTGGCCTTGACCAGACTGTCGAGTGACGACAGGAGGAACTGAAACGAGTCAATGAACCTAAGTCTGTTTAAGCTGAAGGAGATGTATCTCTCCATGTTGTTGGGGATGCACGTTATATTACCATCGATTTTCGCGATGGCCTGCATGATCAAGTGTGAGTCGTACCCTCTCAAGTTGTGAAAGACAACGGGGATGTTTATTGTCTTAGGGTTGATTTTAAGCTTGAGGTTGCACGCGCTGTGAGCGGCGCCTCTATACTTACCAGTTATGTGGCAGTGATCTCTCACCGAATCACCGTTAAGTGGTGAGTCGCACACGTGACAGTTAGTGCTACTAGCGTGAGCTAGCCTGTCGACTCGGGTCATACGTATGGGAGCGATTCTATACAATACATTCCTAATAATTTTTTCTTCCTCCTGCAAACACTTTAGAAACCTTTCAGCCGCGTCAGGGCCCCTATACACTACCGGAGCTTTCGTTTCCCCGTCACAACGGACGACAATGTATCCAAACCCACAGGCTTTATGCTCTTGTGTTTTGTGGGTGAAGCTACCACTGGGGGCCTCACCGGCGGCACCACTGGGGGAATCCCCCACCACCAAGGCTTCGAAGTCGGCGTATATGATATAAGGCACAGACATTTGGTTCTTGTGGTTACCGAATTTTAGGATATTATCACCTTCCTTAGGCATGTCGACTCGTATGGCCGTCTGCCCCACACCTTGACAATCATCCCGGTGGGATTCTAATAAATCAGCTCGTGTGAAGCCATGTAGGCATCGTTCACAGAAGTGGGTCTTTTCTCTGTGTGCCGATTGGTCATACAACAGCCTGCTAAAGTGTTTTATCCATGTGCAGTGATACTTGTCACCTCGCTGGATCATGAATATATTGATAACTTGGCGATCCTTCACTTCGCTGACCCTGTGTACTATTGTTGTGTTACCTTCGTGCCCAAAGACATTTATAGCCAGATTATTCTGTTTTTCTACTTTAGTGATCTGGGATATGGGGGTGGGTTCATCTATACCATCCCAGTTGAGCCCATCATCCTGAGGATAATTAGAAGACCTGTTCGGATTAGTGTCAGCTGGAAATAAGGCTGACCTGATAGCTAACCTCAGGCAATCGTTTCCTCTATTCTTAACGTTTACTATGGCATGTTTGTTCCTATAGTAGGGGGGCAAGGCTAAGTATGACCCGCCTCTGAATGGTACGTAGTTAGCTATGTCTAGATAGACATTATCGATTTTGTCTACAGCCCACCCAGACCCCAAGTGTGTGTAGCGTTCTAGGTATTCTCGTATCTGCTGAAAACTGGTATCGATTGATGCGTCAATGGTCTCTGTATGTGTGACAACCTCTTGTTTACCTCGGAAGTAAGGCTGAACATACTCAGTGGTACTCCCAACCTGCTTATGGAGCGACATTTTCACTGTGATCTGAAACTTGATACTTCCTAGGTTATTTAGTTCCTGGTTGACCTTATCAGCTATCAGAGGCTTGATATCTGTAATGTCTATGTTTCTATCAACGTGCATGCGCCAACCTCTCAAATAGTTGCCTACAGCGCGCTCAGTGCGCACGAACTGTAGGTCAATAGCTCTATTCTGTCGTAATAATTCTACAAGCTGTGGTTTTCTCATACGGGAATACCCGCCTAAACCCAAATCGTGTGCCTCGGCTTTCAGTTGTTTTACAGTGGGAGGTTTTGCTACGGGGGTATGTGATAACAATGCGGTTAACCCGGCTCTCCCCAGGTTTGAATAACCCGTGTATCCAAGCTGTTTTGCTTGAGCTTTTAATTGTTTTACCGTAGGAGGGGCTTCTAAACCTAGTAATCTCAACAATGCTGACTTCCGCATTCGAGAATACCCGATCACACCTCTCTGTTTTGCGACCCGCTTAAGCTCGTGTACAGTAGTCATAGTGTTTACACCTAAGAGAACCAATGTCTAATTGGGTCACATTGATAAAAAATATAGTGAATCCAGTACTCGCACTGTCTAATTGGAGTCTATCTTGAGCAGTCGCCTACGTTCTTTTATGTAGCCCTTTTTATTCTCGTAGATGAGTTGATGTCTGACTACGTTCGCTCCGTGAGCTTTACATAGACAGTAGTGCCCTTTAACCCCGATACCACACACAGAACACGTGTAGTTAGGACTTCCCATATGGAAACAACAGAACCCCTGATTCCTGCATTTCCTACCACAGGCCTCGGTCTTCCCCATACGTATGTATTCGCATCGGTATGGAGCGGGTCTCATGTTTACTTATATGGGTATTTAGTTTAATTGCTTCGCAACCAACGCAGTAGCTGCTATACCCAACACTATGAAGCCCAGTTCACGATCCATTTGCCCCTTGGATGGTGTGTAGTACTGAGCGAGTGTGGGTTTATTGAGCGGTTCCAATCGTTTACCAGTTAGTAGGTAGTATTCTTTCATTGCTTCATCGACATCGTTGAATGCTTGAACGGCATGGTTTTCACGCTGGAGTTGTTCGTTAATAAAATCGATCCTCTGGAGGCGTTTTTTAGCGTACTCGGCCTGTGCTTTTTGTAATTTCTCAGTAGCGAGATCGTGCCGCTTCCTTTCTTCCTGTATTTCAGCCGCGTGGTCATCTTGTAGTTTCGAGAAGAGGAAATTACTCCCGGAAAATGCCAGGGCATTCACTAACGCCCCACCGACCATCATAGCTATCGTGGCCATCCTATATTTATTTCATTATATTTTCAGGTATTATCCCTTGTTTTACTAGGATGTCTTTTGTGGCCATCGCCATACCAAGGTTCATTATGAGCATACCCATATCCTGCAGGTTGAAATCTAGCTTGATAGTTGGTTGTTTAAGCACCATTTTAGTCAACCGAGCGTACCCTACGGCTAGACTGGCGACCACTGTGGCGTGGTATGCGTCGTTGACGAACGTTTTCCCCTCAGACATTATGTATATGATATAAAAATATTAAAATTATAACATGATATGCGGGTCGACAGTGGGGGTACCCCCCACACCCCCAACAGTGGGGGTCCCAGGGTTTCCCACAGTGGGGGTACCCCCAGGGTTTCCCACACCCCCACGATATAACCATGTTATAACCACGGCAGCAGTTACGCCTACAGCCAACAACAGTCGGGTTGGGTTGGTCACTGTAATAATTTTATGTTGGTTACACCACCGTTTTTTACCGGCAGCTACTCTCTTAGGATTCTTCTGTCTGGTTACTGTTGGGGGTTCCTGTGAAGGGGTCACTTCCCCCACTGGTTCCTGTGAAGGGGTCACTTCCCTCACCTCGGGAGGGGTCTCCTGTGCAGCATCCATCTATACTATTATTATTATTTTTTCTCTCAAATTGACAATGCTTTGCCGTGATAATCGCCGCCGTCACTGGAGCCAACAACATGCCATATTTGTGGTACAGCTCGCAGCTGATAGAGCTCACGGCGTGTTCGATAAAAGGGTCTTTCTCGAGGTCTTCCCACAGGTAAAGTCGGCGCTCTGGTGGAATGGGAAGGAAGTATGATACAATACCGGTGTATATCTGGGTCATAGCCGATCCTATTGTCTTTGTCATTTCTGCTCCGAGCCGGGACTCGTATCTAGCGTACAGCTTATCGATTTCTTCGGCTGACATTTTGTGAATTTTATCCGGAGTGTAGTCTCCAAAGTAATGTTTGGCTTTGCCGCCAACAGCCAACGCCACCAGTTTCTCTCGCTTATCATCAGTGGGGGAGACCCCAGGTACCAACAATTGTTCGAGCAATTCCTCACACTCCATCTTATAATATAACAAGTAAGATTTAGTTTTAACTATATAATACCCGATGCAGACAAAACACAGAGAAATGAAGGTTAAGTTGCACACGACAAACACTTCAAATATCATAGCTATACTTACCATTTGCTTAGCTTTAGCTTAGCTTTGCTTAGCTTTGCTTAGCTTTGCTTAGCTTTAGCACACCCTATATGCTACTGGTTGGTCGGTCTTGAGCACGAGCTTAGCGCGTTTAGTTTCAGCGAGCTGTTTCTTCACCCGTTCCCGTTCTAATTTGCTCATCACATCGTTCTCTCTCAAACACTCCTCGAACGAATCCCTGTCCTTGCAGTGAAATAAGGCCACCCATCGCGTCTGCTCCCTGAGGTCTTTCAACACCGAGTTGAACTTCTGCGTTAGCACCCAGATGCTGTGATTTGCATGCCGGCCGGAGAAGGCCAGGTACGATAGCATGTCTCTCTTTTTTGTTATCTCGCGATTAGCGCTGCAGTCGTCCAGTATAAACAGCGTCGGTTCCCCTTTAAATTTCTCGTGAAGAGCTTTCAACCAGTCCTGCAGGCGTGTTCCAGGGTCGATTTTGTGTACGTCCGGGTCCGTCATCACCCAAGGTCGCGCGTACATTTTATTCATGCTCAGAGTAGGGCACATGATAACAATGTTATCGAACACATCCTTGTAGTAACCCTCCAACATATCCAACACGAAAACGGTCTTCCCACAGCCAGTCTGCCCGCACACTATGGCGCAGTGTGGGTCAGTGGGGAGTGGGGGGTACCCCCCATCAGTAGATGGCTTGCACGAATCTCCCATTGTCTATATTAAGTTGCGCGTCCATAATAACGTACAGATATAATTTCAACTTACCAGCGGGTTGAGCCTTCTTAGTAATCTGGATGGTTATCCCTTCGCTGCCGTTATCTATACGGCGCCCGCTACCATGCAGTTTATCATCATCCGTGGATCGCATGTCCAACCATAGGGCGTACTTGGTGGTCAGGTATTCACCGATCTGCACGGAGCCGAGGTCCAGGTCCTTTGTTATATAATGTGGGGTCCCCCCCACTGTCCCTGGTAGCTTTTTTATCTCATCCCACTGCTGGTGTGGTCTCATACCATGACTGAACAGCTGGTTGGGCACGCCCTCGATGGTCACTTCCACCTTTTCAATCTCGGGGTTGAAAAACTTCTCGCTGTCCCTCCGGAATGGCTCGTAATCCTCCATGGGGACGACCAGGATACCTTTCATCGATCGCGCCGGCACGTTCAGGTTGATATTCCACACAGTGTCGCTCTTATCTCGCACGACTGATCTATGCCTCAGTACGCGATCGTACAGGATAGCCATCTTCCCAGAGTACTGGCTTCGAACCTGCCTGGCCAGCTCCGGGCTAGTGACCATGTCGAACTCCAGAGAGATGTTGTCTATGGCATAACTGGCCTCATCACCGTTCGGCGTACGCACTACTTTGCTATAGTCATTAAACGTGAGCTCGTATTCGAGCCTATCACCCAGCGCGGCCTGGTAAAACGGCGAGTGTCCCGTGAGCAACTCGAAGTCGAGCGGCACGCAGAATCGATTCCTGCATGCTCGAGCGATGGCCTTTTCACCGTCCGATAGCTTGTCTAGCTGGTCTGGCGTGAAGGCATACCCTATGCGCGCCCGGGTTGATTTGCTGATACCCTGGTACACATCATTGACTCGTTCTCCCTCGCTTTTCCAGAGATCCCCGTAGCAGTGAAACACGTCGCTGTCGTCGATACTCAGCACCTCGTTACTGCTGATCTTGACGGTCGTTTTCTTGATGATAGCTCGACCCACGTTCCGCACTAGCTCGCGTTTGTCGTTGTCGGAGGTCAACGTGATATTGAACGCCAGTCGAACAGTGCCTGGTACAATGAGGTCATTCTCACCAAGGTTTGGAAATCTAACCAGCAGAGTTTGATTCTGGTCTATCTTGCTGGGATTGTTGGTGATAGTCACCGACTGGCGCACGGCTCTGACTCCTAATGGCTCTCTCAATCTTCTGAAAGGATCTAATTTTCTGCCGTACATTGTTATATAAAGGAAATATATTTTTAATACTAATGGATGAAGACATACCTATGGATGATATGCGGGGCGATAGTGCCCAGGCATTCGATGATGACCAGGAGACCTCATTCTCGCAAGGTGGCACACTCACGTGGCAGGCCGTCGACGATTATTACAACGCAGTTGAAAATAAATCCAAACTCAAGCCGCTGTGGCGAGACTATTCCAAGTTTACCATCGATAGCAATGGCAAGCTGCGTTTGAAGGCTCGCCCGGAGATCGATCTCGTGAATAAACGCACGAGAGAACCGCTTGCTTTATCAACATTGGGCAGTAAACATGGGAGTGACTTGATCCGCGATGAACTAGGTTTCATAGATTACGGTGGCGCGCGACCTAAGCTTCCTCCGAAGGTCCGTCAAGGTCTGCAAGACATCAGGGACGCCACATCAGATCAAAACATGACTTATGATATTAAAAAGGTGTTGGCCGACTACGAGAACAAGCCCTTCCCGGGTCTCGAATTTACCTTTCGGGAACTGCGGGGGTTGGATCTGACGATGCAAACCATTAGCGGACATCTCGCGAAAAGCACGGCCAAAATTAGCGTGATAGACGACCACATCGCCCATGAAAAGGACAAACTCGGTGAAACTGAGGACGAGGCTCTGAAAGCCACCATCAAGAAACGAATACGTAATTTGGAAGAGGAAAGGCAGACCTGGCTGGAGACAGCATCCTCCTTCAATGAAAAGCTTCGATCCCAGGTCAGCCGTATACGGGAAACCATCAATCAAGTCCTCTACCGAGACACCACGTTAGCAGACAGGATTCGGATATTGTTCCGGGAGCAAGGGATCACCATCGCCAGCATTCTGACTGCATTGGGTTTCATCATATCAACCTTGGTGGTGTCACTGACAGGGGGTACTGTGGGGCCTGCCGGCGGCGGAACCCCAAGTGGCGGAACCTCAAGTGGTGTTAAAGACTGGATAAAAAAACTCGGGGAAGGTCTAGCTAAACTGGCTGGTAAAGCCGCCGAAGCCCTTCCCGGCATCCTGGGTAGCATCGTCTCGTGGTTGTTGGGCGCTCTGGCTAAAACTGCCACGTGGCTCAGTCAAAACCTGTGGGCAGCCATCGTCGCCGTGGCGGGTCTGGTGTACGTAGCGGCTAAGAAATTTTTAACCAAATAAGTCCCAAAGCTACCCCACCAACCACCAGGGCCGTTTTACTATCAATATGCTGCTGATTGGAGGCCTGAATATTGGGGGCCACCTCCTGTGGTGTTGGTTGAACTTTAGACTCCGGGGGCGGCGCCACTATACCCGTTTCACGTGGTGGGATGTGTGGGATATAGGGGGTGTTAATATTGGGGTTGATACCCAACTTTTGATCCGCCGTGGCTATGACTATTTTGTTGTTATAACCCACCACTTGTTTTACTCTCAGTTGCATATCACTCGGAGCCATGTACAGCCCCACGGCGAACACGTAGTTGACTTTCGATCTGGCGTATTCTAACACGTTTTGGTAACGTTCGATGGCCCGCGGGAGATCAACTGGAGAATTGATAGCATCCTCAACGTTGGCAACGAACTGTTTCTGAGCGTCGTAAGCAGTTCCCTTACCGAGGATGTTGGAACGCGTCATCGACTGCGCACCCTACAGCGCCCACACGTACGTTCGAATCGAGTCGTTCAATCGTATTGTACCAGCACGAGTGAATTCTTTCGATGTTTTTGAGATCATTTTAGTCCAGGCTGTGGCTGCATCAGGATTGGTTTGCTTTATGTAGCTGACATGGATCTTTTCATTCGTTGTGGGACCTGTAAATGTATGACGGTTTGGGTTGCATGTACCATCTGCAGAACCGGCTATATATGTTCCGGACCTGTAGAAGTACACGTAAACTATACCGAGACCATGGTTCACACCAGGAAGGCGAAAGTCTTTATTCGTTGGAATCTCAAACTCCCCACAAACACGTTCATAAGCGCGTTTATCATAGGGGTTATTCGTCATACTCCACGCTTTATCTTGGGGAAGAGGAGCACTTATTTCCTTCAATATTCGTCTCGTTTGATAATAAATATCAAACAAAATGACTGCCTTACTCAGTTCGTCTATACCGTAGTCTAGTGTCACACCCGACCCTGTCGTCGCACACCACACAGCAAAGTTGAGTTGGTTCTGCCAAAACTGCATTGGGTTTTGATTCCAGTTTACCACCGCCTGCGCGTTATTAACGGTCACGATATAGTTTTCAAAGATATTAATAAAGGTTGTTTTAAACCCCGTACTACCTACCACCACGATTTTCAAGTGTGCTAAGTCCATATTATAATATATAAATTATATATTATAATATGTACATAACACTTCCAGGAATAACGAGCGGTGAGGCCGTTCAGCTGACGCACGCGATCGATAACACGTCAGGCCAACTCGAAGTCGCACTCTGCGATATCACCTACCTACCGCAATGGACTAACATCAACGCCAGCAACAATAAGCTGTTCGTCAGTGGAACTCGCAGTCAGATAACTGACGGCTACTACAGCGTGTGCTCTCTAAACGACGAGGTCTTCAAACCCCTGGGAGCCGAACTCAAGATGAACGACTCAAACGGCACAGTGGTGTTAATCAACAACGGAAGAAACCCCTTGAGGCTCGGCCGACCATTAGCGAGGATACTCGGTATGTCTCCTGACGAGATAAAACCAACAACAACCGTCACAGGCACGAAGTTACCCGACCTAGTACCGTACTGAGAGCTGTACATTCATCTCGGTCAGGTGAGCACAACGTACAACATTCAAGGAGGTCACCCTTCCACTATACTGAGAGCAGTGCCGGTGAAAACTGAGAAATACAACGATGGTAGAACCGAGTCGTTTTCACCACGGCAGTATAAGAGATTAACCCAGGGCAACATACCTGAGCTGATAATATCGGTGTTAGATATAAATCATAATCCTGTAAATATAGGATACCTCAGCTTAACGCTTCACGTAAAATGACCAGCGCACAAGGGCCCGGAGTGAAAAAATGCGTCAATATCGGGATCTCCGACCTCGGAGACACGCGCGGTTTCGACGCTCCCGGAGTAGATGGTAAATCGTACGCCTTGCAACTGAAAAACAACATTTACAAACGCGTTGAAGTCCCCTCCGGTGGAACCCTAAGTGATATAGTAGATACCACAAGAGCAACAGTCAACACTAAGTACGCCCTTGTCAACACCGGTAATAACTGGATAATATACCCATCGTTCGGGGGTAAACTGTTCGACTTAGACGATGTTGAGAGCACTACCGTCGCCCGAAACAAGCCATATATGCTCGTCTTCACCGAAGATGACAAGTGGGTGTTGTTACCCGATAACGACTGGTTTCTCAATATTAGGCTCGGCTCCCCCTACGTGTTCACGGATAACAAAGACAACCACCTAAACAAAGTCGTGAACAATGGAACCCTGCTCGTGGCTTACGTCCCAACTCAGAGACGTAGCGTAGTCGTCAGCCCACTCGACACTATGGCAGCCCACATGCTATCGAGTAAACCGGCCATACAAAACGTGACATTGCAGTTGGTGTCTGAATTCGAAGGCGTGGTCAGTATACTAGAGAGTCTACCGGCAAACTCAACACTGATCATCAAAGTCTACCTAGGGGAACCATCGGGGAATGATGTCGAGATCGTGAAGGGGATCAAACTCGGGTGGGGGAAACGACACCAGTATCAAGTTTGCAACGTTTACGTGCGAGTGGGTGTCGGCTCCAACACCAGTCTGCAGGGGGTCAACGTGATCGTGGAAAACAAGATATCACTAACCAAGATCTTCCTGCCTGACAACATACACTTCATGGGTATGAAGTTCACCCCTGAATTATTATCAGAAAACCAGTTGGAAATTATATCGTAATAGTATAATAATGACCAGTCATCGTCCCAACACTACGCTTAACGACTTAGGAGATACGGAGGGATTCGATCAACCTGGTGAGGAAGACGCCTTATATATCCTGCACTTCAAAGACAACGTGTACAGACGGGTGTCGTTATCAGATTTAAAAGAGTCCAAATGGCTGATCAACTTAACACTCGCCTCACCTTATATCACAATGGACGCAGATAAGTGGATCTCTAAGATTAGGAACAACGGTATCTGGGCCGGGGATTTCATTCCGGAGAGGGAATTACACATGATAACTATTTGGGACGGAAAAAAAAAGGGGTTAAGTGCTGGGTCAAACAATAAATTAACATTTAGCAGTAATCCTGATAGAATATTCCCCCCTTTCACACTCATCATAGAAGTCGTCTTTACGTCTTTATTCAATGAAAACCCCCCAACAGTACACCAAATTTTACCCGGGGTGTCAATACACGGGTCTAACGAACACATGAACCAATATTGTCGTATTGTTATACAACGGGATACCACGGGTTCTATAAACCACTTAATAAGCCTCAGTGGGGTTTTTATTACAACAGAAAGGTATATTAGCCTCTCACCTATTACCCTGACTAATAGTCTAGATCTTGTAGACTTCAAATTCATTGATAGACTTTTAACTGAAACCCAATTAAAATATCTTTCAAAATATATATTATAGGATGGGTCTGTACCCAGTCGTAGAGGAAGTAGCGAAGACGCTGGAAACCGTAGATGGGTTCCGCTTGAGGCAGTTATGTGATGTGAAACGCCAACTAGAACAAGACCGTGACACGCGGAAAGCACTATGTAAAAAGTACCATAGAGCTTTCAATATCGTGGACGGGGCTGACACTACCCTTATAGCAACCAGCATGGGACTAGGGGCGGCAGGTGTTGGGTTGTTAGCTACCATCGTGGCTGCACCTATAGTGCTAGGTATTGAAATAACGGCTGGGATAGCAGGGGTGTTAGGGTTGGCGCTTAAGTTAGTATCACGCAGACTGCATCGTAAGGCATTGAAACACGACGAGATCAGGGTTCTGGCCGAAGCAAAGATGAACACAGTGAGTGAGCGTATTTCCACGGCACTCTCTGATAGTAAGATCTCAGAAGAGGAGTTTCGTTCAATCCTCTCTGAACTCACAAAATATAACGGAATGAAACAAGATATTCGGTCCAAGTCTCGTAAGTCTGCTATCAGCGAGGACGAGAAAAAAAAGTACATAGAACAGGGGATACAAAAAGCCCAGCAAGCCTTTATTACGAACACCAAAGTGATCGTAGGCGGTTCACGTTAAACTGTTTCATCGATATAAACGTGACATAGGCACAGTAATTACCGCCAACTTTTTTGTAGTAGGGGTAATAGTAGCAAGAGCTAAGGACCCAACCAAAGCCTTATTTAGTAAATACGGCTTTGTAGAGACTTTTCTTGAAAGTGTTTTAAAACCCCCATTCCCTATACTACTCATTCGGTTGGAAACGTAACTGCATTTATACTAATATATGTCATACTTAATGCTTGACTCATCTAATAAAATAGTCTGAAGTAATTTTACTTCATACTTCAACCAACCGGTTCACGTTAAACTGTTTCATCGATATAAACGTGACATAGGCACAGTAATTACCGCCAACTTTTTTGTAGTAGGGGTAATAGTAGCAAGAGCTAAGGACCCAACCAAAGCCTTATTTAGTAAATACGGCTTTGTAGAGACTTTTCTTGAAAGTGTTTTAAAACCCCCATTCCCTATACTACTCATTCGGTTGGAAACGTAACTGCATTTATACTAATATATGTCATACTTAATGCTTGACTCATCTAATAAAATAGTCTGAAGTAATTTTACTTCATACTTCATAAACATACAGACAGTTTTATGCAACAATAATGATAGTGTGAGCGTTTCTTTACACTGCATTTAGCGAGGACGAGAAAAAAAAGTACATAGAACAGGGGATACAAAAAGCCCAGCAAGCCTTTATTACGAACACCAAAGTGATCGTAGGCGGTTCACGTTAAACTGTTTCATCGATATAAACGTGACATAGGCACAGTAATTACCGCCAACTTTTTTGTAGTAGGGGTAATAGTAGCAAGAGCTAAGGACCCAACCAAAGCCTTATTTAGTAAATACGGCTTTGTAGAGACTTTTCTTGAAAGTGTTTTAAAACCCCCATTCCCTATACTACTCATTCGGTTGGAAACGTAACTGCATTTATACTAATATATGTCATACTTAATGCTTGACTCATCTAATAAAATAGTCTGAAGTAATTTTACTTCATACTTCATAAACATACAGACAGTTTTATGCAACAATAATGATAGTGTGAGCGTTTCTTTACACTGCATTTATCAATAGCCTTGTCGTATGGGTGAAAAAGATTAAATGCATTTGGAAAACTGGAAGACAAAAATACCAGAAACTAGAATATTGTTAAGGATAGCATCATTGTAATCCTGAACATAACTGTATGACTACATTGATTTACCATTAATTCACATAAAAAAGTAGTCTTATAGACAAACAAGAAGGTACATGCATTTAGTATAAATGCATAAGGTATTACTTGATCAGATATTGTATATTACCTTGATCACAACGTTGAAGTTGGGGATCAGTGTTCGTCCATCCGGGTTTGCAACGTCCATCCGGACATTCTCCGGTGGAACTGTCACATCTCCCCGCCCAACACCCAGAAGAACAGTCCTGTGTACAGTTGACTCCGTACTTGCCACTAAGGCACTCTGTCGTTGCAAACAAGAGAGAGAGAGAGAGAGAAAGTAAATAATTCATACACTAATGGAAGGAAGAAACATATTCTCGAGATCAAAACCAATTTGCAGGGACATCCAACCTATGTTGGTGGCAAGAGGCTACTTAATCCTGGAGTTGGATCAATGAAAATATCACCAGGTGTTCATCCAAATGTTCGGCCCCATCGGCACCGTTCATATTCACGACCTAAAACATTTAAACGTTTGTGTTTGTTGACTGACAATGTCAACGTCAAAATACGCCACTGACACTTCCACAACAGGCCATTGCATTGTAGGAAGATTGGGGAAGAATTCAGAATTACCCAATCAACCCGGAGACAGTGACGAGAAGTCATTGCTGCCAATGGTCGCCATACAAGAACCGACTTTGATGCAATCTTATGGACTCAAATAAACAGAAACACAACATTAAAGCCTCCTTTTGTGTCAGCGAAATCTTTGTCTGTAGACCCGTACATTTTCATCTGTGTACCTTTGTAACTAATTCTCCTAAAAGTGAGCTTATGCGCTCCGTTGTTTTTTTCTGTTTCTTTGAAGAACGTATTGGCATCGAATTGCCCATTGCTGTTTTTCATATTTTGAATATTATTTCAAAACTAATTACTTTTTCCAATACTGTTAACTATATGTTGTTGATTGTGTGATATTTGAAAAGGAAAGACGATGACTTCACACAAACTGATGACGTCATGGGGGTGTTCTTTCCTGTGTTCTGAAAGCTCCCCTATTGTAAACTAATTTGCAAGGACATCCAACAGATATGGTTGGCAAGAGGCTACTTAATTTGGGGTTGGATCACTGCAAATATGTTATACCCCATCGGCACCGTCCACATTGACGACTTTATGACATTCATTAATCGTTGCTGAAGACCAGTTCTACTCGGGATCTTCACGGGTCCGATTTCTTGAGGCTGGGCCATCTCAGTCTGCCGTTCCACGTCACCTCAGTGCATAACAGTGTACCATCAGTCGTCTATGTGGCCGATATCAATATGCCAATTCTAAGAAAGATCGGCCTCCAGGTGGTAGAAATCGGATTACCACTGCAACGGCAGAATAGGATGATCCTGCTACTTCATTTGTGTAATCGAACGGTCACGGCAACTACATCTGACTTTGAGAAATCGCCAGCCAGCGTATGCTTCAGTGACGAGTCACGTTTTCTGCTTCAGTGCTGTCACGAAAGCTGTTAACATAACTGTTAACGTCGAAATGAACGTTATGGTCAGAATTGTGTCGCTTAGGTTGACCGAACTTTGTGCGCCTTCGGGGAAATGTAATTGCTATTCGGTACAGAGACAAAAACGTGAGGATTCACATGTTTCCGATCATTACCGCCAGAGGGAGCTGTTCCAGCAACATAATGTCAGGTATCAGACAATACATCCACTATTCAGTGTCTTTGGAGGGTTAAAATTACAGTGCTTACTTACATGCTCTTTCGAATCACCCGACCTCAACCCCATCGAGCACTGGTGGTATCACCTGACTGTGAAACGTCGAGGGCATTGGGAGAGACATTTTTCAGAATTCTATTTAAAGACTTATTCAGTCTATGTCTATGAGGCACAGATGGTGGACAAAATATTTTTTGACCTTGAAATGTTAAAGACATTTGGTCTTTCATATTGTGAACTTTGGCTGCAGCTGGTTCTGAAATGCTACGCAACTTTAAAGTTATCAGATTAAATTCGTGAAGAAATGCATTTTTTCTGGGATAACATAATTTCTGAAGATTCAGAAAAAAGTACATAATATCAAACACGCACGTGTGGCACATTTCGGTCCTGTCCACCCAGCTTTACATTTACAGTTCCCCGTGTGACTCTCGCAAGTGCCCGGGACACAACCTGTTCGACACTTTACACAGCGTCCTATGTCCATGTAATAGTCGGCATCGCATTCTGAAATGAAGACCGCTGCATACACATGTGCATTACTTCACATACTGTTCCTGAATGTGAAGACACGACCAGGTTGTTATCAAGACGAGATATGCCTGAACAGCGTCGGTGCTTGAAACATATGATATGGTAATAGTGATGATGAGAAGTCTTATAATGCGCTAACAGACTGACTATTTTTACCCCGGATAACCCAAGCTGCCTTTCAGGCGCTAAAAGTTTACAGTCAAATTACTTTATCCAAAGTGGTACCCATTTTCTGCTGGGTGAACAGAGGCAATTTTGAACAAACTCACTTGCCTAAAGTGACACCGCATGTGCTTCAATGTGGGGCAGGACTGAAACGCTCAGGGGTCAAGCTATCAAAGTAGATCACGAATACTCGGAGCGTCGAAGCTCGACGCTGCTTAACCAGGGCCCTGCGCTCGGGACCACATGCCATCCTATGAGTGGCTGGAGTTGTTGTTATGACAACATATTTCAAGGACTACACCCCATCACTACCACGGTAGGCGTTGTTGAGTTGTGTTGGGCTTTAAGTCACTTCGGCATTAATCAAGCCATTTAGCTACGAGAGCAAGTCTGCATCGATAAACAACCCCCTCCCCCAAATGCAGTTTCCAAATGTGTTTTTCCAATACATATATATTCATTACATCACCATTTACAAAGAGAAAATGTCGTTAATCCAAACTCAAATGCAACTATTCGTCATTCACATTACCTAGTTACAATTTATGACTTACAATTTAGTGTTTTTTTTCTTGTATGTGTTTGGGACACTGAATGAAAAATGAAGGTCGACATGTAATGGCACTTGTTGGGCTTGCTGCTCTTTGTAGGCATCAGGAAATAACGACACTTAAAAACAGACACTACGACAAATGGTAAAATCCAATAAAATATGTACTTCTACAATTTTAGAACTTTTCTAGATGCGTTAATCCGTAGTCGATAAAAAAGAACTTATACAAATGAACGCAATAACAAAACTCATGATATGACATGGCTCATATTATTCAGTAAAGTGACGTGAATCAACAACAGTCTAGAAAAGATTGGGTCAGTTGAAAAACACACGAACAACAAAAAATGATAGTTCAAAGGCTGTTCTTACCTTTGCAGTGAGTTCCCGTCCAGCCCCTTTTACATGTACAGTGGCCGTCAGTCTTGTTACACCATCCGTTACACCCAGCTGCACATGATACACAGACTTGTCCGTCTACGTAAGTGCCACCTCTGCATTCTGAAAATTAACACTTTCATGTTAATACTGACTCTATACAACTTGATAGAGATTCAAGACCATATGATCATGATGAAGTCGGATATGTAGAGTCCACCCTGCTCTTGACAAAGAATTGTTTGCTTTTTCTCAAAGGGATTATGACAATTATTGAGAAAGCATCTGTAATTTTGTAAAACAAGAGTTTTGTATCTTACTTTTCTTTACCGTACAGCATTCTCAAACATCTCTCAAATACGATATCAGTGTCCGAATGCCCTCTCATGAACGTGAAGAGTGTTGGAACAAAGACGTATATACGTATGTGGCAAGAAAGGGAGGAGAGCAGTTTTCGGGGCTCATGGTGGCTGTAATAGATACTGACGGCAAGGGCAGACTGGGAACAGACGCCTTCACCTGTTGAATTTGTCAGAAGCCGTACAAATTAACGGAGATTTGGTCTCTTATACTCTGCAATTTGGCTGCAACTCATTTAGAATTACATGTGTTATGTAACTTTAAAGTTATCAGATTAAATTCGTGAAGATACAGAAATGCATTTCTTTTCTGGGATAATACAATGTGAAACACGCACGTGTGGCACATTTCGGTCCTGTCCACCCAGCTTTACATCTACAGTTCCCCGTGTGACTCTCGCAAGTGCCCGGGACACAACCTGTTCGACACTTTACACAGCGTCCTATGTCCATGTAATAGTCGGCATCGCATTCTGAAATGAAGACCGCTGCATACACATGTGCATTACTTCACATACTGTTCCTGAATGTGAAGACACGACCAGGTTGTTATTAACACCAGATGTGTCTAAACAGCGTCTGTACTTGAGCATGAATTCAACATGTAATATGACTGCATATATCAATAAATTGCATTTTCCCGAGAAAAGAATACGGTGAGTGATGTCTATGAACAGGTGATAATGTGTCCGTTAGTTGCTATAATGAGCACTGACAGACATAAGTCTTGACTATACTTACTAGATACGAAAATACACACGCTTTTGACACGTAGAGATCTACTGACACAGACCAATTCATTTACAGGTTGCTATCAAAGTAGATCACGAATACGCGGACTGTCCAAGCTCGACGCTTCTTAACCAGAGCTCAGAGCTCGGGCCATCTTATGAGTGGCTGGAGTTGTTGTTATGTAAACATATTTCAAGGACTACACCCCATCACTACCACGGTAGGCGTTGTTGAGTTGAGTTGGGCTTTAAGTCACATCGGCATTATTCAAGCCATTTAGCTACGAGAGCAGGTCTGCATCGATAAACAACACCCTCCCCCAAATGCAGTTTTCATATGTGTTTTTCCAAGACATATAAATTCATTACATCACCATTCACAAAGAGACTTGTAATGGCACGTGTTGGGCTTGCTGCTCTTTGTAGGCATCAGGAAATAACGACACTTAAAAACAGACACTACGACAAATGGTAAAATCCAATAAAATATGTACTTCTACAATTTTAGAACTTTTCTAGATGCGTTAATCCGTAGTCGATAAAAAAGAACTTATACAAATGAACGCAATAACAAAACTCATGATATGACATGGCTCATATTATTCAGTAAAGTGACGTGAATCAACAACAGTCTAGAAAAGATTGGGTCAGTTGAAAAACACACGAACAACAAAAAATGATAGTTCAAAGGCTGTTCTTACCTTTGCAGTGAGTTCCCGTCCAGCCCCTTTTACATGTACAGTGGCCGTCAGTCTTGTTACACCATCCGTTACACCCAGCTGCACATGATACACAGACTTGTCCGTCTACGTAAGTGCCACCTCTGCATTCTGAAAATTAACACTTTCATGTTAATACTGACTCTATACAACTTGATAGAGATTCAAGACCATATGATCATGATGAAGTCGGAAATGTAGAGTCCACCCTGCTCTTGACAAAGAATTGTTTGCTTTTTCTCAAAGGGATTATGACAATTATTGAGAAAGCATCTGTAATTTTGTAAAACAAGAGTTTTGTATCTTACTTTTCTTTACCGTACAACATTCTCAAACATCTCTCAAATACGATATCAGTGTCCGAATGCCCTCTCATGAACGTGAAGAGTGTTGGAACAAAGACGTATATACGTCTGTGGCAAGAAAGGGAGGAGAGCAGTTTTCGGGGCTCATGGTGGCTGTAATAGATACTGACGGCAAGGGCAGACTGGGAACAGACGCCTTCACCTGTTGAATTTGTCAGAAGCCGTACAAATTAACGGAGATTTGGTCTCTTATACTCTGCAATTTGGCTGCAACTCATTTAGAATTACATGTGTTATGTAACTTTAAAGTTATCAGATTAAATTCGTGAAGATACAGAAATGCATTTCTTTTCTGGGATAATACAATGTGAAACACGCACGTGTGGCACATTTCGGTCCTGTCCACCCAGCTTTACATCTACAGTTCCCCGTGTGACTCTCGCAAGTGCCCGGGACACAACCTGTTCGACACTTTACACAGCGTCCTATGTCCATGTAATAGTCGGCATCGCATTCTGAAATGAAGACCGCTGCATACACATGTGCATTACTTCACATACTGTTCCTGAATGTGAAGACACGACCAGGTTGTTATTAACACCAGATGTGTCTAAACAGCGTCTGTACTTGAGCATGAATTCAACATGTAATATGACTGCATATATCAATAAATTGCATTTTCCCGAGAAAAGGATACGGTGAGTGATGTCTATGAACAGGTGATAATGTGTCCGTTAGTTGCTATAATGAGCACTGACAGACATAAGTCTTGACTATACTTACTAGATACGAAAATACACACGCTTTTGACACGTAGAGATCTACTGACACAGACCAATTCATTTACAGGTTGCTATCAAAGTAGATCACGAATACGCGGACTGTCCAAGCTCGACGCTTCTTAACCAGAGCTCAGAGCTCGGGCCATCTTATGAGTGGCTGGAGTTGTTGTTATGTAAACATATTTCAAGGACTACACCCCATCACTACCACGGTAGGCGTTGTTGAGTTGAGTTGGGCTTTAAGTCACATCGGCATTATTCAAGCCATTTAGCTACGAGAGCAGGTCTGCATCGATAAACAACACCCGCCCCCAAATGCAGTTTTCATATGTGTTTTTCCAAGACATATAAATTCATTACATCACCATTCACAAAGAGACTTGTAATGGCACGTGTTGGGCTTGCTGCTCTTTGTAGGCATCAGGAAATAACGACACTTAAAAACAGACACTACGACAAATGGTAAAATCCAATAAAATATGTACTTCTACAATTTTAGAACTTTTCTAGATGCGTTAATCCGTAGTCGATAAAAAAGAACTTATACAAATGAACGCAATAACAAAACTCATGATATGACATGGCTCATATTATTCAGTAAAGTGACGTGAATCAACAACAGTCTAGAAAAGATTGGGTCAGTTGAAAAACACAC
The DNA here is from genome assembly GCF_037392515.1 of Haliotis asinina. Classification (NCBI taxonomy): domain Eukaryota; kingdom Metazoa; phylum Mollusca; class Gastropoda; order Lepetellida; family Haliotidae; genus Haliotis; species Haliotis asinina. The sequence continues at coordinate 51,456,499 of NC_090286.1, forward strand.
GAACAACAAAAAATGATAGTTCAAAGGCTGTTCTTACCTTTGCAGTGAGTTCCCGTCCAGCCCCTTTTACATGTACAGTGGCCGTCAGTCTTGTTACACCATCCGTTACACCCAGCTGCACATGATACACAGACTTGTCCGTCTACGTAAGTGCCACCTCTGCATTCTGAAAATTAACACTTTCATGTTAATACTGACTCTATACAACTTGATAGAGATTCAAGACCATATGATCATGATGAAGTCGGAAATGTAGAGTCCACCCTGCTCTTGACAAAAAATTGTTTGCTTTTTCTCAAAGGGATTATGACAATTATTGAGAAAGCATCTGTAATTTTGTAAAACAAGAGTTTTGTATCTTACTTTTCTTTACCGTTGGATAATGTACAACATTCTCAAACATCTCTCAAATACGATATCAGTGTCCGAATGCCCTCTCATGAACGTGAAGAGTGTTGGAACAAAGACGTCTGTGGCAAGAAAGGAAGGAGAGCAGTTTTCGGGGCTCATGGTGGCTGTAATAGATACTGACGGCAAGGGCCGACTGGGAACAGACGCCTTCACCTATTGAATTTGTCAGAAGCCGTACAAATTAACGGAGATTTGGTCTCTTATACTGTGCAATTTGGCTGCAACTCATTTAGAATAATTATTACATGTGTTATGTAACTTTAAAGTTATCAGATTAAATTCGTGAAGATACAGAAATGCATTTCTTTTCTGGGATAATACAATGTGAAACACGCACGTGTGGCACATTTCGGTCCTGTCCACCCAGCTTTACATCTACAGTTCCCCGTGTGACTCTCGCAAGTGCCCGGGACACAACCTGTTCGACACTTTACACAGCGTCCTATGTCCATGTAATAGTCGGCATCGCATTCTGAAATGATGACCGCTGCATACACATGTGCATTACTTCACATACTGTTCCTGAATGTGAAGACACGACCAGGTTGTGTACTAAACAGCGTCTGTACTTGAGCATGAATTCAACAATGTAATATGACTGCATATATCAATAAATTGCATTTTCCCGAGAAAAGAATACGGTGAGTGATGTCTATGAACAGGTGATAATGTGTCCGTTGGTTGCTATAATGAGCACTGACAGACATGAGCCTTGACTATACTTATTAGATACTAAAATACACATGCTTTTGACACGTAGAGATCTACTGACACAGACCTATTCATTTACAGGTTGCAGCGCGGCTGATATGGTAATAGTGATGATGAGAAGTTTTATAATGCGCTAACACACTGATTATTTTTACCCCGGATAACCCAAACTGCCTTTCGGGCGCTAAAAGTGCACAGTCAAATTACTTTATCCAAAGTGGTACCCATTTTCTGCTGGGTTTCTTTACCGTTGGATAATGTACAACATTCTCAAACATCTCTCAAATACGATATCAGTGTCCGAATGCCCTCTTATGAACTTGAGGGGTATTGGAACAAACACGTATATACGTGAAATATACTTTTGTGAATAGCACACACTCATCAATCGCCAAAATGCCAATTGAAATGTGTTGACTAACAGCGAGGTTTCCAACATTATAATGATTAAATAATGGCCATGCAGTTAAGAGACTTAAATACTATTATGGCGGACTCATCATCCACGCCCATATGCTGCATATACACATCCGGTAAAATGCCTGTCTTTCTGAAACACCCCCCATAAGCAATTTCCAAATGAGTCTTTCCAAAACGTATATATTCAATATATCACGATTCACAAGAAAATGTCGTAAACCCAAGCTCAAAAGCAAGCCATCCGTCATTCACATTACCTAGTTACAATTTATGATACAGATCAACTTCTCTCAGGTACTTAACAATGAGATGCCCACTCACGCGGGCGAAACATATCTTTCAGATTTATGGCATCATGGTACGGTAGGAAGGGATATTGTGACATGGCCGCCTAGACTCGGAGAGAAGGTAAATATTGCATGAACTGATCACTATCAATTTCGTTAATGTTCATGTCAGTGCTCATTATAGCAACCAACGGCCGCATATCACCTGTTATAAATAAGCACACAATTCGGACAATGCATAATTTAAAAATCAGTTATAGATCGTCAGCAACTAAAGGTAGATTACAATACTAAGGGGGTATTAGCATGTCACGGACATGTATGTGAGTAAATTAATCCAGGAAATTGCACAAACCCCCTTTTTATTGTCATATGACGCCCACCTAAAGCAGAGCCCAACCCATACGAGCATGTATTTGCCTGTTGAAACAGTTACGGGAACAAATGTAGAAGTAAGTTAAGGCGATATTGCACGACTTAAAGTAAAAAGCTGACAATTGGAACGCATAAGTCACACTTGCTAGTTTTGTCAGCTGTGTCGCACATACATAGTAAAAAACTGTACTCTAAGACTATGTCTTAAATATTCTTAAAATATCACACACATGAACGGATATCGTCTAGGTACAAGAACAATGTTGCCTGTGTGTAGTAATACCACTCGATCGTTTGGTGATCCACATTTTGAATATTATTGAAACTAGGACATCGTTCTTGTCACAGGAGCTGATACATGAGGAACACGTGGATGTACATATTGATGATACGTGTGTACATATATTATGAAAAGAAATCATTGAGAATTTTAGGAATATGTTTGATTGGATTTCTAGACAACCTTGACCAGCTATTAAGTGCTTGGTTTCTTTCAAGAGAGGCTACTCTGTTTATCATTTTTCATTAGTTTGAGAATAGTTATCCCCCTTTGTTACTTGCTAACAGATGACCTTTTCAGTGATCGTCAGCATGGATGATTATAACAAGGACATCAGATCAGTTAAAGTGATTTCAAGTAGAACAGGCACCTCTTTGTCTACTGTTTGTCGTGTTTTTTGAAAAATATTGCAAATGTATATGGCATTGAGCACCAGGGAGGCGAGGGAGGCCCATCATATTGATTTTTCCAGCAGGACAACGGCACAAAACACCGTTCAAAGCATTCACAGGTCTGGTTTCCGACTGGACTGGACAAGCTACAGCCCTGACCTAAATCCAAGAGCAAATGTTTGGAGACATATGAAGGAAAGTGTCTATAAAAGCATCTGACAAATATTTCTGAAATGAAAGAAGGGATGGTCCGATATTGGGACAGCATGGACCACGACTTCCTACCTTCACTGATCAGTAGTAGTCACATTGAAACCTGCATTACACCCATGGTGACTTGACAAAATACTAACTGTTAAACTGCCTTTGAATCTGGAGTTGTATATTCTTCTAATATTCACATTTAACACGTGAGTAATGAGTGAAAAAAAAATAATCAAAAGTGCAATCTTTTAATTCTCAATAATTTCTGGTCATACTGTACAACCATGATATTCTAGGCATCTGACTAATGATCATGGTGTGGAATTCAAATATATACGTGCAAGTTCTATCGATAACTTATGCCGAAAATGGTGGACACATTCGTGAAGTAGTGTCAGTTCCAGCTTTCATGACGCTGGGAGCTTGGTTCCTTGTACATAAACGCGGCATTTCAACCATTTTATGTCCAAACAGCTTTATTCTTCAGTAAAAATCAGTTTTAAAGTTTTGCATGGACACAATCATCCCCACCCTTTGTACACGCTTCGCCATTCACTTAGTAACCAAACAGGCGATGCAACCTCAAATCGAGGAGTGATATTCTCCTGGCTGTGAAAAGAGCGTCGAAGGCACTATGCTCTCACACACTTGCCATGTGAGTTTTTTCTAATTTGAAAACTTTAACTTTTTAACTTTGTATTAAGAAATACAGTGCACAAGGGACTAGACTGTCTCACCAAAAGCATTGATAGCCAGAAAGGTGATTTACACCACAGCATAAATATGTAAAGCTTATAACCATTTCACCTGTAACCTTTATTGAATACAGATTCTAGACCCTTTGCATGCCGATCAACATGTAGTATATTATTGTCCTAGACTTACGTGATACCTATAGAACATATTTCTTCTTCTTTACAGTTGCCTACACTACAGTTTAAGATTTATGTGTAGTCATTGCAAGCTTGCTCGTGTGTTTGAATTTTATCTTAATATATGTAAACTTGGAATTGTGAATTCTGAAGTATTTCTATCACCTCACGTTATGAGGGCGTGGCTAATATATAGCTGTTGGTTTTTTTAGTTTGTAGCTATACATAAGAAATGACGCTATATCACATTTTATGATGTATTAAAATGATAAAATAACCTTTCAAATGTAGGTCTTTGAATGGCGTTATGAAGCGATACACTCAAGGGAGAGAGTTTTAAGACTGTCAAAAAAACTTCTTTATTATGATGATAAAGAAATTCAAATCTATAAAAGCTCTCTTCCTTTCAAATGTAGGCTTGGAATTCCACTCTGTATCGTGTTTCATAAAGAAAGTAACCTCTGTTATAAATTCGAAATTTACTATAAATAAAATGACAAAGATATTTCAAGGTTTAAAATAAATAAAGCATAAAACTCCAAAGATATAGATAATTTCTTTTTCATGCATAATATCTGACAGTCTGTTCAGTCATTGAAACGGCAAAGGTTTAGTACTTTATATAAATCGTGATATACAATATACAAGGACATTTGCAAAAAATAACCATTTTTGTCAAGTACCTGTAGGTGTTAGAGGTGAGTTAAAAGTTGCAAATGATGCCAGTGTGACCTTTGATGTCGATATTTGTCCAGGATCAGGAGATGCCACTGTGACCTTGGATGTCAATACTTGTCCAGGATCAGGAGATGCCAGTGTGACTTTTGATGTCGATATTTGTCCAGGATCAGGAGATGCCACTGTGACCTTGGATGTCAATACTTGTCCAGGATCAGGAGATGCCAGTGTGACTTTTGATGTCGATATTTGTCCAGGATCAGGAGATGCCACTGTGACCTTGGATGTCAATACTTGTCCAGGATCAGGAGATGCCAGTGTGACTTTTGATGTCGATATTTGTCCAGGATCAGGAGATGCCACTGTGACCTTGGATGTCAATACTTGTCCAGGATCAGGAGATGCCAGTGTGACTTTTGATGTCGATATTTGTCCAGGATCAGGAGATGCCACTGTGACCTTGGATGTCAATACTTGTCCAGGATCAGGAGATGTCAGTGTGACTTTTGATGTCGATATTTGTCCAGGATCAGGAGATGCCACTGTGACCTTGGATGTCAATACTTGTCCAGGATCAGGAGATGTCAGTGTGACCTTTGATGTCAATACTTGTCCAGGATCAGGAGATGCCACTGTGACCTTTGATGTCGATACTTGTCCGGGATCAGAAGTGTCTTCTGTAATTACAAATGCACTGATAACCCTCCAGCTCTACACGGCAAGAATCATATGCATAAGAGCTTTTACTAGTTATGACTATCGCCGATTCCGTTTTACGACCCCACTCTAATACCATGCCATAGTTCAAAAGGAACATTCTACCCAGACAGCTACTGACTCTGAGATGCCCAGACCTTGTTCCAGCCCTAGTGACTAGAAACGAGAAGGAAAAAACAAAACCCACATTGATGACGTATTTCAGTATGATGCGATCAGATATAGAACCCCTAATCTTTCGCAGTCCTTTCAGACGCTCCGTCCACTGGATACATATATATTAAACATGAAAACATGTCGACAATGGACCGAAGAAAAAGTAGATTACTGCAGACCTTATATACAGGCAGTCTAAAAGTACGAAGAACATTAGAAGACTGTGCAATGAACAGACAGGCAATACATTGCCTGTAACCATCTAGAGAACGGTGTCAATAGTACGTTAAGTACGCTCAGAGGTATTGTCATGGACATGAAGTATGTAAGTTCACTAATCCAGGTAGATGCACAAAACCCCATTTCATTGCCATAACACCCCACCTAAAGCAGAGTCGATTATAGCATTCCGACAACATATGGGCATGTATTTGCCTTTTGAAACACCAATGGCACCAAATATACAAGACCATGTAAGCACAGGCGATATTGCATAACGTAAAGTGAAAGCTGACACTTGAAACGTATAAGTCACCATAGCTACTGGAAAGAGTTTTGTTTCCCTGGTTTTAAATGAGTGACATTGAGTCAGTGTCACTGGCTCTTCAGGCTCTTTTTTCAGGGGGAAATAGAAATATGAACATGCCGCATTATTTTAATGCCAATAAACCATCGAAAAACAGTTCGGAATGGAAGTAATGAGGTGTATTCCTTTACAAGACATATATTGCCATATGTATTTCAGAAAGAGTGGCCATGATGTAAACGTACGTTCAAGGAGCGTTCTTTAAAAAGAAAATTCAAGAAAAACAATGGTGGACACAATCTTTTCTGTAAGTTAAGGGTCCAGACCTGTTCAGTCTAAGATGGACATAATGGTTTTCCACATTCATACTGCCAGGGTTAGTTTGGGTGAGGTGTTGATGGTGTTAATTTAGATTCAAGAAACGTCCTGTAGAAGGGTCAAGAGAGAACGATAAAAAGCGATCCAAAGCATCCAAGACGTCAAAGGACTTCTTCTCGTCTGAAGATCAGTTATACATTTTTACAGATCACAAAGATCCGTATGTATACCAGAAACATTGCTTGGGAATAACTACGAGGTATAGCATGTGTTAAGGGTAAAGTTATGCCAGATAAAGTGAAACTCCCAAAACACAAGTTATTAACTCAAATGCTATTTCGCTCACACACACAAACACACACACAAACACACACACACACACACAATCACACACACACACACACACACACACACACACACTAAATACTTGAACATACATTATTTATTTATGTTAAAGAATTGTGTAACTACAATAGATAAAGTAAATGCATGCCCATGAAAACCTACTTGTTTTGCAGCCATGGTTTACACCATTGTATCCTTCTGCGCAGCCCGACGGACACCGAATGGGGCTCTCCAGGCAGTCCGAAGCATCTTTACAGCTGCACTCCATGGTACATTCACTATCGTGAAGGCATTCTGGAAATGGAAAACATTGCCATGAAAGCTGTGCAAACAACAAGCTACAAGGTAATATTAACTCGAGAAGTTGATGTTTGTATTTGTATATCTCTAACGTACGTTACAGAGATAGTTCATTAACATGAAAGCGAAATCTCTCACCCAAAGATTACAACTATGCATATGAAATAAAAATAAAAATGTACAAAGGGAACACAACCAAAACGAGCAGTGTGATGCACTTTGGATTTAGTGTGATTTAATTAATAATATCTCAATACTCACGTATAATTAAGCATTTTGCAATTTGGATTAAGGATCGGACAGTCTTGATGTAGCATCTGTTTCTTATCTAACCGATATATTGTGTATAACCAAAAGGCATATTTGTAGACATCAGCAATCTCAATATTTCTGGACATGAATGCATCTTTACTACTGAAGTTAAGCAATAATTCTTCACTTGCCGTACGTTACAGCTACCTCGCACACCTTGCGGTTCGGGTCTATCATAAGTCTGGAGAATTTCCCACGATACTTGTAGTCAGTAATGTGGTTGGTCACATCTCTGTAAAGCGATACTAGCGTCCATCGACCCTTTCCCTTAATGTAAAAGGAAGACACACGTCTATCTTTATGAAAAAAAAGATGAAAATAAATCATTAAAGAACGTGTTATGCAAAACCATTTATTGCCTTTGCCGTAGCTTAGACGTTTGAGCAAATATGTTACATGACATGGTTATATGCTTGAGCACCTGTTATAATAGTTATAATTAAAATGTGTGAATTTTGGTTCAATGAAGCATGTTTCAAAATCTATCAAAGTGAGCAGAAAAAAACAACTTTAACGTTAGTTCACCCGTATGTGTAGTGATTTATATGACTTGTGTTTTACCAGAAGGTTCGGTGGAACGGAGAATTGATGAAAATATTTGCTATTTAGAGAAATAGGCGGGGCAAGGAGATAGCACCGGTCCAAATCACCATGGACAGTTTTTGAAACAATTGAAAACATAAGCAACATTGTAGCACTTATGGTTTTGCAACTTATAATCTAGGTAGAGAAGATATGTAACGTGTTAGAGGACTTCTATTTAACATTATTAGCTACATTACTCGCTCGTGGAAGATACCGCAGTGAAATATTTCACCGGCAACAATACACTAGTGTAATACCGCTAGACATATCACGACATAATTATTTGAAGCAATGACGTAACAATGCTCAATGGCACCAGACTTTCTTGACTTGCAAAAAGCTGAGTGTGGACACACTGTAGGCAGTTCTAACCTCTGTCAAATTATGGAGAGTCATAAACAGAATACCAAACTCGCTTCCGTGAAATACCATTTTTATTAAACTCCCGAAAGATTTAGTATCAAACTCACTTTCGCCTGTTTGATACCAAATCATTAAACCGTTTAATAAAAATGTTATTACACGGGAGACAGATTATTATCCTCTACGAATATAACTTCAATTTACAAGAACATAATGTTAATACACCTGAATCCCTATTCACTAAAGTTATCACATGTTGAAAATAACTACATAATCAAAAAGAGCATAAACGTTCTAATATTTGTCAATCTAAAACAATCAAATATTAACAAAAGGGTTTCACACAGGGTTTGTGTTAAACGTTAAACTCGTTGACATGTGTTTATAATGGTCAGAGACCCAAGAGCCATGAATACGTTACTAATGTTCTGAATGACCAACTAATAATTGTGTAATACTGATAGAGTAATCTTAAGTACATTTAAATATGATTATTTATCCCGTACCTCCTTTATGAAAAATTCTTATGATATTAAACGTCCTTGCTGGCCCTTCAACACTGCAAATAATACGGCTATTGCCACACGTTCCGAGGTCACCATCGACAGCCGTTTGACCTTCTTTGCAGGATGCGAATGCCAGTTGGTTGACTGAAAACAGTAGCCGTATGATAAATTTACAATTTCAACTTAATCATAATCATAACCACTGAGTCAAATTATACGAATCTATATCCCCGTCAAGCCCATGCATCAGCGTCTGTTGCGCGTGTTAGGTCTATTTGTTACCCTACTTCATCATATGTAAATTAATTTTGATATGATTAATTGCACATATTTCCATATAGTATCACAAAAATGTAATGCTTTCAAGAATTTTATAACTCTAGGGTGACGTAGAAAGTGGTTTCCCAGCAGAAACATGAGCATAAACTCATGGGCAAAAGAAAGGGAACACGTTTCATTTTGAATTTTTGGCAAAGTTGTTCAAGCCGAAACGATTCGTCAACACACTGACTAATCATGCCCTGAAACGCAGCATGTTGGCGGAGTACTGAATTGGCGAAACATGAGAAAATGCCTCGGCTAACAGCACAAGAGAGAGAGAGAGAGAGAGAGAGAGAGAGACAGAGAGAGAGAGAGAGAGAGAGAGAGAGATCAGTTATGATCATGGCTCAATACCAGTATCAAAGAGAGAGAGAGATCTGTTATGATCATGGACTGAGCTCCAATGTGTGTGTGTGTGTGTGTGTGAGAGAGAGAGAGAGAGAGAGAGAGAGAGAGAGATAGAGAGAGAGGGGGGGCATAGGTATGAGGCAGATGCAACCATATTGCAAGAACCCTGAACTGTACTCGAGGTACCATCATCGGACTGTCCCAGCGTTACAGGCGGACTGGCAGCACCCAAGTGAAGCAAGCCACGATCAGGCAGACCACGTGTGACAACACCACAGTAAGACCGCCATCTGCATACTCTTCATCTGCGCCACCCGGTTATCACGGCAACGGCAAAACCACTCTCTGTCAATTTCGTACTAGTCAGCGACGTGCAGTCCTTGCCCACTGTAACCTACGACGACTATGTTCCTGGGTCAATGCCACTTCACGCAGAGGACGGCGAGCTCTGACACCTGTTGCATGTAGAAGTTGTAGCACAGTACGTCGATTGATGAGATGTCCTAGAGCCTTTGCTGCCTGTTTGTGCATATTGTAAGCAGCCAGGTCATTTGATTTCTGCATGTTACAAACTCCAGTTGAAAAATCATGCTGCAGGTTTTGTGTCCATCGCACCTAAGCGTTTCTTTCCAGGTTGTTTGTGAGAGTAAGTCTCCAGAGTCTGTAGTTCGGAAAGAGTTTTTGACCTTAGTTTCTAAGGGTTCTATGTCGCTTATGGGAAATATTTCTACCCCATGGACCGTTATTATCCTGAGGGATACTGGAACTCTTCAATCTCTGATTTTGAAGGATATTTTGCCTTCTTCTGATGAATCTTCAGCGAACTCAGATGTTTTGCTTTAGTGTATTGTTGACAATTCTTCTGTTCCTCTCCATTTTGTGAATTTGACTTCAGATCTGATTTCAGGTGGGGTGTTGGTTTCTGGGTGTTGGTTTCTTGACCGGAAGTGATCTTATGGGGGCCAAAGTTGGTGCTGATCCAATTGTCACTGTTTCGCCAGTGAGTTCAGTTAGTACAGAAAAGCTGGAGGATGAATTTCCGGGTATTTTTCCTTCTTGTGCAGTGACTCATTCAATGTCATTTCAAGGCATTTCTTCCAAGACTTCTTTGTCGAATGATTCCATTTATGATTTGTCAGCTGTGTGAGGTATAGACTGATGACTTATCTTCGAAGAGTACTCACTCGTCAGGTCTTTTTGATAAGTCTGATAGTTTGTTAGGTGGTGATCACATTCTCTCCAGAGAGCGTCTGATTATTGCACAGGGTGAGGATGTTGAAGTGCAGAAGTTGGCTAGTGTTTCTTTTGAGGAGGTTAGCAAGGTTCCAGTTTGGTATTACTACTAGGATGGTGTTTTGATGAGAAAATATAGGTTGCCGGATGTTCCTGCAGAGGATGCATGGAAATTAATTTGGAAACATGTACTTTCATTGCATGTGAAAGTCCAATGGCAGGTCATCTGGTTGTAAACAAAACTTGAGAGAAAATTATGTCACATTTCTTTTGGTACACTTTGAGACAAGATATGGCTGAATTTTGCAAGACCCGTCATGCATGCCAAATTGTTGGAAAACCCAATGAATCAATTCCTTCCACTCCCTTATGACCTATTCCGGCTTTTCAGGAACCTTTCCATAGAGTTATTATTGATTGTGTTGGTCCACTACCTAAGACTAAATCTGGAATCAGTATCTTATCACTATCATGTGTTCTTCTAACTGATTTCCTGAAGCAATTCCACTTCATAGCATTGTATTTGACCACAGTGTGCTTGGGCCACTAAAACATTTAAAAGAACAATGGCTCAATGACAGTCCTGAGATCAACCTTTCAGACTATGTGCCTACATTTCGGGACATTTCGGTCCTTGTAAAACAACACCCATATCGGATGAATCCTGTAAAACGTGAAATTCTGCAGAAGGAAGTGGAGTTCACCATGTGTTCGTGTGCCAAAGAGTGGTGGAGGTCGTGACACTGGTGTGCTGACGTGAAAGCTGTCAATGCACTCTCGCAAACTGATTCGTATCCTATTCCGTCCGCCATATAGCTGGAATATTGCTGAGTGCGGTGTTAAACTAACCTCGAAAACCTATCCCGAGAGTGGAAGATTGCATTGATTGCATTGGTCAAGCTGGATATATAAGTAGGTTATTGAAAGGCTTCTGGCAGATTCCACTCACAGACGATGCAAAGAGACGATCGGCATTTGCTTCGCCAGATGGACTGTATCAATACAAAATGATGGCGTTCGGTCTGAAAACAGCGATGTTTCAAACACTCGTCAACAATGTTACATCTGATCTTGAAAGTATCGAAGCTTACATGATTGATATCATCAGTTATGACAAGGAGCAGGAAGAATTCGTGCTTTCTTTCAACGACTGTCTGAAGAAAAATTGACCGTGAATCTAGCCAAGTGTGAATTTTGGAAGGCACAAGTTGAAGTTTTAGGGCATGTTACAGGTACAGCCAGTCCATGCAAAAGTTGAAGCAATTGCACATTTTCCAGTTCTTCAGTCTAGGGGAAAACTCATGAGATTCTTGGCTATGGCAGGCTGTCATAGAAAATTTTGTCAATTTTCTCAGGTGTGGTATCACCACTTACCAACCTTTTGCTGAAAAAGGTAAAATTTCAGAGGGGTAGCAGTTGTCAGACTGCATTTGAAAAGGTCAAAGACATATTCATTACTTCATCCTTACTGCAAGCACCACATTTTGAGAATGCATTTAGTTGCAAATTGATGCCAGTGATGTAGGTGGTCGTGGTGTCCTGATTCAAGAAGTTGATTCAGGAATTGAACATCCAGTTCGTTATTTTTCAAAGAAATTTGACAAGCATCAAAGAGATTATTCTACCATTGAGAAAGAGATTTACTACTTGAAAAAAAAAGAAACACATAGCGGAAAATTGTCGTCAATTTATACACTTTAGGTAATACAGGGCGGTGATGAAGAAAACCTGAATGAACATTAACGGTCCAATGCTGCAAGAAATTGTACGTCACAAATGACAAGTTTTCCAAGGTCATGGTCGCAGACCAGTCATTATCCTGTATGGCCACCATTAGCATCATGCTTGGCATCGGCGTCCCATAGACTGGACCAGATTTCGGATGAAGTGCCTGGGATTGGGTTGGTACTCTTCCCTCAAGACCACAAGCAGAGCAGGTAACGTCTGTGGCTGAGGGTCACGCTGTCGAACACGGCGATCCAATTCGTCCCAAAAATGTTCAATAGGATTAAAATCCGGTGATCGTGAGGGTCAGTCAAGAACTTGAACATTGTTCTGGGCAAGGAAATCCCTGGTTATTCTTGTTGTATGCGGTAGAGCGTTATCATGCCGGCTCTTCATGAAAGGAAGGACATGAGGCCTGATTTCATCACGGTAACGTCGAGCTGTGAAATTGCCCTGGACCTGAATGGGATCTGTCCTGCCACTGTATGAGATGATAGCCCAAACCATGACACTGCACCACCAAATTTGTGCACTTCCTGTACACAGCGTAGCGTTCGTTACGACGTCGATATACACGTGTTCTTCCGTCAGAACGTTGCAGCACGTAACGTGACTCATCACTGAAGATAACAGTTCTCAACCTTTGCAATGGCCATGGGGGATGTTGGCAACACCACTGTCTGCGTTGTTGCTGATCTTGACGTGTAAGGACAGATCCTCGCAAAGGTCTTCTGGAACGAATACCAGCCTCACATAAGCGGTTACTCATAATCTGATCAGAAATTGTTCTGGCACTACAGACGTTGTGGAGATGCTGTGGTGAACCTGTTCCTGAAATGTCGAAGCCGAATAAACCTGTCCTGAGCGGGCGGTATGTCTAGGCATGACTTTAACACCAAATTTAAGATAGTCAACTGTCGCAAGAGCATTTTTGCAGACAGCGTTCCCCATACATATACTGATTACATAGACACCAATGATTCAAAATCGAAAAGTTACATGGAAAAATACTACCTATGCGGTTTTTTGTAGTTTATTATGACTTTTGCTAGCTTTACAACATTGTGAAGTTTACCCAAGCGCCACTACTTTGCCAATTGAAGTGTTTGCTGATAACAACCCCTTGACTTTTCTTCATAAAATGAAGAACAAGACTCAAAGACTTATGAGGTGGAGTTTGACCTTGCAAGGGTTCAATCTTGTGATCAAACACATTAAAGACAAAGAAAACGGGTGTGCTGATGCACTTTCCAGGCTGTAAATGCATGATGACTTGATGATGCTGTATCTTTGTATCTGCATTATATCAATGTAATTCTGCGAGATGTTGCTCATGTTATTCATATTATTAAATGCCATCATATTATGCTTGCTATCTTTCTATGATTGTAATAAATACTTTCTGTGAAACTTTCTGTGAAACTTCTTTTTCTTAAGGGGGAGAGTGTTACGAGAGTGTATTTTATGTAAATTGTATTATTGATTAGGTATAATTCTTTTATTGGGTCACAATGTTCATAAATGTTCAGTGCTATTAGTAATTTAGCGCATTTTTTAAGGTAGTGCTCTAGAGTTGCCTCCCTTGACTAGTTGTGTTTACTCCAGGAAGTCTGCGAGAAAGTTCTAAGTGGCGATGTGGTCGAATGCTCAAAAATGTCAGTATCTGTTGTGGTCGCCACGCACACATAACATTTCTGACACACCTTGTTATTGACTGGATCAGGCGCTGTTTATCGTCTGGGGGATCCTTCTCCTCTCCTCCTGCAGAAATGCCGCTAGCTCCCGGAGGTTTTGGGTTCATGATGACGCTGACGGAGGCGTCGATCCAGTTCCAGTATGCGGCCCTGCTGAAAGATCTCATATTGAACGTCAACGACTGGGAGGAGGTGAGGTGGCAGAATATCGTCTCTGTACCGAAGTTCCCCAGCATGTGGATTGGATCCGTTCGATTGGTATAGAATAACGATCATTACATCATTACACTCTCTCCATAGGATGTCTCCGCTTCACGTACACAGCTTGGAACATAACGTTCATGAACTCATCTATACACTCTGCTTCCTGCACCCCGTCTTTGCAGCAGAAACCTGGATTCGTCGCTAAACCATATACGTCGCCATTTTTGTAAGTGCCAGCCCAACACGTTGTTGCACCACCATCGACGATGATGTCGTAATACGTTGCCAAAGTCTCCTGGCTCTCACACGCAACCTATTCCGTTCCCTGCGATCATATAAATGAAGGACTCGTGTGTATCGATTCTGAGCTGCTGTGGTGACTGTAGGTCTCCTTGCTCTCACACGCAACCTATTCCGTTCCCTGCGATCACATAAATGTGTATCGTTTCTGTGCTACTGTGGTGACTCTAGGTCTTCCGGTATGTGGACGGTCATTCGTTTTGTTCGTTTGGTGGTATCGAGTCACAAGTCGAGATAGCGTGCTCTGACTGACACTCAGACGTCTTGCTACAGACGATTGTGTTGCAGCCTCTAATCTACCGATAGCATGAAGGCGTGGTATAGTGATTTCGGCAAATACCTCACCATTGCAATGGGTTGGTTTGGGTTTCTCTGTGGCGATTTATTTAATAATACTTCAAGTCATCGATGTGTTTCTTTTTAGTAACTAAGATAGTGGCTGCCGGTGGGGAATACAGCATTGTAAAACTATTTCCCTCCTGAAAGGACATTTAAAACCATACATAAAATACATTTAGGCCTACATCGTTTGAAATATAATTATTAAATATAATTAAATAATATCTTTCAGAAGGTTGCATCTTAAACCTGAAGCCATATTCGTATGACACATAGTGCGTGCCTTACTTGTTTGCATTAGTTAAAAATACTTAAAATTACATGTATATAACACAAGCTGTTTCTTTGAAAGAGGCTCTAACTCGCATTAGGAGGCGCATTTTACTGGGAAGCGAAAGCAATACTGCTACTTTGTAACCTTAGAAGCAATGTTTCTTGGAATAAACTGAAATAGTCTCCTAACATACACAGTGACATCTGAGTTCACATTTGCAATACAAATTCAACAAATTACTATGTTATAGGTTAAACTTTTAAAAGAAATTGCATGCGTTCTTTTCAATGTCTCTTACCATACTGACATCGACTGCCAGCGAAACCAGTTTCACATCCAGCCTCACAGTAAGTGTAGGGAGGATCACACTGCGCCGGATTGCGACAACGACAAGCACCTGAAATATTTCAAACATCATTTGAAAAAATACCATTCACGAGTTTGACGCTTTAAGTATGTTAATGATGTTAGTACAGTTAGCTGAGAAAGTATTTAATAGATGTAGATGATGTAGGCCTTTAAATCAAAGCACAATGCCAGCCACAAATGACATGGCATATGTATGCGTTATTCCTATTATAGCTGGACAAAACAGTTCAGGATATCTGCACTTTGTAGACATTTCACTTTGTTGTGAACAGGCTGATCCAGCATTGTCTGCAAAATATAGACATCT
Organism: Haliotis asinina; assembly: GCF_037392515.1. Classification (NCBI taxonomy): domain Eukaryota; kingdom Metazoa; phylum Mollusca; class Gastropoda; order Lepetellida; family Haliotidae; genus Haliotis; species Haliotis asinina. The sequence continues at coordinate 51,472,371 of NC_090286.1, forward strand.
CGGCGCCAAGTATATTATAAGTCAGTGTTGAATGGTACTGAGGTACATGTTACCTCAAAATGAGTATCTGTGTTAGTGTGGCCGAGTACAGAGGGAGATGTATATTTGGCACCTCATCAGTGTTAACTGATACTGATACTGAGAGGTACATGTCACCTTGAGATGAGGCAGTGAGTACCATAACCAAGGCTGGTGTCTCTTACAGATGGGTACCTGGGATAGCGTTAACAATTACCGAGAAACAGAAATCCCGCGAACACGTGCATGTAGACACTGGGTCAGTATAGACAGATACTGAGGTAAAGATGTGTGTCTGGTTCTTCTGAACTGTTACTGATCAGGTGGACCTGATTTGATCGTATCACTTAATAACAAAGCTGAACCAAAATGCTAAGCAGTAATCTGCACATAATGAAATATAGTAACAAACCATTAGACGACAATTTGTAAAATTAACTTTACAAATCAAAGGAATTAACTTCAACAACATTTCCGTGACAGTTCAAAACAGGGAGACAGTAAGAATCAAAGGCAGTGCACGTGCACTGACAAAAAATAAAATTTAGAGTGAGTGAGTTTTACGCCGCTTTTAGCAATATTCCAGCAATATCACGGCGGGGGACACCAGAAAAAGGGCCTCACACATTGTACCCATGTGGGGAATCGAACCCGGGTTTTCGGCGTGACGAGCGAACGCTTTAACCACTAGGCTACCTCACCGCCCCCAAATAAAATATAAAAACGTTTCTTGCATTTTAGGCGTCAGGGCAACATACAAATAATAATAATAATAATGATAATGTTCAGAGGACTCCTTCAGTCAGTTGTTTTGGGTTTTTCTTCTGTTTGTCTTTGAATCCTTTGAGCTTTCTGCTCAATTAAAAGGTGGGTTACCATCCAGACTTCCTTAGCAGAGATCCCTTACTCATCTCCTTTAGATAGATGGCATTGAGCTCCTTGCCAAAGGGAATACCAACATGTAAGAGCGACGTTTTACTAATAATAAATGAGATCTTTAGAATGAGAATAATGCACCTTTTCATGAACAATGCCGAAAGCGCTAACAAAGCTGGTAATAGTACGAGTATATATAGAGATATAGATATATAAAAGACCGGTAGCTAGTAATAATGCAGTGATGACAGATAAGTCTTGGGCAGTCGTTTAAAGGAATTAAAATCAACTGCTGATTTAATGGTGATAGGGAGAGAGTTCCAGAGTAGAGGGGCGAGCAGGCAAAGGATTTCCTTCCGAACGTTTGCAGTTGAAACGAGTGTAGGTTCAGATTCTGAGAACGAAGCTGTCTTCGTATGGGGTAAGAAGTTCTTTTAAGCATTCTGGACCTTTGTCATTAAGACACTTGTACACAAAACACAATATTTAAAAGTCAATTCTTGATTTTAACAGGGAGCCAGTGAAGGTTTTGCATGACAAGTGTTATGTGGGAATGCTTGGAAGTTCTGCCTACGATTGGATGTTATCTAACAAAACAGTCTGACTTCTGTTTTCAAGATAGGATTTCAGCCAGATGAAGGGTACCCCAAATTGACCCTTGAAGGGATTGGTGGTCCACTGTGTCGAAGGCAGAAGAGAGGTCGAGCAAGATAAGCGTAGCTAGTTTGCCTTTATCTACAGCTGTAAGAAACTCATTGGAGACTCTGAGGAGAGCTGACTTGGTGCTATAATTTGATCTGAAGGAGGATTGGAATTTGTCCAAAAGTGAAAGGGCAGAGAAATGATCCCTAAGTCGAATATTGATATAAACTTCGGGTAAGAGACTAGTCTAGTAAGTTTGAATCCAGGTTATACGTCTGTAACAAGGGGATAACAGTTGCATGTTTGAAAGAGTCCGAGTTCCTTGTGAAATTCCGAAACAGAAAATCCATTCTTCATTAAAAGGGGTGGACGATAGATGCAGACAAGTGTCATTGATGTTTTTCCCGACACAACAGAGAGTGACAGTTGTCCGAAAGATGAAGGAGCAGCACCATCGTTTCCAAGGATGCACACTTTCAGAGATTGCCTAGAAAGAACCGAATGCCGCCTCCAGGAGAATATACTAGTTTGCCAGGCAGATGCAACACCTTGAAACCTTGCGGGGTCGGTTCAGACTAAACGACTTCATCATGGTAATCCTCTAACCACGACTCGGTGACCACAAAAAATATCGAGATCTCCATCTCTTAACATTTCAACTATTTCCAGGGTTTTATTGCGACAAGATTGAGCGTTCCAGAGTCCAAGGTTCAGAAATGGCGATGGAGATTTAGGATGAACATGAAAGAGATTGTTCATATTGATTCCTCCTGCTCTGATTGTGGAAACTCAATTGAGTTAAATATATTTATTAAGGTGTTTTCCTTGGTATTTTCTGCCACCTCTATTGCCTCTCACGTTCTAGACAAGCTCCAGGATGCTCAGATTCAAGACAAACTTCTAGGTATTAACCTCGCTTAAAGACAATCTTGAGCTCAGGCGTATATACTCGAAACAAGGTCAAAGCTACCAATGCTTAATTTCTGTTCCTGGCCTCTCGTATTCTTTTGGAGTAGGTGATTGGACAAAACAAGATATCCAGAGTCTTAACCAGAAGGATCATGGTCGCCTGATAACAGAGCACACCACCCTAATTCCTCTCTTAATCGTTTATAGATGCCAATCAGCTCTCGAGGTCGAGGTTTGATGAAAATGGAAGCTCTTCATGATAGAATGTTATTGTGCAATTTTGCACATATTTATTTATTGGATGATCTTTGATGATTCATATCAAGACTCATGATGAAAGCAAGGGAGTCCACAGCTATTTTAAGCGTGTGTTGATGGACACGATCTTAAATTTGAGGTTGATTTTGTTGATGGCACTGTACTGATGAGTGTTACAGCAATGGGAGTGAACTGACTGAAGGTATTCACCAAGTCTGCCCAGAGTCGGTCCTTTGTGGAGAAGCTGTATGAGAAACCACTGCATCGTGTGTACATGCATTGTGTACAACAGAACGACAATCCAACCGACTCCTTCGCCTGGAGGAAGTTGGCTGGTCTAAGATGTGAATCTGAGGGCGTCCTTTTTGATCCTCAGGACCAGTCATTTTTCATTCGCAGTCGCCGCCTAAATATGATTAGCATGAAATGAAAATATTAGCATGAAATGTCGACTGTGTAATGAATTTACAGAGATTGTCCAACACCTTGTCAATGGAAGTCCTTTCTTGGCTCACACAGCACATCTTAAAAGACATGATGGCATGGCGCGTTGCTTCTATTACCGTCTTCGGTTGGCTTTGACTTAAACCCCCATCCGTGGTCCTGAACACGTCCAGGGTCTTATGGAAAATGATGCTTTTAAACTTCGTTGGAACAGACCCGTATATAGCCTGAGAAAAATTCCTGGCAACAAACCATATCGTTTTTTATACAAACCGTTTTTATAAAGCCAATGAATTTATTTATATCATTGACTTTTCTGTCCCTTTCGGCAGCAATGTGACTGGCAAGATTCTGGAAAAGCTTGCTAACTCATAAAGTATGCCGACCTTGACTTTGAAATGTCTCGCTTGCACACCAAGTACACTGTCATCCAGCTTCCCATTGTTTTCGGTGTCCGTGATTTGGTGCCTTCTGATCACTTGACGTAGATCGGGAGAGTACTCTACCGGGACTACAACCCTTCTGACACTCAGAAGGCTGCAGTGTTTGGGGGTCAACATATTCTCCGGAATGATCTTAGTGTCTTCGACAAGGCAGTGTTTCCTGGGAGAAGTCCCTTTCGCTGTCTGGGCCGCGTGTAGAGGGGCAAGGCCCCAGAGCTGAGGATAAGTCTTACCGGTCTGGCTAAGCCATGATCCCTACTGCATACTATCTTTAATCTGTAAAACATCTCTGAACAGCAAAAGTCTGGCTTCGTGTCAAGGTATTTAATAGAAGACGACTAAAATTATGTCTAATCATTTATTCTACCGAACGTTGTTGTTAGCATTGAATTGCAGTAAGTTCGAATTGATCACAGCCGGTCAAATGGAGATACCCCTGAACGCGAAAGTCCCTTTAGCATTGCATATAGCCACCTTGGGCTTGCACACAGGCCGTAAAATGTCGCCTCATTGAGTTCACAAGAGTCTGAAAGAAAGCCCGAGGCAAGTGGTTCCACTTAAACACCTAACGCTGACGTAACTATGCAAGTGTGAATGACCGTCTACTTGCAGCAATCGTACGTCCATCGTTTGTGTGGCGTGTACACTTGCTACCATCAATACTGAACTGTATGTTTTACACAAACATTTATAAAAGATACCTCACTTTAATATGAACATTCCATGAACATTAACGCTAACTTTTCTGATATTTCTTTCGTTTGGAAACTAGCGTTTCTTTTGGTGTTCAGCATAATAATTAATCCATTTCCATAGCACCCTACATCCAATCACCAAGTGCTTTCTCATGACACAAACATATATACAGATTTACAACAGGAGCTGATTGAGATGTCATAGTGCTTCTTGAACAGGAAAGTTTTAACTTAAAGTTAAGACTGGAGGCTGGCCTCCGAGGGGGATTCCTTAGACATGCAGAGACAGAGATTCTTGAGACACATACGGATTGTTCCAGACGATAGGTGACCGTATGTCTTTAGGCGTGCGTTTAGGACTATGAGAAGCTACTGATCTCAGCTGGGATGGAGCTACATTGTTGAGACATCTGTAAGGCATGCTAACTAACTTCTATTCTATCCTAGCTTGGAGTAGTAACCACTGCAGATGCATGAGGACTGGGAAGATGTGGCTGTGCTTGGTGGCTCTGGAGATCAATCTGGCACCTACATTCTGCACTGTTTGCACCCTGGAGAGCCGGTCTTTGTTCATGTTCCCAGTCAAACAATTACAGTAGTCCATAGACCTTGCAAGATAGTGTGCTGCGTCAGTTGTAAGATATACTAGTTATGTGATGATAGCTGATTTACATACATTACGGATGTGGCTCCATTGGAAGTACAGAATCTATCAGGACACCCAGTTTTTTCTGTAGGGCTCACTGAGATCTCAGATTCACCTATCCCAAGTGAATTCACACTTAGTTTAGTGTTGACAGGTGAACAAGCCATGAGAATGTTTGTTTTGTTATCGTTTAGTTTGAGTTTACTTGCGGTCATCCATGTCTTCACAAACGCACGCACTAAACGCAGCTCCTGCAGTTTGATATTTTGCATCATGAACATTGAGTTTTCTTAAATGTGGAGTATCATCAGCATAACGATAATGTAAAATGTTATGCTGAGTAATAAGGTCCCAAAGGCTGCTGATGTACAGAGTGAATATCACAGGTTCCAACACCGTACCTTGCGGGACACCACATAAAGGGTTACGTGTGTGAGAGTTAATATTTTGGATGAACACAAATACATCATTCTGATACGTATGAGGAAAACCATCTTAGAACATATTCGCGTAATCCAAAATGGTTTTATACACAGTCGAGAAGCCGTCTGTGAACTATGGTATCGAACGCTTCCGATAATTCAAGAAGGACGAGTACACAGGCCTTGCCAGAGTCAGCACTCCAAGAAAGGTACCCATTACATGAGGTAAAGTTGTCCAAGTGCTGTGATTGCTCCGATATATTGACTGGAATTCATCGTATAATCTGTAGGAATGTTTTTAATGAACAGAAAGGCGGATACCCACAGCCTTTACAAGCACTTTAAACTCAAAGGATAGATTTGAGACCGCTCAGTAGTTGCCATCAGTGTCAAGGCTTGGTTTCTTCAATAAAGGCTTTACACTAGCTTGTTTCAGGCATTCTGAAACGAGTCCTGACACCAAGCTGAGATTTACGATCTGTTTAGTAATGACCAGAAGGATATGATCCACAGATTCTGGTGGGGGTGAGAAGAAGGTTGAATTTGAAGCTACTAACTTTTTCTTTACCTCTTCCTCACTGAATACATTGACTTTGTCAAGATGTATGTCTGAACGTGCGATGTCGCCTTGTAGGGATCTTGTACGGTAAATTTCGATTTCGGATGCAACATGCATCATGTCATCAATGTGGACTTACAATATTTTCAAAGCATTGTTTCTTAAACTCGTTGCATGTTAGGTGTTGCATGATAGGTGTGAAATATCGGTATCACTGTTAGAGGTCATAAAATACGAGAATGCAATTTTTGATGGTTCAGTAAAGTATATACTCTCGGCCTTTAAAGTAATTAAATATGAAAGCAAGACCATGGTACTGGTGGAATAGAGAAAGATGCAGCAGTGGTTAAGCTTTTAAAATAGGCATGGGCAAGGAATCTTGGGCGAAATGTGATCCTTACATAAAGCTGGTCATCATGAAACGTCAGCTCGCAGTCATGCACAAGTGACATTCTACTTCAGGAAATCCATCATTACAGACACAATGCTCACTACTCACTACTGTTAACGTATTCCTGTTTCAATAAGCAGCTGGCGTGCAAGCCTCTACACGAAATGTAGTGACAGTAACACAGCTTTACCAAACGATTGCTACAATGTTATGCATGTTCGATATTCAATGTCAGGTTGGAGTTTATCATGCCAGTACTGTTCATATATATTTAAGACTTAATGTACATTCAGACGTAAAGACTTGTTGACCCTAATAAACTGATCTTTCTAAATATTACAAAAACACAAACTAAACACCAAAGCTTTTCATTCTGACTTTACCAAGACGTCCTGCATGCGAGTACATTTTATAACGCTTCCTTGGATAACAGCAGCCATGTATTCTCATCAATCAGGGACTGACTCTCTTGTATAAAGGATAACCACCACATTCGCCTCGCGCCATGATGTTCGGCACTTGACCCCGAGAGATAGTTTTCATGCCCAAAGAATGCATAACTTCAGTTTCACCATTAAGAAAAAGACCACAAACTTTCGGGTCATAAAAGAAAACTGGAACTATTTTCATGTCGACATTTTACAATATAATCGAAACTGAAATAAACCTTATTATAACAGCGACTAAACAAGTTCAAATATTTCCTTTTCTGTTCAAAATAGAAGCTCACAGTTTACTCACGACACAAAGAACTGATATATCTGATACAACAAACAATTCACATCTCCTGATATACTGGAACAAAAGCCACGACCAAGACACAGGAAAGTGATGTGTTTTAAAATACTTTTGAATAACACTGAGGGACGGAATAAACATGACATCTAAAAATGCTGAATTGAGAAAGTCAGTAACCGAACAGGTACAATGTAAAGCTAACAGTACAGACTACACCTATTTCGGTGTGAATGGAATGTCAAAGATACAGTAAAACAGGACCCGTGAAGGTCCCGGGGTAGAATAGGCCTTCAGCAACCCATGCTTGTCGTAAGAGGCGACTAACGGGATTGAGTGGTCAGGCTCGCTGACTTGGCTGACACATGCCATCGGTTCCCAATTGCGCAGATCGATGCTCATGTTGGTCACTGGATTGTTTGGTCCAGACTCGAATATTTACAGACCGCCACCATATAGCTGGAATATTGCTGAATGCGGCGTAAAACTAAACTCACTCACTAGTAAAACAGATACTTATTTTGTTTGTTGTTTGACGACGCACATAGCAATATTCCAGCTACATGGCCGCCGTCTGTAAATAATCGAGTGTGGACCAGTCAATGCAATGGTCAACGGCATCAGCATCAATCTAAGATTGGAAAAAATCCTAGTACACAAAAACCCATCGTATGTATCATTTTTCTGACGCAGTAAGCTTACATAAATATTTATGTATTTTCCGGATTCAGTCACACACAACTTGCCATAGAGACACTACTAATTAACTAGGTTCTTTGTAACCAAGAGGCTGCGTTATTCTTTCAACAATATTTAATATGGACTTACCATCAGTTGGAAGACAGAGCTGCCAAAGGTATAGAATAATCCAAAGAAACACACGCGTGTAGTCCATGGTTACTTCATGTATCCGTGCATCCCATCAACTGACAACCCCACATCACATCAGGGAAGTAAGTATAAAATACACTTGTGACATGAATAACTCGTATCTATATCTCCGATTCTCAGTGAAGCTTATTGGATATAACTTTTTAATAGTTTACAGACATATATTCAGATATGGCTGTTTTAGAATTGGCATGTTTGACCACACAGTGCATTAAGTAGTACCAATGCCTCTGTTTATTTCGGCATTTAAAAATTATTTGAAAAAAAATATTTAGGCAATAATCGTACGTTCGCCAGTGTACAATGTCTCTAGGTGACTGCTGCATGCTTGGTCAAAGGGAGGTAATTCACCTTGTGATGCAGTCCCTTTTATTAACTCTCAAACACAATTACCATTGATCAAAAGAAATGGGTGTGCAGTAAATGTTAAGAAAGCATATTTTTTATCATGGTGACAAGAAACATTTATTGTACTATGTGTGTATTGTTTGTAACCAAACAATCAATTTGGCTCCATAATGAGAGTAAGGAGTATTAGTATATTAGAAACGAAGCATTCTGCGTATGTATCTTTGGAAATCATTGAATGACATTCTACAATTTACGCAACTGTGGTAATTTGGTGTTTTGGAGGAATGAAAGAAAGAAAGAAGAGAAACTCGTGGAGAGCAACTTCGTGAGGCATGGGCGATGATAATTTGTCTTCCACCCTAGGGACCCCTGGTAGATTCTGGCCAGAGCACGTCATTGCTGGTGGTAGTGGGCCACTGATTGGGCGATTTTGGCGCGATGTGTTCCCAACACACCACTTTGACCCTGACTTTATCGAGACAGGGGGGTAAATGGGTCCGGTTCTATCAATCAGGTATTCACGCAAACCCTGTGCTGCTATATAAGGCTGCACAAAATTATTTTTAAAATGATTTTCAGTTTTATGAAAATCATTAACTTCAAATCATAATTGCATACTCTCAGCTTTGTTGTATGCCTGGTGTCGTGCGGCTAGAAAGTGGTGACTCAAAGGCTTACCTCATGGAAAAGGTACTACACATAATCCGAGAACCCTGCACGTGTTGCACGTGAGTGACAAACTTGTTTAGCATAATCTTAATGATACTCCAGTGTAGGTGGGTAGCTCAGAACATGAGACTTATACACAAAGTGATGTTGTTTATGTTGTGCTGTCTGCGTGTTTCTTTTGCACCTTATATTTAAAAAGCAATATTAAGAAGTGCACCTGCTCAAATATACTTTTGCACAAGAGAAAAATACTTAAAACTTAAAGCTTAAAACTTATAAGAAACCTTTGTTTCCATGACCACCAAACAATCACTCGGGTAACCAAGTCATCTGCATTCTGTCAAACAGTATTTTGACATGGGTCAAAACCGATTCTATTTAGATTCTGTCTCATAACTGCAGGTGGCTAGGCAGTAGAGAAAAATATGGAGTTCACGGACACTAGGACAAATTATAGATACTTATGATTGAAGCCATTTCCTGGTGGTCATGACAATGACGTAAGTGAAGGCACAACAATGGGAGAACTCATATGGATCTGTGATTGAACACTTTTTAAACCTAATTATAAATTTATAACTTCCGGTTGTTTGTAGTGTATACGCTTTTGAACAATGCCTACTCAGATGTTGACAGTGGGTGAATCATAGCTGTAGTAAGCTGATGACATCACTTAACTTTCGTTTATAAGTTGCCTTGTCCTGAGGAGGACATTCCTGTTATAGTCTATACTGTGTATAGAAGTGCATGAAGGACTGTCCAGTGGAAGATATTCCTGTTATAGTCTACACTGTGTATAGAAGTGCATGAAGGACTGTCCAGAGGAAGATCTTCCCGTTATAGTCTATACTGTGTATAGGGGTGCATGAAGGACTGTCCAGTGACGATATTCCCGTTATAGTCTATACTGTGTATAGAAGTGCATGAAGGACTGTCCAGTGAAGATATTCCCGTTATAGTCTATGCTGTGTATAGAAGTGCATGAAGGACTGTCCAGTGACGATATTCCCGTTATAGTCTATACTGTGTATAGAAGTGCATGAAGGACTGTCCAGTGAAGATATTCCCGTTATAGTCTATACTGTGTATAGGGGTGCATGAAGGACTGTCCAGTGAAGATATTCCCGTTATAATCTATACTGTGTATAGGGGTGCATGAAGGACTGTCCAGAGAAGATATTCCCGTTATAGTCTACACTGTGTATAGAAGTGCATGAAGGACTGTCCAGAGGAAGATATTCCCGTTATAGTCTACACTGTGTATAGGGGTGCATGAAGGACTGTCCAGTGAAGATATTCCCGTTATAGTCTATACTGTGTATAGGGGTGCATGAAGGACTGTCCAGTGAAGATATTCCCGTTATAGTCTATACTGTGTATAGAAGTGCATGAAGGACTGTCCAGTGAAGATATTCCCGTTATAGTCTATGCTGTGTATAGAAGTGCATGAAGGACTGTCCAGTGAAGATATTCCCGTTATAGTCTATACTGTGTATAGAAGTGCATGAAGGACTGTCCAGTGACGATATTCCCGTTATAGTCTATACTGTGTATAGAAGTGCATGAAGGACTGTCCAGTGACGATATTCCCGTTATAGTCTATACTGTGTATAGGGGTGCATGAAGGACTGTCCAGTGAAGATATTCCCGTTATAGTCTATACTGTGTATAGGGGTGCATGAAGGACTGTCCAGTGAAGATATTCCCGTTATAGTCTATACTGTGTATAGAAGTGCATGAAGGACTGTCCAGTGAAGATATTCCGGTTATAGTCTACACTGTGTATAGAAGTGCATGAAGGGCTGTCCAGTGAAGATATTCCCGTTATAGTCTATACTGTGTATAGGGGTGCATGAAGGGCTGTCCAGTGAAGATATTCCCGTTATAGTCTATACTGTGTATAGGGGTGCATGAAGGACTGTCCAGTGAAGATATTCCCGTTATAGTCTATGCTGTGTATAGAAGTGCATGAAGGACTGTCCAGAGGAAGATATTCCCGTTGTAGTCTATACTGTGTATAGGGGTGCATGAAGGACTGTCCAGTGGAAGGTATTCCCGTTATAGTCTATACTGTGTATAGAAGTGCATGAAGGGCTGTCCAGTGAAGATATTCCCGTTATAGTCTATACTGTGTATAGGGGTGCATGAAGGGCTGTCCAGTGAAGATATTCCCGTTATAGTCTATACTGTGTATAGGGGTGCATGAAGGACTGTCCAGAGGAAGATATTCCCGTTATAGTCTGTACTGTGTATAGGGGTGCATGAAGGACTGTCCAGTGAAGATATTCCGGTTATAGTCTATACTGTGTATAGAAGTGCATGAAGGACTGTCCAGTGAAGATATTCCCGTTATAGTCTATACTGTGTATAGGGGTGCATGAAGGACTGTCCAGTGACGATATTCCCGTTATAGTCTATACTGTGTATAGGGGTGCATGAAGGGCTGTCCAGTGAAGATATTCCCGTTATAGTCTATACTGTGTATAGAAGTGCATGAAGGGCTGTCCAGTGAAGATATTCCCGTTATAGTCTATACTGTGTATAGGGGTGCATGAAGGGCTGTCCAGTGAAGATATTCCCGTTATAGTCTATACTGTGTATAGGGGTGCATGAAGGACTGTCCAGAGGAAGATATTCCGGTTATAGTCTATACTGTGTATAGAAGTGCATGAAGGACTGTCCAGTGAAGATATTCCCGTTATAGTCTACACTGTGTATAGAAGTGCATGAAGGACTGTCCAGTGACGATATTCCCGTTATAGTCTACACTGTGTATAGGGGTGCATGAACGACTGTCCAGTGACGATATTCCCGTTATAGTCTATACTGTGTATAGGGGTGCATGAAGGACTGTCCAGAGGAAGATATTCCCGTTGTAGTCTATACTGTGTATAGGGGTGCATGAAGGGCTGTCCAGTGAAGATATTCCCGTTATAGTCTATACTGTGTATAGGGGTGCATGAAGGACTGTCCAGTGACGATATTCCCGTTATAGTCTACACTGTGTATAGAAGTGCATGAAGGACTGTCCAGTGAAGATATTCCCGTTATAGTCTATGCTGTGTATAGAAGTGCATGAAGGACTGTCCAGAGGAAGATATTCCCGTTATAGTCTATACTGTGTATAGGGGTGCATGAAGGACTGTCCAGTGGAAGATATTCCCGTTATAGTCTATACTGTGTATAGAAGTGCATGAAGGGCTGTCCAGTGAAGATATTCCCGTTATAGTCTATACTGTGTATAAAAGTGCATGAAGGACTGTCCAGTGAAGATATTCCCGTCATAGTCTATACTGTGTATAGGGGTGCATGAAGGACTGTCCAGTGACGATATTCCCGTTATAGTCTACACTGTGTATAGGGGTGCATGAAGGACTGTCCAGTGGAGATATTCCCGTTATAGTCTACACTGTGTATAGGGGTGCATGAAGGACTGTCCAGTGAAGATATTCCCGTTGTAGTCTACACTGTGTATAGGGGTGCATGAAGGACTGTCCAGTGAAGATATTCCCGATATAGTCTATACTGTGTATAGGGGTGCATGAAGGACTGTCCAGTGAAGATATTCCCGTTATAGTCTATACTGTGTATAGAAGTGCATGAAGGGCTGTCCAGTGAAGATATTCCCGTTATAGTCTACACTGTGTATAGAAGTGCATGAAGGACTGTCCAGTGAAGATATTCCCGTTCTAGTCTATGCTGTGTATAGAAGTGCATGAAGGACTGTCCAGTGAAGATATTCCCGTTATAGTCTATACTGTGTATAGAAGTGCATGAAGGACTGTCCAGTGACGATATTCCCGTTATAGTCTATACTGTGTATAGAAGTGCATGAAGGACTGTCCAGTGACGATATTCCCGTTATAGTCTATACTGTGTATAGGGGTGCATGAAGGACTGTCCAGTGAAGATATTCCCGTTATAGTCTATACTGTGTATAGGGGTGCATGAAGGACTGTCCAGTGAAGATATTCCCGTTATAGTCTATACTGTGTTTAGAAGTGCATGAAGGACTGTCCAGTGAAGATATTCCCGTTATAGTCTACACTGTGTATAGAAGTGCATGAAGGGCTGTCCAGTGAAGATATTCCCGTTATAGTCTACACTGTGTATAGGGGTGCATGAAGGACTGTCCAGTGGAGATATTCCCGTTATAGTCTATACTGTGTATAGGGGTGCATGAAGGACTGTCCAGTGACGATATTCCCGTTATAGTCTATACTGTGTATAGGGGTGCATGAAGGACTGTCCAGTGAAGATATTCCCGTTATAGTCTATACTGTGTATAGAAGTGCATGAAGGACTGTCCAGTGAAGATATTCCCGTTATAGTCTATACTGTGTATAGAAGTGCATGAAGGACTGTCCAGTGAAGATATTCCCGTTATAGTCTATACTGTGTATAGAAGTGCATGAAGGGCTGTCCAGTGAAGATATTCCCGTTATAGTCTATACTGTGTATTGGGGTGCATGAAGGGCTGTCCAGTGAAGATATTCCCGTTATAGTCTATACTGTGTATAGGGGTGCATGAAGGACTGTCCAGAGGAAGATATTCCGGTTATAGTCTATACTGTGTATAGAAGTGCATGAAGGACTGTCCAGTGAAGATATTCCCGTTATAGTCTACACTGTGTATAGAAGTGCATGAAGGACTGTCCAGTGAAGATATTCCCGTTATAGTCTACACTGTGTATAGGGGTGCATGAACGACTGTCCAGTGAAGATATTCCCGTTATAGTCTATACTGTGTATAGGGGTGCATGAAGGACTGTCCAGAGGAAGATATTCCGGTTATAGTCTATACTGTGTATAGAAGTGCATGAAGGACTGTCCAGTGAAGATATTCCCGTTATAGTCTATACTGTGTATAGAAGTGCATGAAGGACTGTCCAGTGAAGATATTCCCGTTATAGTCTATACTGTGTATAGGGGTGCATGAAGGGCTGTCCAGTGAAGATATTCCCGTTATAGTCTATACTGTGTATAGGGGTGCATGAAGGACTGTCCAGTGACGATATTCCCGTTATAGTCTATACTGTGTATAGAAGTGCATGAAGGACTGTCCAGTGAAGATATTCCCGTTATAGTCTATGCTGTGTATAGAAGTGCATGAAGGACTGTCCAGAGGAAGATATTCCCGTTATAGTCTATACTGTGTATAGGGGTGCATGAAGGACTGTCCAGTGGAAGATATTCCCGTTATAGTCTATACTGTGTATAGAAGTGCATGAAGGGCTGTCCAGTGAAGATATTCCCGTTATAGTCTATACTGTGTATAAAAGTGCACGAAGGACTGTCCAGTGAAGATATTCCCGTCATAGTCTATACTGTGTATAGGGGTGCATGAAGGACTGTCCAGTGACGATATTCCCGTTATAGTCTATACTGTGTATAGGGGTGCATGAAGGACTGTCCAGTGGAGATATTCCCGTTATAGTCTACACTGTGTATAGGGGTGCATGAAGGACTGTCCAGTGAAGATATTCCCGTTGTAGTCTACACTGTGTATAGGGGTGCATGAAGGACTGTCCAGTGAAGATATTCCCGTTATAGTCTATACTGTGTATAGAAGTGCATGAAGGACTGTCCAGTGAAGATATTCCCGATATAGTCTATACTGTGTATAGGGGTGCATGAAGGACTGTCCAGTGAAGATATTCCCGTTATAGTCTATATTGTGTATAGAAGTGCATGAAGGGCTGTCCAGTGAAGATATTCCCGTTATAGTCTACACTGTGTATAGAAGTGCATAAAGGACTGTCCAGTGAAGATATTCCCGTTCTAGTCTATGCTGTGTACAGAAGTGCATGAAGGACTGTCCAGTGACGATATTCCCGTTATAGTCTATACTGTGTATAGAAGTGCATGAAGGACTGTCCAGTGACGATATTCCCGTTATAGTCTATACTGTGTATAGAAGTGCATGAAGGACTGTCCAGTGACGATATTCCCGTTATAGTCTATACTGTGTATAGGGGTGCATGAAGGACTGTCCAGTGAAGATATTCCCGTTATAGTCTATACTGTGTATAGGGGTGCATGAAGGACTGTCCAGTGAAGATATTCCCGTTATAGTCTATACTGTGTATAGAAGTGCATGAAGGACTGTCCAGTGAAGATATTCCCGTTATAGTCTACACTGTGTATATAAGTGCATGAAGGGCTGTCCAGTGAAGATATTCCCGTTATAGTCTATACTGTGTATAGGGGTGCATGAAGGGCTGTCCAGTGAAGATGTTCCCGTTATAGTCTACACTGTGTATAGGGGTGCATGAAGGACTGTCCAGTGAAGATATTCCCGTTATAGTCTATGCTGTGTATAGAAGTGCATGAAGGACTGTCCAGAGGAAGATATTCCCGTTGTAGTCTATACTGTGTATAGGGGTGCATGAAGGACTGTCCAGTGGAAGGTATTCCCGTTATAGTCTACACTGTGTATAGAAGTGCATGAAGGGCTGTCCATTGAAGATATTCCCGTTATAGTCTATACTGTGTATAGGGGTGCATGAAGGGCTGTCCAGTGAAGATATTCCCGTTATAGTCTATACTGTGTATAGGGGTGCATGAAGGACTGTCCAGAGGAAGATATTCCCGTTATAGCCTATACTGTGTATAGAAGTGCATGAAGGACTGTCCAGTGAAGATATTCCCGTTACAGTCTATACTGTGTATAGAAGTGCATGAAGGACTGTCCAGTGAAGATATTCCCGTTATAGTCTATACTGTGTATAGAAGTGCATGAAGGACTGTCCAGTGAAGATATTCCCGTTATAGTCTATACTGTGTATAGGGGTGCATGAAGGACTGTCCAGTGAAGATATTCTCGTTATAGTCTACACTGTGTATAGGGGTGCATGAAGGACTGTCCAGTGAAGATATTCCCATTATAGTCTATACTGTGTATAGAAGTGCATGAAGGGCTGTCCAGTGAAGATATTCCCGTTATAGTCTATACTGTGTATAGGGGTGCATGAAGGGCTGTCCAGTGAAGATATTCCCGTTATAGTCTATACTGTGTATAGGGGTGCATGAAGGACTGTCCAGAGGAAGATATTCCGGTTATAGTCTATACTGTGTATAGAAGTGCATGAAGGACTGTCCAGTGAAGATATTCCCGTTATAGTCTATACTGTGTATAGAAGTGCATGAAGGACTGTCCAGTGAAGATATTCCCGTTATAGTCTACACTGTGTATAGGGGTGCATGAAGGACTGTCCAGTGAAGATATTCCCGTTATAGTCTATACTGTGTATAGGGGTGCATGAAGGACTGTCCAGAGGAAGATATTCCGGTTATAGTCTATACTGTGTATAGAAGTGCATGAAGGACTGTCCAGTGAAGATATTCCCGTTATAGTCTATACTGTGTATAGAAGTGCATGAAGGACTGTCCAGTGAAGATATTCCCGTTATAGTCTATACTGTGTATAGGGGTGCATGAAGGGCTGTCCAGTGAAGATATTCCCGTTATAGTCTATACTGTGTATAGGGGTGCATGAAGGACTGTCCAGTGACGATATTCCCGTTATAGTCTACACTGTGTATAGGGGTGCATGAAGGACTGTCCAGTGAAGATATTCCCGTTATAGTCTATGCTGTGTATAGAAGTGCATGAAGGACTGTCCAGAGGAAGATATTCCCGTTATAGTCTATACTGTGTATAGGGGTGCATGAAGGACTGTCCAGTGGAAGATATTCCCGTTATAGTCTATACTGTGTATAGAAGTGCATGAAGGGCTGTCCAGTGAAGATATTCCCGTTATAGTCTATACTGTGTATAAAAGTGCATGAAGGACTGTCCAGTGAAGATATTCCCGTTATAGTCTATACTGTGTATAGGGGTGCATGAAGGACTGTCCAGTGACGATATTCCCGTTATAGTCTACACTGTGTATAGGGGTGCATGAAGGACTGTCCAGTGGAGATATTCCCGTTATAGTCTATACTGTGTATAGGGGTGCATGAAGGACTGTCCAGTGACGATATTCCCGTTATAGTCTATACTGTGTATAGGGGTGCATGAAGGACTGTCCAGTGAAGATATTCCCGTTATAGTCTATACTGTGTATAGAAGTGCATGAAGGACTGTCCAGTGAAGATATTCCCGTTATAGTCTATGCTGTGTATAGAAGTGCATGAAGGACTGTCCAGAGGAAGATATTCCCGATATAGTCTATACTGTGTATAGGGGTGCATGAAGGACTGTCCAGTGAAGATATTCCCGTTATAGTCTATACTGTGTATAGAAGTGCATGAAGGACTGTCCAGTGAAGATATTCCCGTTATAGTCTATGCTGTGTATAGAAGTGCATGAAGGACTGTCCAGTGAAGATATTCCCGTTATAGTCTATACTGTGTATAGGGGTGCATGAAGGGCTGTCCAGTGAAGATATTCCCGTAACAGTCTATACTGTGTATAGAAGTGCATGAAGGGCTGTCCAGTGAAGATATTCCCGTTATAGTCTACACTGTGTATAAAAGTGCATGAAGGGCTGTCCAGTGAAGATGTTCCCGTAATAGTCTATACTGTGTATAGGGGTGCATGAAGGACTGTCCAGTGACGATATTCCCGTTATAGTCTACACTGTGTATAGAAGTGCATTAAGGACTGTCCAGTGAAGATATTCCCGTTATAGTCTATGCTGTGTATAGAAGTGCATGAAGGACTGTCCAGAGGAAGATATTCCCGTTATAGTCTATACTGTGTATAGGGGTGCATGAAGGACTGTCCAGTGGAAGATATTCCCCTTATAGTCTACACTGTGTATAGAAGTGCATGAAGGGCTGTCCAGTGAAGATATTCCCGTTATAGTCTATACTGTGTATAAAAGTGCATGAAGGACTGTCCAGTGAAGATATTCCCGTTATAGTCTATACTGTGTATAGGGGTGCATGAAGGACTGTCCAGTGACGATATTCCCGTTTGAGTCTACACTGTGTATAGGGGTGCATGAAGGACTGTCCAGTGAAGATATTCCCGTTATAGTCTATACTGTGTATAGGGGTGCATGAAGGACTGTCCAGTGAAGATATTCCCGTTATAGTCTACACTGTGTATAGGGGTGCATGAAGGACTGTCCAGTGGAGATATTCCCGTTATAGTCTATACTGTGTATAGGGGTGCATGAAGGACTGTCCAGTGAAGATATTCCCGTTATAGTCTATACTGTGTATAGGGGTGCATGAAGGACTGTCCAGTGAAGATATTCCCGTTATAGCCTACACTGTGTATAGGGGTGCATGAAGGACTGTCCAGTGGAGATATTCCCGTTATAGTCTATACTGTGTATAGGGGTGCATGAAGGACTGTCCAGTGACGATATTCCCGTTTGAGTCTACACTGTGTATAGGGGTGCATGAAGGACTGTCCAGTGAAGATATTCCCGTTATAGTCTATACTGTGTATAGGGGTGCATGAAGGACTGTCCAGTGACGATATTCCCGTTATAGTCTACACTGTGTATAGGGGTGCATGAAGGACTGTCCAGTGGAGATATTCCCGTTATAGTCTATACTGTGTATAGGGGTGCATGAAGGACTGTCCAGTGACGATATTCCCGTTATAGTCTATACTGTGTATAGGGGTGCATGAAGGACTGTCCAGTGAAGATATTCCCGTTATAGTCTATACTGTGTATAGAAGTGCATGAAGGACTGTCCAGTGAAGATATTCCCGTTATAGTCTATGCTGTGTATAGAAGTGCATGAAGGACTGTCCAGAGGAAGATATTCCCGTTATAGTCTATACTGTGTATAGGGGTGCATGAAGGACTGTCCAGTGAAGATATTCCCGTTATAGTCTATACTGTGTATAGAAGTGCATGAAGGACTGTCCAGTGAAGATATTCCCGTTATAGTCTATGCTGTGTATAGAAGTGCATGAAGGACTGTCCAGTGAAGATATTCCCGTTATAGTCTATACTGTGTATAGGGGTGCATGAAGGGCTGTCCAGTGAAGATATTCCCGTAACAGTCTATACTGTGTATAGAAGTGCATGAAGGGCTGTCCAGTGAAGATATTCCCGTTATAGTCTACACTGTGTATAAAAGTGCATGAAGGGCTGTCCAGTGAAGATGTTCCCGTAATAGTCTATACTGTGTATAGGGGTGCATGAAGGACTGTCCAGTGACGATATTCCCGTTATAGTCTACACTGTGTATAGAAGTGCATTAAGGACTGTCCAGTGAAGATATTCCCGTTATAGTCTATGCTGTGTATAGAAGTGCATGAAGGACTGTCCAGAGGAAGATATTCCCGTTATAGTCTATACTGTGTATAGGGGTGCATGAAGGACTGTCCAGTGGAAGATATTCCCCTTATAGTCTACACTGTGTATAGAAGTGCATGAAGGGCTGTCCAGTGAAGATATTCCCGTTATAGTCTATACTGTGTATAAAAGTGCATGAAGGACTGTCCAGTGAAGATATTCCCGTTATAGTCTATACTGTGTATAGGGGTGCATGAAGGACTGTCCAGTGACGATATTCCCGTTTGAGTCTACACTGTGTATAGGGGTGCATGAAGGACTGTCCAGTGAAGATATTCCCGTTATAGTCTATACTGTGTATAGGGGTGCATGAAGGACTGTCCAGTGAAGATATTCCCGTTATAGTCTACACTGTGTATAGGGGTGCATGAAGGACTGTCCAGTGGAGATATTCCCGTTATAGTCTATACTGTGTATAGGGGTGCATGAAGGACTGTCCAGTGAAGATATTCCCGTTATAGTCTATACTGTGTATAGGGGTGCATGAAGGACTGTCCAGTGAAGATATTCCCGTTATAGCCTACACTGTGTATAGGGGTGCATGAAGGACTGTCCAGTGGAGATATTCCCGTTATAGTCTATACTGTGTATAGGGGTGCATGAAGGACTGTCCAGTGACGATATTCCCGTTTGAGTCTACACTGTGTATAGGGGTGCATGAAGGACTGTCCAGTGAAGATATTCCCGTTATAGTCTATACTGTGTATAGGGGTGCATGAAGGACTGTCCAGTGACGATATTCCCGTTATAGTCTACACTGTGTATAGGGGTGCATGAAGGACTGTCCAGTGGAGATATTCCCGTTATAGTCTATACTGTGTATAGGGGTGCATGAAGGACTGTCCAGTGACGATATTCCCGTTATAGTCTATACTGTGTATAGGGGTGCATGAAGGACTGTCCAGTGAAGATATTCCCGTTATAGTCTATACTGTGTATAGAAGTGCATGAAGGACTGTCCAGTGAAGATATTCCCGTTATAGTCTATGCTGTGTATAGAAGTGCATGAAGGACTGTCCAGAGGAAGATATTCCCGTTATAGTCTATACTGTGTATAGGGGTGCATGAAGGACTGTCCAGTGAAGATATTCCCGTTATAGTCTATACTGTGTATAGAAGTGCATGAAGGACTGTCCAGTGAAGATATTCCCGTTATAGTCTATGCTGTGTATAGAAGTGCATGAAGGACTGTCCAGTGAAGATATTCCCGTTATAGTCTATACTGTGTATAGGGGTGCATGAAGGGCTGTCCAGTGAAGATATTCCCGTAACAGTCTATACTGTGTATAGAAGTGCATGAAGGGCTGTCCAGTGAAGATATTCCCGTTATAGTCTACACTGTGTATAAAAGTGCATGAAGGGCTGTCCAGTGAAGATGTTCCCGTAATAGTCTATACTGTGTATAGGGGTGCATGAAGGACTGTCCAGTGACGATATTCCCGTTATAGTCTACACTGTGTATAGAAGTGCATTAAGGACTGTCCAGTGAAGATATTCCCGTTATAGTCTATGCTGTGTATAGAAGTGCATGAAGGACTGTCCAGAGGAAGATATTCCCGTTATAGTCTATACTGTGTATAGGGGTGCATGAAGGACTGTCCAGTGGAACATATTCCCCTTATAGTCTACACTGTGTATAGAAGTGCATGAAGGGCTGTCCAGTGAAGATATTCCCGTTATAGTCTATACTGTGTATAAAAGTGCATGAAGGACTGTCCAGTGAAGATATTCCCGTTATAGTCTATACTGTGTATAGGGGTGCATGAAGGACTGTCCAGTGACGATATTCCCGTTTGAGTCTACACTGTGTATAGGGGTGCATGAAGGACTGTCCAGTGAAGATATTCCCGTTATAGTCTATACTGTGTATAGGGGTGCATGAAGGACTGTCCAGTGAAGATATTCCCGTTATAGTCTATACTGTGTATTGGGGTGCATGAAGGGCTGTCCAGTGAAGATATTCCCGTTATAGTCTATACTGTGTATAAAAGTGCATGAAGGGCTGTCCAGTGAAGATATTCCCGTTATAGTCTATACTGTGTATAGGGGTGCATGAAGGACTGTCCAGTGACGATATTCCCGTTATAGTCTACACTGTGTATAGAAGTGGATGAAGGACTGTCCAGTGAAGATATTCCCGTTATAGTCTATGCTGTGTATAGAAGTGCATGAAGGACTGTCCAGAGGAAGATATTCCCGTTATAGTCTATACTGTGTATAGGGGTGCATGAAGGACTGTCCAGTGAAGATATTCCCGTTATAGTCTATACTGTGTATAGGGGTGCATGAAGGACTGTCCAGTGAAGATATTCCCGTTATAGTCTATACTGTGTATAGGGGTGCATGAAGGGCTGTCCAGTGAAGATATTCCCGTTATAGTCTATACTGTGTATAAAAGTGCATGAAGGACTGTCCAGTGAAGATATTCCCGTTATAGTCTATACTGTGTATAGGGGTGCATGAAGGACTGTCCAGTGACGATATTCCCGTTATAGTCTACACTGTGTATAGAAGTGCATGAAGGACTGTCCAGTGAAGATATTCCCGTTATAGTCTATGCTGTGTTTAGAAGTGCATGAAGGACTGTCCAGAGGAAGATATTCCCGTTATAGTCTATACTGTGTATAGGGGTGCATGAAGGACTGTCCAGTGGAAGATGTTCCCGTTATAGTCTATACTGTGTATAGAAGTGCATGAAGGGCTGTCCAGTGAAGATATTCCCGTTATAGTCTATACTGTGTATAAAAGTGCATGAAGGACTGTCCAGTGACGATATTCCCGTTATAGTCTATACTGTGTATAGGGGTGCATGAAGGACAGTCCAGTGGAGATATTCCCGTTATAGTCTATACTGTGTATAGGGGTGCATGAAGGACTGTCCAGTGAAGATATTCCCGTTATAGTCTATACTGTGTATAGGGGTGCATGAAGGACTGTCCAGTGAAGATATTCCCGTTATAGTCTATACTGTGTATATTGGTGCATGAAGGACTGTCCAGTGAAGATATTCCCGTTATAGTCTATACTGTGTATAGGGGTGCATGAAGGACTGTCCAGTGAAGATATTCCCGTTATAGTCTATACTGTGTAGAGAAGTGCATGAAGGACTGTCCAGAGGAAGATATTCCCGTTATAGTCTATACTGTGTATATTGGTGCATGAAGGACTGTCCAGTGACGATTTTCCCATTATAGTCTATACTGTGTATAGGGGTGCATGAAGGACTGTCCAGTGAAGATATTCCCGTTGTAGTCTATACTGTGTATATAAGTGCATGAAGGGCTGTCTAGTGACGATATTCCCGTTATAGTCTATACTGTGTATAGGGGTGCGTGAAGGACTGTCCAGTGAAGATATTCCCGTTATAGTCTACACTGTGTATAGGGGTGCATGAAGGACTGTCCAGTGAAGATATTCCCGTTATAGTCTATACTGTGTATAGGGGTGCATGAAGGACTGTCCAGTGAAGATATTCCCGTTATAGTCTACACTGTGTATAGGGGTGCATGAAGGACTGTCCAGTGAAGATATTCCCGTTATAGTCTATGCTGTGTATAGAAGTGCATGAAGGACTGTCCAGAGGAAGATATTCCCGTTGTAGTCTATACTGTGTATAGGGGTGCATGAAGGACTGTCCAGTGGAAGGTATTCCCGTTATAGTCTATACTGTGTATAGAAGTGCATGAAGGGCTGTCCAGTGAAGATATTCCCGTGATAGTCTATACTGTGTATAGGGGTGCATGAAGGGCTGTCCAGTGAAGATATTCCCGTTATAGTCTATACTGTGTATAGGGGTGCATGAAGGACTGTCCAGAGGAAGATATTCCCGTTATAGTCTATACTGTGTATAGAAGTGCATGAAGGACTGTCCAGTGAAGATATTCCCGTTATAGTCTATACTGTGTATAGAAGTGGATGAAGGACTGTCCAGTGAAGATATTCCCGTTATAGTCTATGCTGTGTATAGAAGTGCATGAAGGACTGTCCAGAGGAAGATATTCCCGTTATAGTCTATACTGTGTATAGGGGTGCATGAAGGACTGTCCAGTGAAGATATTCCCGTTATAGTCTATACTGTGTATAGGGGTGCATGAAGGACTGTCCAGTGAAGATATTCCCGTTATAGTCTATACTGTGTATAGGGGTGCATGAAGGGCTGTCCAGTGAAGATATTCCCGTTATAGTCTATACTGTGTATAAAAGTGCATGAAGGACTGTCCAGTGAAGATATTCCCGTTATAGTCTATACTGTGTATAGGGGTGCATGAAGGACTGTCCAGTGACGATATTCCCGTTATAGTCTACACTGTGTATAGAAGTGCATGAAGGACTGTCCAGTGAAGATATTCCCGTTATAGTCTATGCTGTGTTTAGAAGTGCATGAAGGACTGTCCAGAGGAAGATATTCCCGTTATAGTCTATACTGTGTATAGGGGTGCATGAAGGACTGTCCAGTGGAAGATGTTCCCGTTATAGTCTATACTGTGTATAGAAGTGCATGAAGGGCTGTCCAGTGAAGATATTCCCGTTATAGTCTATACTGTGTATAAAAGTGCATGAAGGACTGTCCAGTGACGATATTCCCGTTATAGTCTATACTGTGTATAGGGGTGCATGAAGGACAGTCCAGTGGAGATATTCCCATTATAGTCTATACTGTGTATAGGGGTGCATGAAGGACTGTCCAGTGAAGATATTCCCGTTATAGTCTATACTGTGTATAGGGGTGCATGAAGGACTGTCCAGTGAAGATATTCCCGTTATAGTCTATACTGTGTATATTGGTGCATGAAGGACTGTCCAGTGAAGATATTCCCGTTATAGTCTATACTGTGTATAGGGGTGCATGAAGGACTGTCCAGTGAAGATATTCCCGTTATAGTCTATACTGTGTAGAGAAGTGCATGAAGGACTGTCCAGAGGAAGATATTCCCGTTATAGTCTATACTGTGTATATTGGTGCATGAAGGACTGTCCAGTGACGATATTCCCATTATAGTCTATACTGTGTATAGGGGTGCATGAAGGACTGTCCAGTGAAGATATTCCCGTTGTAGTCTATACTGTGTATATAAGTGCATGAAGGGCTGTCTAGTGACGATATTCCCGTTATAGTCTATACTGTGTATAGGGGTGCGTGAAGGACTGTCCAGTGAAGATATTCCCGTTATAGTCTACACTGTGTATAGGGGTGCATGAAGGACTGTCCAGTGAAGATATTCCCGTTATAGTCTATACTGTGTATAGGGGTGCATGAAGGACTGTCCAGTGAAGATATTCCCGTTATAGTCTACACTGTGTATAGGGGTGCATGAAGGACTGTCCAGTGAAGATATTCCCGTTATAGTCTATGCTGTGTATAGAAGTGCATGAAGGACTGTCCAGAGGAAGATATTCCCGTTATAGTCTATACTGTGTATAGGGGTGCATGAAGGACTGTCCAGTGGAAGGTATTCCCGTTACAGTCTATACTGTGTATAGAAGTGCATGAAGGGCTGTCCAGTGAAGATATTCCCGTTATAGTCTATACTGTGTATAGGGGTGCATGAAGGGCTGTCCAGTGAAGATATTCCCGTTATAGTCTATACTGTGTATAGGGGTGCATGAAGGACTGTCCAGAGGAAGATATTCCCGTTATAGTCTATACTGTGTATAGAAGTGCATGAAGGACTGTCCAGTGAAGATATTCCCGTTATAGTCTACACTGTGTATAGAAGTGCATGAAGGACTGTCCAGTGAAGATATTCCGGTTATAGTCTACACTGTGTATAGAAGTGGATGAAGGACTGTCCAGTGAAGATATTCCCGTTATAGTCTATACTGTGTATAGGGGTGCATGAAGGACTGTCCAGTGAAGATATTCCCGTTATAGTCTATACTGTGTATAGGGGTGCATGAAGGGCTGTCCAGTGAAGATATTCCCGTCATAGTCTATACTGTGTATGAAAGTGCATGAAGGGCTGTCCAGTGAAGATATTCCCGTTATAGTCTATACTGTGTATAGGGGTGCATGAAGGACTGTCCAGTGACGATATTCCCGTTATAGTCTACACTGTGTATAGAAGTGCATGAAGGACTGTCCAGTGAAGATATTCCCGTTGTAGTCTATGCTGTGTTTAGAAGTGCATGAAGGACTGTCCAGAGGAAGATATTCCCGTTATAGTCTATACTGTGTATAGGGGTGCATGAAGGACTGTCCAGTGGAAGATATTCCCGTTATAGTCTATACTGTGTATAGAAGTGCATGAAGGGCTGTCCAGTGAAGATATTCCCGTTATAGTCTATACTGTGTATAAAAGTGCATGAAGGACTGTCCAGTGACGATATTCCCGTTATAGTCTATACTGTGTATAGGGGTGCATGAAGGACAGTCCAGTGGAGATATTCCCATTATAGTCTATACTGTGTATAGGGGTGCATGAAGGACTGTCCAGTGAAGATATTCCCGTTATAGTCTATACTGTGTATAGGGGTGCATGAAGGACTGTCCAGTGAAGATATTCCCGTTACAGTCTATACTGTGTATATTGGTGCATGAAGGACTGTCCAGTGAAGATATTCCCGTTGTAGTCTATACTGTGTATAGGGGTGCATGAAGGACTGTCCAGTGAAGATATTCCCGTTATAGTCTATACTGTGTAGAGAAGTGCATGAAGGACTGTCCAGAGGAAGATATTCCCGTTATAGTCTATACTGTGTATATTGGTGCATGAAGGACTGTCCAGTGACGATATTCCCATTATAGTCTATACTGTGTATAGGGGTGAATGAAGGACTGTCCAGTGAAGATATTCCCGTTGTAGTCTATACTGTGTATATAAGTGCATGAAGGGCTGTCTAGTGACGATATTCCCGTTATAGTCTATACTGTGTATAGGGGTGCGTGAAGGACTGTCCAGTGAAGATATTCCCGTTATAGTCTACACTGTGTATAGGGGTGCATGAAGGACTGTCCAGTGAAGATATTCCCGTTGTAGTCTATACTGTGTATAGGGGTGCATGAAGGACTGTCCAGTGAAGATATTCCCGTTATAGTCTACACTGTGTATAGGGGTGCATGAAGGACTGTCCAGTGAAGATATTCCCGTTATAGTCTATGCTGTGTATAGAAGTGCATGAAGGACTGTCCAGAGGAAGATATTCCCGTTATAGTCTATACTGTGTATATTGGTGCATGAAGGACTGTCCAGTGGAAGGTATTCCCGTTATAGTCTATACTGTGTATAGAAGTGCATGAAGGGCTGTCCAGTGAAGATATTCCCGTTATAGTCTATACTGTGTATAGGGGTGCATGAAGGGCTGTCCAGTGAAGATATTCCCGTTATAGTCTATACTGTGTATAGAAGTGGATGAAGGACTGTCCAGTGAAGATATTCCCGTTATAGTCTATGCTGTGTATAGAAGTGCATGAAGGACTGTCCAGAGGAAGATATTCCCGTTATAGTCTATACTGTGTATAGGGGTGCATGAAGGACTGTCCAGTGAAGATATTCCCGTTATAGTCTATACTGTGTATAGGGGTGCATGAAGGACTGTCCAGTGAAGATATTCCCGTTATAGTCTATACTGTGTATAGGGGTGCATGAAGGGCTGTCCAGTGAAGATATTCCCGTTATAGTCTATACTGTGTATAAAAGTGCATGAAGGACTGTCCAGTGAAGATATTCCCGTTATAGTCTATACTGTGTATAGGGGTGCATGAAGGACTGTCCAGTGACGATATTCCCGTTATAGTCTACACTGTGTATAGAAGTGCATGAAGGACTGTCCAGTGAAGATATTCCCGTTATAGTCTATGCTGTGTATAGAAGTGCATGAAGGACTGTCCAGAGGAAGATATTCCCGTTATAGTCTATACTGTGTATAGGGGTGCATGAAGGACTGTCCAGTGGAAGATGTTCCCGTTATAGTCTATACTGTGTATAGAAGTGCATGAAGGGCTGTCCAGTGAAGATATTCCCGTTATAGTCTATACTGTGTATAAAAGTGCATGAAGGACTGTCCAGTGACGATATTCCCGTTATAGTCTATACTGTGTATAGGGGTGCATGAAGGACAGTCCAGTGGAGATATTCCCATTATAGTCTATACTGTGTATAGGGGTGCATGAAGGACTGTCCAGTGAAGATATTCCCGTTATAGTCTATACTGTGTATAGGGGTGCATGAAGGACTGTCCAGTGAAGATATTCCCGTTATAGTCTATACTGTGTATATTGGTGCATGAAGGACTGTCCAGTGAAGATATTCCCGTTATAGTCTATACTGTGTATAGGGGTGCATGAAGGACTGTCCAGTGAAGATATTCCCGTTATAGTCTATACTGTGTAGAGAAGTGCATGAAGGACTGTCCAGAGGAAGATATTCCCGTTATAGTCTATACTGTGTATATTGGTGCATGAAGGACTGTCCAGTGACGATATTCCCATTATAGTCTATACTGTGTATAGGGGTGCATGAAGGACTGTCCAGTGAAGATATTCCCGTTGTAGTCTATACTGTGTATATAAGTGCATGAAGGGCTGTCTAGTGACGATATTCCCGTTATAGTCTATACTGTGTATAGGGGTGCGTGAAGGACTGTCCAGTGAAGATATTCCCGTTATAGTCTACACTGTGTATAGGGGTGCATGAAGGACTGTCCAGTGAAGATATTCCCGTTATAGTCTATACTGTGTATAGGGGTGCATGAAGGACTGTCCAGTGAAGATATTCCCGTTATAGTCTACACTGTGTATAGGGGTGCATGAAGGACTGTCCAGTGAAGATATTCCCGTTATAGTCTATGCTGTGTATAGAAGTGCATGAAGGACTGTCCAGAGGAAGATATTCCCGTTATAGTCTATACTGTGTATAGGGGTGCATGAAGGACTGTCCAGTGGAAGGTATTCCCGTTACAGTCTATACTGTGTATAGAAGTGCATGAAGGGCTGTCCAGTGAAGATATTCCCGTTATAGTCTATACTGTGTATAGGGGTGCATGAAGGGCTGTCCAGTGAAGATATTCCCGTTATAGTCTATACTGTGTATAGGGGTGCATGAAGGACTGTCCAGAGGAAGATATTCCCGTTATAGTCTATACTGTGTATAGAAGTGCATGAAGGACTGTCCAGTGAAGATATTCCCGTTATAGTCTATACTGTGTATAGAAGTGCATGAAGGACTGTCCAGTGAAGATATTCCGGTTATAGTCTACACTGTGTATAGAAGTGGATGAAGGACTGTCCAGTGAAGATATTCCCGTTATAGTCTATACTGTGTATAGGGGTGCATGAAGGACTGTCCAGTGAAGATATTCCCGTTATAGTCTATACTGTGTATAGGGGTGCATGAAGGGCTGTCCAGTGAAGATATTCCCGTTATAGTCTATACTGTGTATGAAAGTGCATGAAGGGCTGTCCAGTGAAGATATTCCCGTTATAGTCTATACTGTGTATAGGGGTGCATGAAGGACTGTCCAGTGACGATATTCCCGTTATAGTCTACACTGTGTATAGAAGTGCATGAAGGACTGTCCAGTGAAGATATTCCCGTTGTAGTCTATGCTGTGTTTAGAAGTGCATGAAGGACTGTCCAGAGGAAGATATTCCCGTTATAGTCTATACTGTGTATAGGGGTGCATGAAGGACTGTCCAGTGGAAGATATTCCCGTTATAGTCTATACTGTGTATAGAAGTGCATGAAGGGCTGTCCAGTGAAGATATTCCCGTTATAGTCTATACTGTGTATAAAAGTGCATGAAGGACTGTCCAGTGACGATATTCCCGTTATAGTCTATACTGTGTATAGGGGTGCATGAAGGACAGTCCAGTGGAGATATTCCCATTATAGTCTATACTGTGTATAGGGGTGCATGAAGGACTGTCCAGTGAAGATATTCCCGTTATAGTCTATACTGTGTATAGGGGTGCATGAAGGACTGTCCAGTGAAGATATTCCCGTTACAGTCTATACTGTGTATATTGGTGCATGAAGGACTGTCCAGTGAAGATATTCCCGTTGTAGTCTATACTGTGTATAGGGGTGCATGAAGGACTGTCCAGTGAAGATATTCCCGTTATAGTCTATACTGTGTAGAGAAGTGCATGAAGGACTGTCCAGAGGAAGATATTCCCGTTACAGTCTATACTGTGTATATTGGTGCATGAAGGACTGTCCAGTGACGATATTCCCATTATAGTCTATACTGTGTATAGGGGTGCATGAAGGACTGTCCAGTGAAGATATTCCCGTTGTAGTCTATACTGTGTATATAAGTGCATGAAGGGCTGTCTAGTGACGATATTCCCGTTATAGTCTATACTGTGTATAGGGGTGCGTGAAGGACTGTCTAGTGAAGATATTCCCGTTATAGTCTACACTGTGTATAGGGGTGCATGAAGGACTGTCCAGTGAAGATATTCCCGTTGTAGTCTATACTGTGTATAGGGGTGCATGAAGGACTGTCCAGTGAAGATATTCCCGTTATAGTCTACACTGTGTATAGGGGTGCATGAAGGACTGTCCAGTGAAGATATTCCCGTTATAGTCTATGCTGTGTATAGAAGTGCATGAAGGACTGTCCAGAGGAAGATATTCCCGTTATAGTCTATACTGTGTATATTGGTGCATGAAGGACTGTCCAGTGGAAGGTATTCCCGTTATAGTCTATACTGTGTATAGAAGTGCATGAAGGGCTGTCCAGTGAAGATATTCCCGTTATAGTCTATACTGTGTATAGGGGTGCATGAAGGGCTGTCCAGTGAAGATATTCCCGTTATAGTCTATACTGTGTATAGGGGTGCATGAAGGACTGTCCAGAGGAAGATATTCCCGTTATAGTCTATACTGTGTATAGAAGTGCATGAAGGACTGTCCAGTGAAGATATTCCCGTTATAGTCTATACTGTGTATAGAAGTGCATGAAGGACTGTCCAGTGAAGATATTCCGGTTATAGTCTATACTGTGTATAGAAGTGCATGAAGGACTGTCCAGTGAAGATATTCCCGTTATAGTCTATACTGTGTATAGGGGTGCATGAAGGACTGTCCAGTGAAGATATTCCCATTATAGTCTATACTGTGTGTAGAAGTGCATGAAGGGCTGTCCAGTGAAGATATTCCCGTTATAGTCTATACTGTGTATAGGGGTGCATGAAGGGCTGTCCAGTGAAGATATTCCCGTTATAGTCTATACTGTGTATAGGGGTGCATGAAGGACTGTCCAGAGGATGATATTCCGGTTATAGTCTATACTGTGTATAGAAGTGCATGAAGGACTGTCCAGTGAAGATATTCCCGTTATAGTCTATACTGTGTATAGAAGTGCATGAAGGACTGTCCAGTGAAGATATTCCCGTTATAGTCTACACTGTGTATAGGGGTGCATGAAGGACTGTCCAGTGAAGATATTCCCGTTATAGTCTATACTGTGTATAGGGGTGCATGAAGGACTGTCCAGAGGAAGATATTCCGGTTATAGTCTATACTGTGTATAGGGGTGCATGAAGGACTGTCCAGTGAAGATATTCCCGTTATAGTCTATACTGTGTATAGAAGTGCATGAAGGACTGTCCAGTGAAGATATTCCCGTTATAGTCTATATTGTGTATAGGGGTGCATGAAGGGCTGTCCAGTGAAGATATTCCCGTTATAGTCTATACTGTGTATAGGGGTGAATGAAGGACTTTCCAGTGACGATGTTCCCGTTATAGTCTACACTGTGTATAGAAGTGCATGAAGGACTGTCCAGTGAAGATATTCCCGTTATAGTCTATGCTGTGTATAGAAGTGCATGAAGGACTGTCCAGAGGAAGATATTCCCGTTATAGTCTACACTGTGTATAGGGGTGCATGAAGGACTGTCCAGTGGAGATATTCCCGTTATAGTCTATACTGTGTATAGGGGTGCATGAAGGACTGTCCAGTGACGATATTCCCGTTATAGTCTATACTGTGTATAGGGGTGCATGAAGGACTGTCCAGTGAAGATATTCCCGTTATAGTCTATACTGTGTATAGAAGTGCATGAAGGACTGTCCAGTGGAAGATATTCCCGTTATAGTCTATGCTGTGTATAGAAGTGCATGAAGGACTGTCCAGAGGAAGATATTCCCGTTATAGTCTACACTGTGTATAGGGGTGCATAAAGGACTGTCCAGTGAACATATTCCCGTTATAGTCTATACTGTGTATAGAAGTGCATGAAGGACTGTCCAGTGAAGATATTCCCGTTATAGTCTATACTGTGTATAGAAGTGCATGAAGGGCTGTCCAGTGAAGATATTCCCGTTATAGTCTATACTGTGTATAAAAGTGCATGAAGGACTGTCCAGTGACGATATTCCCGTTATAGTCTATACTGTGTATAGGGGTGCATGAAGGACTGTCCAGTGAAGATATTCCCGCTATAGTCTATACTGTGTATAGGGGTGCATGAAGGACTGTCCAGTGAAGATATTCCCGTTATAGTCTATACTGTGTATATTGGTGCATGAAGGACTGTCCAGTGAAGATATTCCCGTTATAGTCTATACTGTGTATAGGGGTGCATGAAGGACTGTCCAGTGAAGATGTTCCCGTTGTAGTCTATACTGTGTATAGGGGTGCATGAAGGACTGTCCAGTGAAGATATTCCCGTTATAGTCTATACTGTGTATATTGGTGCATGAAGGACTGTCCAGTGAAGATATTCCCGTTATAGTCTATACTGTGTATAGGGGTGCATGAAGGACTGTCCAGTGAAGATATTCCCGCTATAGTCTATACTGTGTATAGGGGTGCATGAAGGACTGTCCAGTGAAGATATTCCCGTTATAGTCTATACTGTGTAGAGAAGTGCATGAAGGACTGTCCAGAGGAAGATATTCCCGTTATAGTCTATACTGTGTATAGGGGTGCATGAAGGACTGTCCAGTGACGATATTCCCATTATAGTCTATACTGTGTATAGGGGTGCATGAAGGACTGTCCAGTGAAGATATTCCCGTTGTAGTCTACACTGTGTATATAAGTGCATGAAGGGCTGTCCAGTGACGATATTCCCGTAATAGTCTATACTGTGTATAAAAGTGCATGAAGGACTGTCCAGTGAAGATATTCCCGTTATAGTCTATACTGTGTATAGGGGTGCGTGAAGGAATGTCCAGTGAAGATATTCCCGTTATAGTCTACACTGTGTATAGGGGTGCATGAAGGACTGTCCAGTGAAGATATTCCCGTTATAGTCTATACTGTGTATAGGGGTGCATGAAGGACTGTCCAGTGAAGATATCCCCGTTATAGTCTATACTGTGTATAGGGGTGCATGAAGGACTGTCCAGTGGAAGATATTCCCGTTATAGTCTATACTGTGTATAGAAGTGCATGAAGGGCTGTCCAGTGAAGATGTTCCCGTTATAGTCTATACTGTGTATAGGGGCGCATGAAGGACTGTCCAGTGAAGATATTCCCGCTATAGTCTATACTGTGTATAGGGGTGCATGAAGGACTGTCCAGTGAAGATGTTCCCCTTTTTAAACTATGCCGTGTATAGGGGTGCATGAAGGACTGTCCAGTGGAAGATATTCCCGTTATAGTCTATACTGTGTATAGGGGTGCATGAAGGACTGTCCAGTGGAAGATATTCCCGTTATAGTCTATACTGTGTATAAAAGTGCATGAAGGGCTGTTCAGTGAAGATATTCCCGTTACAGTCTATACTGTGTATAGGGGTGCATGAAGGACTGTCCAGTGACGATATTCCCGTTATAGTCTACACTGTGTATAGGGGTGCATGAAGGACTGTCCAGTGAAGATATTCCCGTTATAGTCTATACTGTGTATAGGGGTGCATGAAGGACTGTCCAGTGAAGATATTCCCGTTATAGTCTATACTGTGTATAGGGGTGCATGAAGGACTGTCCAGTGAAGATATTCCCGTTATAGTCTATACTGTGTATAGGGGTGCATGAAGGACTGTCCAGTGAAGATATTCCCGTTATAGTCTATACTGTGTATAGGGGTGCATGAAGGACTGTCCAGTGGAAGATATTCCCGTTATAGTCTATACTGTGTATAGAAGTGCATGATGGGCTGTCCAGTGAAGATATTCCCGTTATAGTCTATACTGTGTATAGGGGTGCATGAAGGACTGTCCAGTGAAGATATTCCCGTTAAAGTCTATACTGTGTATAGGGGTGCATGAAGGACTGTCCAGTGAAGATATTCCCGTTATAGTCTATACTGTGTATAGGGGTGCATGAAGGGCTGTCCAGTGAAGATATTCCCGTTATAGTCTATACTGTGTGTAAAAGTGCATGAAGGGCTGTCCAGTGAAGATATTCCCGTTATAGTCTATACTGTGTATAGGGGTGCATGAAGGACTGTCCAGTGACGATATTCCCGTTATAGTCTACACTGTGTATAGAAGTGCATGAAGGACTGTCCAGTGAAGATATTCCCGTTATAGTCTATGCTGTGTATAGAAGTGCATGAAGGACTGTCCAGAGGAAGATATTCCCGTTATAGTCTATACTGTGTATAGGGGTGCATGAAGGACTGTCCAGTGGAAGATATTCCCGTTATAGTCTATACTGTGTATAGAAGTGCATGAAGGGCTGTCCAGTGAAGATATTCCCGTTATAGTCTATACTGTGTATAAAAGTGCATGAAGGACTGTCCAGTGACGATATTCCCGTTATAGTCTATACTGTGTATAGGGGTGCATGAAGGACTGTCCAGTGAAGATATTCCCGTTGTAGTCTATACTGTGTATAGGGGTGCATGAAGGACTGTCCAGTGAAGATATTCCCGTTATAGTCTATACTGTGTATATTGGTGCATGAAGGACTGTCCAGTGAAGATATTCCCGTTGTAGTCTATACTGTGTATAGGGGTGCATGAAGGACTGTCCAGTGAAGATATTCCCGTTGTAGTCTATACTGTGTATAGGGGTGCATGAAGGACTGTCCAGTGAAGATATTCCCGTTATAGTCTATACTGTGTATATTGGTGCATGAAGGACTGTCCAGTGAAGATATTCCCGTTATAGTCTATACTGTGTATAGGGGTGCATGAAGGACTGTCCAGTGAAGATATTCCCGCTATAGTCTATACTGTGTATAGGGGTGCATGAAGGACTGTCCAGTGAAGATATTCCCGTTATAGTCTATACTGTGTAGAGAAGTGCATGAAGGACTGTCCAGAGGAAGATATTCCCGTTATAGTCTATACTGTGTATATTGGTGCATGAAGGACTGTCCAGTGACGATATTCCCATTATAGTCTATACTGTGTATAGGGGTGCATGAAGGACTGTCCAGTGAAGATATTCCCGTTGTAGTCTACACTGTGTATATAAGTGCATGAAGGGCTGCCCAGTGACGATGTTCCCGTAATAGTCTATACTGTGTATAAAAGTGCATGAAGGACTGTCCAGTGAAGATATTCCCGTTATAGTCTATACTGTGTATAGGCGTGCGTGAAGGACTGTCCAGTGAAGATATTCCCGTTATAGTCTACACTGTGTATAGGGGTGCATGAAGGACTGTCCAGTGAAGATATTCCCGTTATAGTCTATACGGTGTATAGGGGTGCATGAAGGACTGTCCAGTGAAGATATTCCCGTTGTAGTCTATACTGTGTATAGAAGTGCATGAAGGGCTGTCCAGTGACGACATTCCCGTTATAGTCTATACTGTGTATATTGGTGCATGAAGGACTGTCCAGTGAAGATGTTCCCGTTATAGTCTATACTGTGTATAGGGGTGCATGAAGGACTGTCCAGTGAAGATATTCCCGCTATAGTCTATACTGTGTATAGGGGTGCATGAAGGACTGTCCAGTGAAGATGTTCCCGTTGTAGTCTATACTGTGTAGAGAAGTGCATGAAGGACTGTCCAGAGGAAGATATTCCCGTTATAGTCTATACTGTGTATATTGGTGCATGAAGGACTGTCCAGTGACGATATTCCCATTATAGTCTATACTGTGTATAGGGGTGCATGAAGGACTGTCCAGTGAAGATATTCCCGTTGTAGTCTATACTGTGTATATAAGTGCATGAAGGGCTGTCCAGTGACGATATTCCCGTAATAGTCTATACTGTGTATAAAAGTGCATGAAGGACTGTCTAGTGAAGATATTCCCGTTATAGTCTATACTGTGTATAGGGGTGCGTGAAGGACTGTCCAGTGAAGATATTCCCGTTATAGTCTACACTGTGTATAGGGGTGCATGAAGGACTGTCCAGTGAAGATATTCCCGTTATAGTCTATACTGTGTATAGGGGTGCATGAAGGACTGTCCAGTGAAGATATTCCCGTTATAGTCTATACTGTGTATAGGGGTGCATGAAGGACTGTCCAGTGAAGATATTCCCGTTATAGTCTATACTGTGTATAGGGGTGCATGAAGGACTGTCCAGTGAAGATGTTCCCGTTATAGTCTATACTGTGTATAGGGGTGCATGAAGGACTGTCCAGTGGAAGATATTCCCGTTATAGTCTATACTGTGTATAGAAGTGCATGATGGGCTGTCCAGTGAAGATATTCCCGTTATAGTCTATACTGTGTATAGGGGTGCATGAAGGACTGTCCAGTGAAGATATTCCCGTTAAAGTCTATACTGTGTATAGGGGTGCATGAAGGACTGTCCAGTGAAGATATTCCCGTTATAGTCTATACTGTGTATAGGGGTGCATGAAGGGCTGTCCAGTGAAGATATTCCCGTTATAGTCTATACTGTGTGTAAAAGTGCATGAAGGGCTGTCCAGTGAAGATATTCCCGTTATAGTCTATACTGTGTATAGGGGTGCATGAAGGACTGTCCAGTGACGATATTCCCGTTATAGTCTACACTGTGTATAGAAGTGCATGAAGGACTGTCCAGTGAAGATATTCCCGTTATAGTCTATGCTGTGTATAGAAGTGCATGAAGGACTGTCCAGAGGAAGATATTCCCGTTATAGTCTATACTGTGTATAGGGGTGCATGAAGGACTGTCCAGTGGAAGATATTCCCGTTATAGTCTATACTGTGTATAGAAGTGCATGAAGGGCTGTCCAGTGAAGATATTCCCGTTATAGTCTATACTGTGTATAAAAGTGCATGAAGGACTGTCCAGTGACGATATTCCCGTTATAGTCTATACTGTGTATAGGGGTGCATGAAGGACTGTCCAGTGAAGATATTCCCGTTGTAGTCTATACTGTGTATAGGGGTGCATGAAGGACTGTCCAGTGAAGATATTCCCGTTATAGTCTATACTGTGTATATTGGTGCATGAAGGACTGTCCAGTGAAGATATTCCCGTTATAGTCTATACTGTGTATAGGGGTGCATGAAGGACTGTCCAGTGAAGATATTCCCGTTGTAGTCTATACTGTGTATAGGGGTGCATGAAGGACTGTCCAGTGAAGATATTCCCGTTATAGTCTATACTGTGTATATTGGTGCATGAAGGACTGTCCAGTGAAGATATTCCCGTTATAGTCTATACTGTGTATAGGGGTGCATGAAGGACTGTCCAGTGAAGATATTCCCGATATAGTCTATACTGTGTATAGGGGTGCATGAAGGACTGTCCAGTGAAGATATTCCCGTTATAGTCTATACTGTGTAGAGAAGTGCATGAAGGACTGTCCAGAGGAAGATATTCCCGTTATAGTCTATACTGTGTATATTGGTGCATGAAGGACTGTCCAGTGACGATATTCCCATTATAGTCTATACTGTGTATAGGGGTGCATGAAGGACTGTCCAGTGAAGATATTCCCGTTGTAGTCTACACTGTGTATATAAGTGCATGAAGGGCTGTCCAGTGACGATATTCCCGTAATAGTCTATACTGTGTATAAAAGTGCATGAAGGACTGTCCAGTGAAGATATTCCCGTTATAGTCTATACTGTGTATAGGGGTGCGTGAAGGACTGTCCAGTGAAGATATTCCCGTTATAGTCTACACTGGGTATAGGGGTACATGAAGGACTGTCCAGTGAAGATATTCCCGTTATAGTCTATACTGTGTATAGGGGTGCATGAAGGACTGTCCAGTGAAGATATTCCCGTTATAGTCTATACTGTGTATAGGGGTGCATGAAGGACTGTCCAGTGAAGATATTCCCGTTATAGTCTATACTGTGTATAGGGGTGCATGAAGGACTGTCCAGTGAAGATATTCCCGTTATAGTCTATACTGTGTATAGGGGTGCATGAAGGACTGTCCAGTGGAAGATATTCCCGTTATAGTCTATACTGTGTATAGAAGTGCATGATGGGCTGTCCAGTGAAGATATTCCCGTTATAGTCTATACTGTGTATAGGGGTGCATGAAGGACTGTCCAGTGAAGATATTCCCGTTAAAGTCTATACTGTGTATAGGGGTGCATGAAGGACTGTCCAGTGAAGATATTCCCGTTATAGTCTATACTGTGTATAGGGGTGCATGAAGGGCTGTCCAGTGAAGATATTCCCGTTATAGTCTATACTGTGTGTAAAAGTGCATGAAGGGCTGTCCAGTGAAGATATTCCCGTTATAGTCTATACTGTGTATAGGGGTGCATGAAGGACTGTCCAGTGACGATATTCCCGTTGTAGTCTATACTGTGTATAGGGGTGCATGAAGGACTGTCCAGTGAAGATATTCCCGTTATAGTCTATACTGTGTATATTGGTGCATGAAGGACTGTCCAGTGAAGATATTCCCGTTGTAGTCTATACTGTGTATAGGGGTGCATGAAGGACTGTCCAGTGAAGATATTCCCGTTGTAGTCTATACTGTGTATAGGGGTGCATGAAGGACTGTCCAGTGAAGATATTCCCGTTATAGTCTATACTGTGTATATTGGTGCATGAAGGACTGTCCAGTGAAGATATTCCCGTTATAGTCTATACTGTGTATAGGGGTGCATGAAGGACTGTCCAGTGAAGATATTCCCGCTATAGTCTATACTGTGTATAGGGGTGCATGAAGGACTGTCCAGTGAAGATATTCCCGTTATAGTCTATACTGTGTAGAGAAGTGCATGAAGGACTGTCCAGAGGAAGATATTCCCGTTATAGTCTATACTGTGTATATTGGTGCATGAAGGACTGTCCAGTGACGATATTCCCATTATAGTCTATACTGTGTATAGGGGTGCATGAAGGACTGTCCAGTGAAGATATTCCCGTTGTAGTCTACACTGTGTATATAAGTGCATGAAGGGCTGCCCAGTGACGATGTTCCCGTAATAGTCTATACTGTGTATAAAAGTGCATGAAGGACTGTCCAGTGAAGATATTCCCGTTATAGTCTATACTGTGTATAGGCGTGCGTGAAGGACTGTCCAGTGAAGATATTCCCGTTATAGTCTACACTGTGTATAGGGGTGCATGAAGGACTGTCCAGTGAAGATATTCCCGTTATAGTCTATACGGTGTATAGGGGTGCATGAAGGACTGTCCAGTGAAGATATTCCCGTTGTAGTCTATACTGTGTATATAAGTGCATGAAGGGCTGTCCAGTGACGATTTTCCCGTTATAGTCTATACTGTGTATATTGGTGCATGAAGGACTGTCCAGTGAAGATGTTCCCGTTATAGTCTATACTGTGTATAGGGGTGCATGAAGGACTGTCCAGTGAAGATATTCCCGCTATAGTCTATACTGTGTATAGGGGTGCATGAAGGACTGTCCAGTGAAGATGTTCCCGTTATAGTCTATACTGTGTAGAGAAGTGCATGAAGGACTGTCCAGAGGAAGATATTCCCGTTATAGTCTATACTGTGTATATTGGTGCATGAAGGACTGTCCAGTGACGATATTCCCATTATAGTCTATACTGTGTATAGGGGTGCATGAAGGACTGTCCAGTGAAGATATTCCCGTTGTAGTCTATACTGTGTATATAAGTGCATGAAGGGCTGTCCAGTGACGATATTCCCGTAATAGTCTATACTGTGTATAAAAGTGCATGAAGGACTGTCTAGTGAAGATATTCCCGTTATAGTCTATACTGTGTATAGGGGTGCGTGAAGGACTGTCCAGTGAAGATATTCCCGTTATAGTCTACACTGTGTATAGGGGTGCATGAAGGACTGTCCAGTGAAGATATTCCCGTTATAGTCTATACTGTGTATAGGGGTGCATGAAGGACTGTCCAGTGAAGATATTCCCGTTATAGTCTATACTGTGTATAGGGGTGCATGAAGGACTGTCCAGTGAAGATATTCCCGTTATAGTCTATACTGTGTATAGGGGTGCATGAAGGACTGTCCAGTGAAGATATTCCCGTTATAGTCTATACTGTGTATAGGGGTGCATGAAGGACTGTCCAGTGGAAGATATTCCCGTTATAGTCTATACTGTGTATAGAAGTGCATGATGGGCTGTCCAGTGAAGATATTCCCGTTATAGTCTATACTGTGTATAGGGGTGCATGAAGGACTGTCCAGTGAAGATATTCCCGTTAAAGTCTATACTGTGTATAGGGGTGCATGAAGGACTGTCCAGTGAAGATATTCCCGTTATAGTCTATACTGTGTATAGGGGTGCATGAAGGGCTGTCCAGTGAAGATATTCCCGTTATAGTCTATACTGTGTGTAAAAGTGCATGAAGGGCTGTCCAGTGAAGATATTCCCGTTATAGTCTATACTGTGTATAGGGGTGCATGAAGGACTGTCCAGTGACGATATTCCCGTTATAGTCTACACTGTGTATAGAAGTGCATGAAGGACTGTCCAGTGAAGATATTCCCGTTATAGTCTATGCTGTGTATAGAAGTGCATGAAGGACTGTCCAGAGGAAGATATTCCCGTTATAGTCTATACTGTGTATAGGGGTGCATGAAGGACTGTCCAGTGGAAGATATTCCCGTTATAGTCTATACTGTGTATAGAAGTGCATGAAGGGCTGTCCAGTGAAGATATTCCCGTTATAGTCTATACTGTGTATAAAAGTGCATGAAGGACTGTCCAGTGACGATATTCCCGTTATAGTCTATACTGTGTATAGGGGTGCATGAAGGACTGTCCAGTGAAGATATTCCCGTTGTAGTCTATACTGTGTATAGGGGTGCATGAAGGACTGTCCAGTGAAGATATTCCCGTTATAGTCTATACTGTGTATATTGGTGCATGAAGGACTGTCCAGTGAAGATATTCCCGTTATAGTCTATACTGTGTATAGGGGTGCATGAAGGACTGTCCAGTGAAGATATTCCCGTTGTAGTCTATACTGTGTATAGGGGTGCATGAAGGACTGTCCAGTGAAGATATTCCCGTTATAGTCTATACTGTGTATATTGGTGCATGAAGGACTGTCCAGTGAAGATATTCCCGTTATAGTCTATACTGTGTATAGGGGTGCATGAAGGACTGTCCAGTGAAGATATTCCCGATATAGTCTATACTGTGTATAGGGGTGCATGAAGGACTGTCCAGTGAAGATATTCCCGTTATAGTCTATACTGTGTAGAGAAGTGCATGAAGGACTGTCCAGAGGAAGATATTCCCGTTATAGTCTATACTGTGTATATTGGTGCATGAAGGACTGTCCAGTGACGATATTCCCATTATAGTCTATACTGTGTATAGGGGTGCATGAAGGACTGTCCAGTGAAGATATTCCCGTTGTAGTCTACACTGTGTATATAAGTGCATGAAGGGCTGTCCAGTGACGATATTCCCGTAATAGTCTATACTGTGTATAAAAGTGCATGAAGGACTGTCCAGTGAAGATATTCCCGTTATAGTCTATACTGTGTATAGGGGTGCGTGAAGGACTGTCCAGTGAAGATATTCCCGTTATAGTCTACACTGGGTATAGGGGTACATGAAGGACTGTCCAGTGAAGATATTCCCGTTATAGTCTATACTGTGTATAGGGGTGCATGAAGGACTGTCCAGTGAAGATATTCCCGTTATAGTCTATACTGTGTATAGGGGTGCATGAAGGACTGTCCAGTGAAGATATTCCCGTTATAGTCTATACTGTGTATAGGGGTGCATGAAGGACTGTCCAGTGAAGATATTCCCGTTATAGTCTATACTGTGTATAGGGGTGCATGAAGGACTGTCCAGTGGAAGATATTCCCGTTATAGTCTATACTGTGTATAGAAGTGCATGATGGGCTGTCCAGTGAAGATATTCCCGTTATAGTCTATACTGTGTATAGGGGTGCATGAAGGACTGTCCAGTGAAGATATTCCCGTTAAAGTCTATACTGTGTATAGGGGTGCATGAAGGACTGTCCAGTGAAGATATTCCCGTTATAGTCTATACTGTGTATAGGGGTGCATGAAGGGCTGTCCAGTGAAGATATTCCCGTTATAGTCTATACTGTGTGTAAAAGTGCATGAAGGGCTGTCCAGTGAAGATATTCCCGTTATAGTCTATACTGTGTATAGGGGTGCATGAAGGACTGTCCAGTGACGATATTCCCGTTATAGTCTACACTGTGTATAGAAGTGCATGAAGGACTGTCCAGTGAAGATATTCCCGTTATAGTCTATGCTGTGTATAGAAGTGCATGAAGGACTGTCCAGAGGAAGATATTCC
This sequence comes from Haliotis asinina, assembly GCF_037392515.1. NCBI lineage: Eukaryota > Metazoa > Mollusca > Gastropoda > Lepetellida > Haliotidae > Haliotis > Haliotis asinina. The sequence goes on from NC_090286.1 coordinate 51,514,085, forward strand.
CGTTATAGTCTATACTGTGTATAGGGGTGCATGAAGGACTGTCCAGTGGAAGATATTCCCGTTATAGTCTATACTGTGTATAGAAGTGCATGAAGGGCTGTCCAGTGAAGATATTCCCGTTATAGTCTATACTGTGTATAAAAGTGCATGAACTACTGTCCAGTGACGATATTCCCGTTATGGTCTATACTGTGTATAGGGGTGCATGAAGGACTGTCCAGTGAAGATATTCCCGTTGTAGTCTATACTGTGTATAGGGGTGCATGAAGGACTGTCCAGTGAAGATATTCCCGTTATAGTCTATACTGTGTATATTGGTGCATGAAGGACTGTCCAGTGAAGATATTCCCGTTATAGTCTATACTGTGTATAGGGGTGCATGAAGGACTGTCCAGTGAAGATATTCCCGTCGTAGTCTATACTGTGTATAGGGGTGCATGAAGGACTGTCCAGTGAAGATATTCCCGTTATAGTCTATACTGTGTATATTGGTGCATGAAGGACTGTCCAGTGAAGATATTCCCGTTATAGTCTATACTGTGTATAGGGGTGCATGAAGGACTGTCCAGTGAAGATATTCCCGCTATAGTCTATACTGTGTATAGGGGTGCATGAAGGACTGTCCAGTGAAGATATTCCCGTTATAGTCTATACTGTGTAGAGAAGTGCATGAAGGACTGTCCAGAGGAAGATATTCCCGTTATAGTCTATACTGTGTATATTGGTGCATGAAGGACTCTCCAGTGACGATATTCCCATTATAGTCTATACTGTGTATAGGGGTGCATGAAGGACTGTCCAGTGAAGATATTCCCGTTGTAGTCTACACTGTGTATATAAGTGCATGAAGGGCTGTCCAGTGAAGATGTTCCCGTAATAGTCTATACTGTGTATAAAAGTGCATGAAGGACTGTCCAGTGAAGATATTCCCGTTATAGTCTATACTGTGTATAGGGGTGCGTGAAGGACTGTCCAGTGAAGATATTCCCGTTATAGTCTACACTGTGTATAGGGGTGCATGAAGGACTGTCCAGTGAAGATATTCCCGTTATAGTCTATACGGTGTATAGGGGTGCATGAAGGACTGTCCAGTGAAGATATTCCCGTTGTAGTCTATACTGTGTATATAAGTGCATGAAGGGCTGTCCAGTGACGATATTCCCGTTATAGTCTATACTGTGTATATTGGTGCATGAAGGACTGTCCAGTGAAGATATTCCCGTTATAGTCTATACTGTGTATAGGGGTGCATGAAGGACTGTCCAGTGAAGATATTCCCGCTATAGTCTATACTGTGTATAGGGGTGCATGAAGGACTGTCCAGTGAAGATATTCCCGTTATAGTCTATACTGTGTAGAGAAGTGCATGAAGGACTGTCCAGAGGAAGATATTCCCGTTATAGTCTATACTGTGTATATTGGTGCATGAAGGACTGTCCAGTGACGATATTCCCATTACAGTCTATACTGTGTATAGGGGTGCATGAAGGACTGTGCAGTGAAGATATTCCCGTTGTAGTCTATACTGTGTATATAAGTGCATGAAGGGCTGTCCAGTGACGATATTCCCGTAATAGTCTATACTGTGTATAAAAGTGCATGAAGGACTGTCCAGTGAAGATATTCCCGTTATAGTCTATACTGTGTATAGGGGTGCGTGAAGGACTGTCCAGTGAAGATATTCCCGTTATAGTCTACACTGTGTATAGGGGTGCATGAAGGACTGTCCAGTGAAGATATTCCCGTTATAGTCTATACTGTGTATAGGGGTGCATGAAGGACTGTCCAGTGAAGATATTCCCGTTATAGTCTATACTGTGTATAGGGGTGCATGAAGGACTGTCCAGTGAAGATATTCCCGTTATAGTCTATACTGTGTATAGGGGTGCATGAAGGACTGTCCAGTGAAGATATTCCCGTTATAGTCTATACTGTGTATAGGGGTGCATGAAGGACTGTCCAGTGGAAGATATTCCCGTTATAGTCTATACTGTGTATAGAAGTGCATGATGGGCTGTCCAGTGAAGATATTCCCGTTATAGTCTATACTGTGTATAGGGGTGCATGAAGGACTGTCCAGTGAAGATATTCCCGTTAAAGTCTATACTGTGTATAGGGTTGCATGAAGGACTGTCCAGTGAAGATATTCCCGTTATAGTCTATACTGTGTATAGGGGTGCATGAAGGGCTGTCCAGTGAAGATATTCCCGTTATAGTCTATACTGTGTGTAAAAGTGCATGAAGGGCTGTCCAGTGAAGATATTCCCGTTATAGTCTATACTGTGTATAGGGGTGCATGAAGGACTGTCCAGTGACGATATTCCCGTTTTAGTCTACACTGTGTATAGAAGTGCATGAAGGACTGTCCAGTGAAGATATTCCCGTTATAGTCTATGCTGTGTATAGAAGTGCATGAAGGACTGTCCAGAGGAAGATATTCCCGTTGTAGTCTATACTGTGTATAGGGGTGCATGAAGGACTGTCCAGTGGAAGATATTCCCGTTATAGTCTATACTGTGTATAGAAGTGCATGAAGGGCTGTCCAGTGAAGATATTCCCGTTATAGTCTATACTGTGTATAAAAGTGCATGAAGGACTGTCCAGTGACGATATTCCCGTTATAGTCTATACTGTGTATAGGGGTGCATGAAGGACTGTCCAGTGAAGATATTCCCGTTGTAGTCTATACTGTGTATAGGGGTGCATGAAGGACTCTCCAGTGAAGATATTCCCGTTATAGTCTATACTGTGTATATTGGTGCATGAAGGACTGTCCAGTGAAGATATTCCCGTTATAGTCTATACTGTGTATAGGGGTGCATGAAGGACTGTCCAGTGAAGATATTCCCGTTGTAGTCTATACTGTGTATAGGGGTGCATGAAGGACTGTCCAGTGAAGATATTCCCGTTATAGTCTATACTGTGTATATTGGTGCATGAAGGACTGTCCAGTGAAGATATTCCCGTTATAGTCTATACTGTGTATAGGGGTGCATGAAGGACTGTCCAGTGAAGATATTCCCGATATAGTCTATACTGTGTATAGGGGTGCATGAAGGACTGTCCAGTGAAGATATTCCCGTTATAGTCTATACTGTGTAGAGAAGTGCATGAAGGACTGTCCAGAGGAAGATATTCCCGTTATAGTCTATACTGTGTATATTGGTGCATGAAGGACTGTCCAGTGACGATATTCCCATTATAGTCTATACTGTGTATAGGGGTGCATGAAGGACTGTCCAGTGAAGATATTCCCGTTGTAGTCTACACTGTGTATAGAAGTGCATGAAGGACTGTCCAGTGACGATATTCCCGTAATAGTCTATACTGTGTATAAAAGTGCATGAAGGACTGTCCAGTGAAGATATTCCCGTTATAGTCTATACTGTGTATAGGGGTGCGTGAAGGACTGTCCAGTGAAGATATTCCCGTTATAGTCTACACTGTGTATAGGGGTGCATGAAGGACTGTCCAGTGAAGATATTCCCGTTATAGTCTATACTGTGTATAGGGGTGCATGAAGGACTGTCCAGAGGAAGATATCCCCGTTATAGTCTATACTGTGTATAGAAGTGCATGAAGGGCTGTCCAGTGAAGATGTTCCCGTTAAAGTCTATACAGTGTATAGGTGTGCATGAAGGACTGTCCAGTGAAGATATTCCCGTTATAGTCTATACTGTGTATATTGGTGCATGAAGGACTGTCCAGTGAAGATATTCCCGTTATAGTCTATACTGTGTATATTGGTGCATGAAGGACTGTCCAGTGAAGATATTCCCGTTATAGTCTATACTGTGTATAGGGGTGCATGAAGGACTGTCCAGTGAAGATATTCCCGTTATAGTCTATACTGTGTATAGAAGTGCATGAAGGACTGTCCAGAGGAAGATATTCCGGTTATAGTCTATACTGTGTACAGGGGTGCATGAAGGACTGTCCAGTGAAGATATTCCCGTTATAGTCTATACTGTGTATAGGTGTGCATGAAGGACTGTCCAGTGAAGATGTTCCCGTTATAGTCTATACTGTGTATAGGGGTGCATGAAGGACTGTCCAGTGAAGATATTCCCGTTATAGTCTATACTGTGTATAGGGGTGCATGAAGGACTGTCCAGTGAAGATATTCCCGTTATAGTCTATACTGTGTATAGGGGTGCATGAAGGACTGTCCAGTGGAAGATATTCCGGTTATAGTCTATACTGTGTATAGAAGTGCATGAAGGACTGTCCAGAGGAAGATATTCCCGTTATAGTCTATACTGTGTATATTGGTGCATGAAGGACTGTCCAGTGGAAGATATTCCCGTTATAGTCTATACTGTGTATAGGGGTGCATGAAGGGCTGTCCTGTGGAAGATATCCCCGTTATAGTCTATACTGTGTATAGAAGTGCATGAAGGGCTGTCCAGTGAAGATATTCCCGTTATAGTCTATACTGTGTATAGGGGTGCATGAAGGACTGTCCAGTGACAATATTCCCGTTATAGTCTATACTGTGTATAGGGGTGCATGAAGGACTGTCCAGTGGAAGATATTCCGGTTATAGTCTATACTGTGTATAGAAGTGCATGATGGGCTGTCCAGTGAAGATATTCCCGTTATAGTCTATACTGTGTATAGGGGTGCATGAAGGACTGTCCAGTGACGATATTCCCGTTATAGTCTATACTGTGTATAGGGGTGCATGAAGGACTGTCCAGTGAAGATATTCCCGTTATAGTCTATGCTGTGTATAGAAGTGCATGAAGGACTGTCCAGAGGAAGATATTCCCGTTATAGTCTATACTGTGTATAGGGGTGCATGAAGGACTGTCCAGTGGAAGATATTCCCGTTATAGTCTACACTGTGTATAGAAGTGCATGAAGGGCTGTCCAGTGAAGATATTCCCGTTATAGTCTATACTGTGTATAGAAGTGCATGAAGGACTGTCCAGTGAAGATATTCCCGTTATAGTCTATACTGTGTATAGAAGTGCATGAAGGACTGTCCAGAGGAAGATATTCCCGTTATAGTCTATACTGTGTATAGGGGTGCATGAAGGACTGTCCAGTGGAAGATATTCCCGTTATAGTCTATACTGTGTATAGAAGTGCATGAAGGGCTGTCCAGTGAAGATATTCCCGTTATAGTCTATACTGTGTATAAAAGTGCATGAAGGACTGTCCAGTGACGATATTCCCGTTATAGTCTATACTGTGTATAGGGGTGCATGAAGGACTGTCCAGTGGAGATATTCCCGTTATAGTCTATACTGTGTATATTGGTGCATGAAGGACTGTCCAGTGAAGATATTCCCGTTATAGTCTATACTGTGTATAGGGGTGCATGAAGGACTGTCCAGTGAAGATATTCCCGTTATAGTCTATACTGTGTATAGGGGTGCATGAAGGACTGTCCAGTGAAGATATTCCCGTTATAGTCTATACTGTGTAGAGAAGTGCATGAAGGACTGTCCAGAGGAAGATATTCCCGTTATAGTCTATACTGTGTATATTGGTGCATGAAGGACTGTCCAGTGACGATATTCCCGTTATAGTCTATACTGTGTATAGGGGTGCATGAAGGACTGTCCAGTGAAGATATTCCCGTTGTAGTCTATACTGTGTATATAAGTGCATGAAGGGCTGTCCAGTGACGATATTCCCGTTATAGTCTATACTGTGTACATTGGTGCATGAAGGACTGTCCAGTGAAGATATTCCCGTTATAGTCTATACTGTGTATAGGGGTGCATGAAGGACTGTCCAGTGAAGATATTCCCGCTATAGTCTATACTGTGTATAGGGGTGCATGAAGGACTGTCCAGTGAAGATATTCCCGTTATAGTCTATACTGTGTAGAGAAGTGCATGAAGGACTGTCCAGAGGAAGATATTCCCGTTATAGTCTATACTGTGTATATTGGTGCATGAAGGACTGTCCAGTGACGATATTCCCATTATAGTCTATACTGTGTATAGGGGTGCATGAATGACTGTCCAGTGAAGATATTCCCGTTGTAGTCTATACTGTGTATATAAGTGCATGAAGGGCTGTCCAGTGACGATGTTCCCGTAATAGTCTATACTGTGTATAAAAGTGCATGAAGGACTGTCCAGTGAAGATATTCCCGTTACAGTCTATACTGTGTATAGTGGTGCGTGAAGGACTGTCCAGTGAAGATATTCCCGTTATAGTCTATACTGTGTATAGGGGTGCATGAAGGACTGTCCAGTGAAGATATTCCCGTTATAGTCTATACTGTGTATAGGGGTGCATGAAGGACTGTCCAGTGAAGATATTCCCGTTATAGTCTATACTGTGTATAGGGGTGCATGAAGGACTGTCCAGTGAAGATATTCCCGTTATAGTCTATACTGTGTATAGGGGTGCATGAAGGACTGTCCAGTGAAGATATTCCCGTTATAGTCTATACTGTGTATAGGGGTGCATGAAGGACTGTCCAGTGGAAGATATTCCCGTTATAGTCTATACTGTGTATAGAAGTGCATGATGGGCTGTCCAGTGAAGATATTCCCGTTATAGTCTATACTGTGTATAGGGGTGCATGAAGGACTGTCCAGTGGAAGATATTCCCGTTATAGTCTATACTGTGTATAGGGGTGCATGAAGGACTGTCCAGTGAAGATATTCCCGTTATAGTCTATACTGTGTATAGGGGTGCATGAAGGACTGTCCAGTGACAATATTCCCGTTATAGTCTACACTGTGTATAGGGGTGCATGAAGGACTGTCCAGTGGAAGATATTCCCGCTATAGTCTATACTGTGTATAGGGGTGCATGAAGGACTGTCCAGTGAAGATATTCCCGTTATAGTCTACACTGTGTATAGGGGTGCATGAAGGACTGTCCAGTGGAAGATATTCCCGTTATAGTCTATACTGTGTATAGGGGTGCATGAAGGAATGTCCTGTGGAAGATATCCCCGTTATAGTCTATACTGTGTATAGAAGTGCATGAAGGGCTGTCCAGTGAAGATATTCCCGTTATAGTCTATACTGTGTATAGGGGTGCATGAAGGACTGTCCAGTGACGATATTCCCGTTATAGTCTATACTGTGTATAGGGGTGCATGAAGGACTGTCCAGTGAAGATATTCCCGTTATAGTCTATGCTGTGTATAGAAGTGCATGAAGGACTGTCCAGAGGAAGATATTCCCGTTATAGTCTATACTGTGTATAGGGGTGCATGAAGGACTGTCCAGTGAAGATATTCCCGCTATAGTCTATACTGTGTATAGGGGTGCATGAAGGACTGTCCAGTGAAGATATTCCCGTTATAGTCTATGCTGTGTATAGAAGTGCATGAAGGACTGTCCAGAGGAAGATATTCCCGTTATAGTCTATACTGTGTATAGGGGTGCATGAAGGACTGTCCAGTGAAGATATTCCCGTTATAGTCTATACTGTGTATAGGGGTGCATGAAGGACTGTCCAGTGAAGATATTCCCGTTATAGTCTATACTGTGTATAGGGGTGCATGAAGGACTGTCCAGTGGAAGATATTCCCGTTATAGTCTATACTGTGTATAGAAGTGCATGATGGGCTGTCCAGTGAAGATATTCCCGTTATAGTCTATACTGTGTATAGGGGTGCATGAAGGACTGTCCAGTGGAAGATATTCCCGTTATAGTCTATACTGTGTATAGGGGTGCATGAAGGACTGTCCAGTGAAGATATTCCCGTTATAGTCTATACTGTGTATAGGGGTGCATGAAGGACTGTCCAGTGACAATATTCCCGTTATAGTCTACACTGTGTATAGGGGTGCATGAAGGACTGTCCAGTGGAAGATATTCCCGCTATAGTCTATACTGTGTATAGGGGTGCATGAAGGACTGTCCAGTGAAGATATTCCCGTTATAGTCTACACTGTGTATAGGGGTGCATGAAGGACTGTCCAGTGGAAGATATTCCCGTTATAGTCTATACTGTGTATAGGGGTGCATGAAGGAATGTCCTGTGGAAGATATCCCCGTTATAGTCTATACTGTGTATAGAAGTGCATGAAGGGCTGTCCAGTGAAGATATTCCCGTTATAGTCTATACTGTGTATAGGGGTGCATGAAGGACTGTCCAGTGACGATATTCCCGTTATAGTCTATACTGTGTATAGGGGTGCATGAAGGACTGTCCAGTGAAGATATTCCCGTTATAGTCTATGCTGTGTATAGAAGTGCATGAAGGACTGTCCAGAGGAAGATATTCCCGTTATAGTCTATACTGTGTATAGGGGTGCATGAAGGACTGTCCAGTGAAGATATTCCCGTTATAGTCTATACTGTGTAGAGAAGTGCATGAAGGACTGTCCAGAGGAAGATATTCCCGTTATAGTCTATACTGTGTATATTGGTGCATGAAGGACTGTCCAGTGACGATATTCCCGTTATAGTCTATACTGTGTATAGGGGTGCATGAAGGACTGTCCAGTGAAGATATTCCCGTTGTAGTCTATACTGTGTATATAAGTGCATGAAGGGCTGTCCAGTGACGATATTCCCGTTATAGTCTATACTGTGTACATTGGTGCATGAAGGACTGTCCAGTGAAGATATTCCCGTTATAGTCTATACTGTGTATAGGGGTGCATGAAGGACTGTCCAGTGAAGATATTCCCGCTATAGTCTATACTGTGTATAGGGGTGCATGAAGGACTGTCCAGTGAAGATATTCCCGTTATAGTCTATACTGTGTAGAGAAGTGCATGAAGGACTGTCCAGAGGAAGATATTCCCGTTATAGTCTATACTGTGTATATTGGTGCATGAAGGACTGTCCAGTGACGATATTCCCATTATAGTCTATACTGTGTATAGGGGTGCATGAATGACTGTCCAGTGAAGATATTCCCGTTGTAGTCTATACTGTGTATATAAGTGCATGAAGGGCTGTCCAGTGACGATATTCCCGTAATAGTCTATACTGTGTATAAAAGTGCATGAAGGACTGTCCAGTGAAGAAATTCCCGTTACAGTCTATACTGTGTATAGTGGTGCGTGAAGGACTGTCCAGTGAAGATATTCCCGTTATAGTCTATACTGTGTATAGGGGTGCATGAAGGACTGTCCAGTGAAGATATTCCCGTTATAGTCTATACTGTGTATAGGGGTGCATGAAGGACTGTCCAGTGAAGATATTCCCGTTATAGTCTATACTGTGTATAGGGGTGCATGAAGGACTGTCCAGTGAAGATATTCCCGTTATAGTCTATACTGTGTATAGGGGTGCATGAAGGACTGTCCAGTGAAGATATTCCCGTTATAGTCTATACTGTGTATAGGGGTGCATGAAGGACTGTCCAGTGGAAGATATTCCCGTTATAGTCTATACTGTGTATAGAAGTGCATGATGGGCTGTCCAGTGAAGATATTCCCGTTATAGTCTATACTGTGTATAGGGGTGCATGAAGGACTGTCCAGTGGAAGATATTCCCGTTATAGTCTATACTGTGTATAGGGGTGCATGAAGGACTGTCCAGTGAAGATATTCCCGTTATAGTCTATACTGTGTATAGGGGTGCATGAAGGACTGTCCAGTGACAATATTCCCGTTATAGTCTACACTGTGTATAGGGGTGCATGAAGGACTGTCCAGTGGAAGATATTCCCGCTATAGTCTATACTGTGTATAGGGGTGCATGAAGGACTGTCCAGTGAAGATATTCCCGTTATAGTCTACACTGTGTATAGGGGTGCATGAAGGACTGTCCAGTGGAAGATATTCCCGTTATAGTCTATACTGTGTATAGGGGTGCATGAAGGAATGTCCTGTGGAAGATATCCCCGTTATAGTCTATACTGTGTATAGAAGTGCATGAAGGGCTGTCCAGTGAAGATATTCCCGTTATAGTCTATACTGTGTATAGGGGTGCATGAAGGACTGTCCAGTGACGATATTCCCGTTATAGTCTATACTGTGTATAGGGGTGCATGAAGGACTGTCCAGTGAAGATATTCCCGTTATAGTCTATGCTGTGTATAGAAGTGCATGAAGGACTGTCCAGAGGAAGATATTCCCGTTATAGTCTATACTGTGTATAGGGGTGCATGAAGGACTGTCCAGTGGAAGATATTCCCGTTATAGTCTACACTGTGTATAGAAGTGCATGAAGGGCTGTCCAGTGAAGATATTCCCGTTATAGTCTATACTGTGTATAGAAGTGCATGAAGGACTGTCCAGTGAAGATATTCCCGTTATAGTCTATACTGTGTATAGAAGTGCATGAAGGACTGTCCAGTGAAGATATTCCCGTTATAGTCTATACTGTGTATAGAAGTGCATGAAGGACTGTCCAGTGAAGATGTTCCGGTTATAGTCTATACTGTGTATAGGGGTGCATGAAGGACTGTCCAGTGACGATGTTCCCGTTATAGTCTACACTGTGTAGAGGGGTGCATGAAGGACTGTCAAGTGAAGATATTCCCGTTATAGTCTATACTGTGTATAGGGGTGCATGAAGGACTGTCCAGTGAAGATGTTCCCGTTATAGTCTATACTGTGTATAGGGGTGCATGAAGGACTGTCCAGAGGAAGATATCCCCGTTATAGTCTATACTGTGTATAGAAGTGCATGAAGGGCTGTCCAGTGAAGATGTTCCCGTTAAAGTCTATACAGTGTATAGGTGTGCATGAAGGACTGTCCAGTGAAGATATTCCCGTTATAGTCTATACTGTGTATAGGGGTGCATGAAGGAATGTCCTGTGGAAGATATCCCCGTTATAGTCTATACTGTGTAAAGAGGTGCATGAAGGGCTGTCCAGTGAAGATATTCCCGTTATAGTCTATACTGTGTATAGGGGTGCATGAAGGACTGTCCAGTGACAATATTCCCGCTATAGTCTACACTGTGTATAGGGGTGCATGAAGGACTGTCCAGTGAAGATATTCCGGTTATAGTCTATACTGTGTATAGGGGTGCATGAAGGACTGTCCAGTGACAATATTCCCGTTATAGTCTACACTGTGTATAGGGGTGCATGAAGGACTGTCCAGTGGAAGATATTCCCGCTATAGTCTATACTGTGTATAGGGGTGCATGAAGGACTGTCCAGTGAAGATATTCCCGTTATAGCCTATACTGTGTATAGAAGTGCATGAAGGACTGTCCAGAGGAAGATATTCCCGTTTTAGTCTATACTGTGTATAGGGGTGCATGAAGGACTGTCCAGAGGAAGATATTCCCGTTATAGTCTATACTGTGTATAGGGGTGCATGAAGGACTGTCCAGTGAAGATATTCCCGTTATAGTCTATACTGTGTATAGAAGTGCATGAAGGACTGTCTAGAGGAAGATATTCCCGTTATAGTCTATACTGTGTATAGGGGTGCATGAAGGACTGTCCAGTGGAAAATATTCCCGTTATAGTCTATACTGTGTATAGGGGTGCATGAAGGAATGTCCTTTGGAAGATATCCCCGTTATAGTCTATACTGTGTATAGAAGTGCATGAAGGGCTGTCCAGTGAAGATATTCCCGTTATAGTCTATACTGTGTATAGGGGTGCATGAAGGACTGTCCAGTGACGATATTCCCGTTATAGTCTATACTGTGTATAGGGGTGCATGAAGGACTGTCCAGTGAAGATATTCCCGTTATAGTCTATGCTGTGTATAGAAGTGCATGAAGGACTGTCCAGAGGAAGATATTCCCGTTATAGTCTATACTGTGTATAGGGGTGCATGAAGGACTGTCCAGTGGAAGATATTCCCGTTATAGTCTACACTGTGTATAGAAGTGCATGAAGGGCTGTCCAGTGAAGATATTCCCGTTATAGTCTATACTGTGTATAGAAGTGCATGAAGGACTGTCCAGTGAAGATATTCCCGTTATAGTCTATACTGTGTATAGAAGTGCATGAAGGACTGTCCAGTGAAGATATTCCCGTTATAGTCTATACTGTGTATAGAAGTGCATGAAGGACTGTCCAGTGAAGATGTTCCGGTTATAGTCTATACTGTGTATAGGGGTGCATGAAGGACTGTCCAGTGACGATGTTCCCGTTATAGTCTACACTGTGTAGAGGGGTGCATGAAGGACTGTCAAGTGAAGATATTCCCGTTATAGTCTATACTGTGTATAGGGGTGCATGAAGGACTGTCCAGTGAAGATGTTCCCGTTATAGTCTATACTGTGTATAGGGGTGCATGAAGGACTGTCCAGAGGAAGATATCCCCGCTATAGTCTATACTGTGTATAGAAGTGCATGAAGGGCTGTCCAGTGAAGATGTTCCCGTTAAAGTCTATACAGTGTATAGGTGTGCATGAAGGACTGTCCAGTGAAGATATTCCCGTTATAGTCTATACTGTGTATAGGGGTGCATGAAGGAATGTCCTGTGGAAGATATCCCCGTTATAGTCTATACTGTGTAAAGAGGTGCATGAAGGGCTGTCCAGTGAAGATATTCCCGTTATAGTCTATACTGTGTATAGGGGTGCATGAAGGACTGTCCAGTGACAATATTCCCGTTATAGTCTACACTGTGTGTAGGGGTGCATGAAGGACTGTCCAGTGAAGATATTCCGGTTTTAGTCTATACTGTGTATAGGGGTGCATGAAGGACTGTCCAGTGACAATATTCCCGTTATAGTCTACACTGTGTATAGGGGTGCATGAAGGACTGTCCAGTGGAAGATATTCCCGCTATAGTCTATACTGTGTATAGGGGTGCATGAAGGACTGTCCAGTGAAGATATTCCCGTTATAGCCTATACTGTGTATAGAAGTGCATGAAGGACTGTCCAGAGGAAGATATTCCCGTTATAGTCTATACTGTGTATAGGGGTGCATGAAGGACTGTCCAGAGGAAGATATTCCCGTTATAGTCTATACTGTGTATAGGGGTGCATGAAGGACTGTCCAGTGAAGATATTCCCGTTATAGTCTATACTGTGTATAGAAGTGCATGAAGGACTGTCTAGAGGAAGATATTCCCGTTATAGTCTATACTGTGTATAGGGGTGCATGAAGGACTGTCCAGTGGAAGATATTCCCGTTATAGTCTATACTGTGTATAGGGGTGCATGAAGGAATGTCCTGTGGAAGATATCCCCGTTATAGTCTATACTGTGTATAGAAGTGCATGAAGGGCTGTCCAGTGAAGATATTCCCATTATAGTCTATACTGTGTATAGGGGTGCATGAAGGACTGTCCAGTGACGATATTCCCGTTATAGTCTATACTGTGTATAGGGGTGCATGAAGGACTGTCCAGTGAAGATATTCCCGTTATAGTCTATGCTGTGTATAGAAGTGCATGAAGGACTGTCCAGAGGAAGATATTCCCGTTATAGTCTATACTGTGTATAGGGGTGCATGAAGGACTGTCCAGTGGAAGATATTCCCGTTATAGTCTACACTGTGTATAGAAGTGCATGAAGGGCTGTCCAGTGAAGATATTCCCGTTATAGTCTATACTGTGTATAGAAGTGCATGAAGGACTGTCCAGTGAAGATATTCCCGTTATAGTCTATACTGTGTATAGAAGTGCATGAAGGACTGTCCAGTGAAGATATTCCCGTTATAGTCTATACTGTGTATAGAAGTGCATGAAGGACTGTCCAGTGAAGATGTTCCGGTTATAGTCTATACTGTGTATAGGGGTGCATGAAGGACTGTCCAGTGACGATGTTCCCGTTATAGTCTACACTGTGTAGAGGGGTGCATGAAGGACTGTCAAGTGAAGATATTCCCGTTATAGTCTATACTGTGTATAGGGGTGCATGAAGGACTGTCCAGTGAAGATGTTCCCGTTATAGTCTATACTGTGTATAGGGGTGCATGAAGGACTGTCCAGAGGAAGATATCCCCGATATAGTCTATACTGTGTATAGAAGTGCATGAAGGGCTGTCCAGTGAAGATGTTCCCGTTAAAGTCTATACAGTGTATAGGTGTGCATGAAGGACTGTCCAGTGAAGATATTCCCGTTATAGTCTATACTGTGTATATTGGTGCATGAAGGACTGTCCAGTGAAGATATTCCCGTTATAGTCTATACTGTGTATATTGGTGCATGAAGGACTGTCCAGTGAAGATATTCCCGTTATAGTCTATACTGTGTATAGGGGTGCATGAAGGACTCTCCAGTGAAGATATTCCCGTTATAGTCTATACTGTGTATAGGGGTGCATGAAGGACTGTCCAGAGGAAGATATTCCGGTTATAGTCTATACTGTGTATAGGGGTGCATGAAGGACTGTCCAGTGAAGATATTCCCGTTATAGTCTACACTGTGTATAGGTGTGCATGAAGGACTGTCCAGTGAAGATATTCCCGTTATAGTCTATGCTGTGTATAGAAGTGCATGAAGGACTGTCCAGAGGAAGATATTCCCGTTATAGTCTATACTGTGTATAGGGGTGCATGAAGGACTGTCCAGTGGAAGATATTCCCGTTATAGTCTACACTGTGTATAGAAGTGCATGAAGGGCTGTCCAGTGAAGATATTCCCGTTATAGTCTATACTGTGTATAGAAGTGCATGAAGGACTGTCCAGTGAAGATATTCCCGTTATAGTCTATACTGTGTATAGAAGTGCATGAAGGACTGTCCAGTGAAGATATTCCCGTTATAGTCTATACTGTGTATAGAAGTGCATGAAGGACTGTCCAGTGAAGATGTTCCGGTTATAGTCTATACTGTGTATAGGGGTGCATGAAGGACTGTCCAGTGAAGATATTCCCGTTATAGTCTACACTGTGTAGAGGGGTGCATGAAGGACTGTCAAGTGAAGATATTCCCGTTATAGTCTATACTGTGTATAGGGGTGCATGAAGGACTGTCCAGTGAAGATGTTCCCGTTATAGTCTATACTGTGTATAGGGGTGCATGAAGGACTGTCCAGAGGAAGATATCCCCGTTATAGTCTATACTGTGTATAGAAGTGCATGAAGGGCTGTCCAGTGAAGATGTTCCCGTTAAAGTCTATACAGTGTATAGGTGTGCATGAAGGACTGTCCAGTGAAGATATTCCCGTTATAGTCTATACTGTGTATAGGGGTGCATGAAGGAATGTCCTGTGGAAGATATCCCCGTTATAGTCTATACTGTGTAAAGAGGTGCATGAAGGGCTGTCCAGTGAAGATATTCCCGTTATAGTCTATACTGTGTATAGGGGTGCATGAAGGACTGTCCAGTGACAATATTCCCGTTATAGTCTACACTGTGTATAGGGGTGCATGAAGGACTGTCCAGTGAAGATATTCCGGTTATAGTCTATACTGTGTATAGGGGTGCATGAAGGACTGTCCAGTGACAATATTCCCGTTATAGTCTACACTGTGTATAGGGGTGCATGAAGGACTGTCCAGTGGAAGATATTCCCGCTATAGTCTATACTGTGTATAGGGGTGCATGAAGGACTGTCCAGTGAAGATATTCCCGTTATAGCCTATACTGTGTATAGAAGTGCATGAAGGACTGTCCAGAGGAAGATATTCCCGTTATAGTCTATACTGTGTATAGGGGTGCATGAAGGACTGTCCAGAGGAAGATATTCCCGTTATAGTCTATACTGTGTATAGGGGTGCATGAAGGACTGTCCAGTGAAGATATTCCCGTTATAGTCTATACTGTGTATAGAAGTGCATGAAGGACTGTCTAGAGGAAGATATTCCCGTTATAGTCTATACTGTGTATAGGGGTGCATGAAGGACTGTCCAGTGGAAGATATTCCCGTTATAGTCTATACTGTGTATAGGGGTGCATGAAGGAATGTCCTGTGGAAGATATCCCCGTTATAGTGTATACTGTGTATAGAAGTGCATGAAGGGCTGTCCAGTGAAGATATTCCCATTATAGTCTATACTGTGTATAGGGGTGCATGAAGGACTGTCCAGTGACGATATTCCCGTTATAGTCTATACTGTGTATAGGGGTGCATGAAGGACTGTCCAGTGAAGATATTCCCGTTATAGTCTATGCTGTGTATAGAAGTGCATGAAGGACTGTCCAGAGGAAGATATTCCCGTTATAGTCTATACTGTGTATAGGGGTGCATGAAGGACTGTCCAGTGGAAGATGTTCCCGTTATAGTCTACACTGTGTATAGAAGTGCATGAAGGGCTGTCCAGTGAAGATATTCCCGTTATAGTCTATACTGTGTATAGAAGTGCATGAAGGACTGTCCAGTGAAGATATTCCCGTTATAGTCTATACTGTGTATAGAAGTGCATGAAGGACTGTCCAGTGAAGATATTCCCGTTATAGTCTATACTGTGTATAGAAGTGCATGAAGGACTGTCCAGTGAAGATGTTCCGGTTATAGTCTATACTGTGTATAGGGGTGCATGAAGCACTGTCCAGTGACGATGTTCCCGTTATAGTCTACACTGTGTAGAGGGGTGCATGAAGGACTGTCAAGTGAAGATATTCCCGTTATAGTCTATACTGTGTATAGGGGTGCATGAAGGACTGTCCAGTGAAGATGTTCCCGTTATAGTCTATACTGTGTATAGGGGTGCATGAAGGACTGTCCAGAGGAAGATATCCCCGTTATAGTCTATACTGTGTATAGAAGTGCATGAAGGGCTGTCCAGTGAAGATGTTCCCGTTAAAGTCTATACAGTGTATAGGTGTGCATGAAGGACTGTCCAGTGAAGATATTCCCGTTATAGTCTATACTGTGTATATTGGTGCATGAAGGACTGTCCAGTGAAGATATTCCCGTTATAGTCTATACTGTGTATATTGGTGCATGAAGGACTGTCCAGTGAAGATATTCCCGTTATAGTCTATACTGTGTATAGGGGTGCATGAAGGACTCTCCAGTGAAGATATTCCCGTTATAGTCTATACTGTGTATAGGGGTGCATGAAGGACTGTCCAGAGGAAGATATTCCGGTTATAGTCTATACTGTGTATAGGGGTGCATGAAGGACTGTCCAGTGAAGATATTCCCGTTATAGTCTACACTGTGTATAGGTGTGCATGAAGGACTGTCCAGTGAAGATATTCCCGTTATAGTCTATACTGTGTATAGGGGTGCATGAAGGACTGTCCAGTGAAGATGTTCCCGTTATAGTCTATACTGTGTATAGGGGTGCATGAAGGACTGTCCAGTGGAAGATATTCCCGTTATAGTCTATACTGTGTATAGGGGTGCATGAAGGACTGTCCAGTGGAAGATATTCCGGTTATAGTCTATACTGTGTATAGAAGTGCATGAAGGACTGTCCAGAGGAAGATATTCCCGTTATAGTCTATACTGTGTATAGGGGTGCATGAAGGACTGTCCAGTGGAAGATATTCCCGTTATAGTCTATACTGTGTATAGGGGTGCATGAAGGGCTGTCCTGTGGAAGATATCCCCGTTATAGTCTATACTGTGTATAGAAGTGCATGAAGGGCTGTCCAGTGAAGATATTCCCGTTATAGTCTATACTGTGTATAGGGGTGCATGAAGGACTGTCCAGTGACAATATTCCCGTTATAGTCTACACTGTGCACAGGGGTGCATGAAGGACTGTCCAGTGAAGATATTCCGGTTATAGTCTATACTGTGTATAGGGGTGCATGAAGGACTGTCCAGAGGAAGATATTCCCGTTATAGTCTATACTGTGTATAGGGGTGCATGAAGGACTGTCCAGTGACAATATTCCCGTTATAGTCTACACTGTGTATAGGGGTGCATGAAGGACTGTCCTGTGGAAGATGTTCCCGCTATAGTCTATACTGTGTATAGGGGTGCATGAAGGACTGTCCAGTGAAGATATTCCCGTTATAGTCTATACTGTGTATAGGGGTGCATGAAGGACTGTCCAGTGGAAGATATTCCCGTTATAGTCTATACTGTGTGTAGAAGTGCATGATGGGCTGTCCAGTGAAGATATTCCCGTTATAGTCTATACTGTGTATAGGGGTGCATGAAGGACTGTCCAGTGAAGATATTCCCGTTATAGTCTATGCTGTGTATAGAAGTGCATGAAGGACTGTCCAGAGGAAGATATTCCCGCTATAGTCTATACTGTGTATAGAAGTGCATGAAGGGCTGTCCAGTGAAGATATTCCCGTTATAGTCTATACTGTGTATAGAAGTGCATGAAGGACTGTCCAGTGAAGATATTCCCGTTATAGTCTATACTGTGTATAGAAGTGCATGAAGGACTGTCCAGTGAAGATATTCCCGTTATAGTCTATACTGTGTATAGAAGTGCATGAAGGACTGTCCAGTGAAGATATTCCGGTTATAGTCTATACTGTGTATAGGGGTGCATGAAGGACTGTCCAGTGACGATGTTCCCGTTATAGTCTACACTGTGTATAGGGGTGCATGAAGGACTGTCAAGTGAAGATATTCCCGTTATAGTCTATACTGTGTATAGGAGTGCATGAAGGACTGTCCAGTGAAGATATTCCCGTTATAGTCTATACTGTGTATAGGGGTGCATGAAGGACTGTCCAGTGGAAGATATCCCCGTTATAGTCTATACTGTGTATAGAAGTGTATGAAGGGCTGTCCAGTGAAGATATTCCCGTTAAAGTCTATTCAGTGTATAGGTGTGCATGAAGGACTGTCCAGTGAAGATATTCCCATTATAGTCTATACTGTGTATATTGGTGCATGAAGGACTGTCCAGTGAAGATATTCCCGTTATAGTCTATACTGTGTATAGGGGTGCATGAAGGACTGTCCAGTGAAGATATTCCCGTTATAGTCTATACTGTGTATAGGGGTGCATGAAGGACTGTCCAGTGAAGATATTCTCGTTATAGTCTATACTGTGTATAGGGGTGCATGAAGGACTGTCCAGAGGAAGATATTCCCGTTATAGTCTATACTGTGTATAGGGGTGCATGAAGGACTGTCCAGTGACAATATTCCCGTTATAGTCTACACTGTGTATAGGGGTGCATGAAGGACTGTCCAGTGGAAGATATTCCCGCTATAGTCTATACTGTGTATAGGGGTGCATGAAGGACTGTCCAGTGAAGATATTCCCGTTATAGTCTATACTGTGTATAGAAGTGCATGAAGGACTGTCCACAGGAAGATATTCCCGTTATAGTCTATACTGTGTATAGGGGTGCATGAAGGACTGTCCAGAGGAAGATATTCCCGTTATAGTCTATACTGTGTATAGGGGTGCATGAAGGACTGTCCAGTGAAGATATTCCCGTTATAGTCTATACTGTGTATAGAAGTGCATGAAGGACTGTCCAGAGGAAGATATTCCCGTTATAGTCTATACTGTGTATAGGGGTGCATGAAGGACTGTCCAGTGGAAGATATTCCCGTTATAGTCTATACTGTGTATAGGGGTGCATGAAGGAATGTCCTGTGGAAGATATCCCCGTTATAGTCTATACTGTGTATAGAAGTGCATGAAGGGCTGTCGAGTGAAGATATTCCCGTTATAGTCTATACTGTGTATAGGGGTGCATGAAGGACTGTCCAGTGACAATATTCCCGTTATAGTCTACACTGTGTATAGGGGTGCATGAAGGACTGTCCAGTGAAGATATTCCGGTTATAGTCTATACTGTGTATAGGGGTGCATGAAGGACTGTCCAGTGAAAGATATTCCCGTTATAGTCTATAGTGTGTATAGTGGTGCATGAAGGACTGTCCAGTGAAGATATTCCCGTTATAGTCTATACTGTGTATAGGGGTGCATGAAGGACTGTCCAGTGGAAGATATTACCGTTATAGTCTATACTGTGTATAGGGGTGCATGAAGGACTGTCCAGAGGAAGATATTCCCGTTATAGTCTATACTGCGTATAGGGGTGCATGAAGGACTGTCCAGTGGAAGATGTTCCTGTTATAGTCTATACTGTGTATAGAAGTGCATGAAGGGCTGTCCACTGGAATATATTCCGGTTTTAGTCTATACTCAACACACATATATTCTCCTTCTCCTTTGTGTCATCCTCATAGGAGATTAACAATCGCTGCAAGAGGATTAGGAAATCATATTTACATATATTTAGAATCATGCCTGAACATTGCAGTAATTCCTTTGAAAATATACAGGGCCATGCTATTATTCATTATTCCAAGTGGTGCATAACTTATGTGCATGCGTATATCAGTTACATGAAAAATGGTGTACACGTTTCATGAATGTTTAATGTACCAAGCCAGTTCATTACATAAATGTTGTTCACTACGTACAGTAGTAACTGTGATAAAAGTCAGATGTACCTGATGGGGTATTTATATTCATATTACTTAAAATTGCAACTTTGCATCAGCGAATAAGTCAACTGATTACAGAAATGACAGTAATATGTAAAATTAGAACATTACATTTGATTGTGTCTAATAGAACTTGTATTTCAGGTAATCACAGAAAGGTGAGCGTCTCCTCCACCACCGGTGTTTGTTACAAACACACGCAAAGGGAAGCCAATTGTTCACAGATATACACAAACGCGCTCTGTGTTATTACATTATTAATCACATAAATCCATGTTGACAGTGCTGTACAATAAAGAATTCTTATGATTATGGACACCTTTTAAGCGACCTTCTATAAGAAACGGCTTGATGTTAAGCACAATGTTAATGTTTCCGATAAGGTAAAGTCTGAAGGTCAAGTTAACGTCATGAAAGAGGGGGTGCTTTTTTCCTCTTTTAGGTCGTGTATTCTCTTGTGGGAAGAGTTAAGGTACAACTTTATCAAATCCTTAGTCGCCACGGCATCCTTCGGCGTCGTAGCAGCAAAACAGCTCCAGTGCATGTGCTTGAGAAGATGCAGAGACCATTTGAGTGTATTATTGACCTTTGAGTGTCCACCAATGTAAACGCACGACTAGTGGGAAAACAATCCAACCGTTTGTGGTCAGTAAAGCTTTTGAAGGTTTCCCTGGTTTCTGATAATGGTTTATGTATGCTCTGCCAATGACCCGTGGCTCTCGTTATTCAGGGCTGTTTCCCGGTTGTTGTTCAACGTTTGGAGTTGCTTGTGAGCCTTGTTCTGAAGGGGGTTTGTTATTAGAGCTACCTC
Organism: Haliotis asinina; assembly: GCF_037392515.1. Taxonomy (NCBI): domain Eukaryota; kingdom Metazoa; phylum Mollusca; class Gastropoda; order Lepetellida; family Haliotidae; genus Haliotis; species Haliotis asinina. Next base: position 51,535,036 of record NC_090286.1, read on the forward strand.
TTGTCTTTCTTACCCTTGCACAAAATGCCACAAGAGATTTTCTGAAAGGATAAACAAATGCAGTTTATGACGACCTACTTGAAAGGGACACGGATAGTGTAATATACTAAATCGGAATCACATGTTCATTGAGCGATGATCCTATGTAAACATCTGAAGTGAAGTGATAGAGACAGTGATAGTGATAGTGTGACAGCTGTGACTGGATACCTGACCGTAATTGTAAGCGTTTAGTGCTGTCATGTTTATCAGCAAGACTTATGCTTATTGTGTGTTCAGATATTTTCCAATAGTGTCATTGGGTGCGAAACAGGAGTTGATGTTGACATGATAAGTTAGCAGGAATTTGTGTTTTATTGTAGTTTAAAGGCCAGACAGATGTGTATATGGAATTGATACGATGGAGCCGTTCTTAACTGAAGGTTCATTATACGATAATCTCCACATCGGTAAGATAGTGAAAGTGACTACACCAATTACTTGTGTTCTGGGTTGTGCACACATATCTGTGCAGTATCAGTACATACTGATAGTATATAACTTCTGCTCTACATAATGTATGTTGAGTTTCATGGGGTAATCTCACCTGTTCAAGCAAGACAGAAAACTAACAGTCAGAACTACGATTATTGTAATCCAGATCCAGAAGAACAGTTTGGGAGAGTTTACATCCGTCTCTTCATGTTCCACAAGCTCGGTATCTGTGAAAAAGGAGGAATTGCACAAACAGGTAAATATTATCAACAACATTTCTTATCATTACAACTTGAATAGATATGGCTTTATCTACAACAGACTACTTCAAAGAGAAGAGTTGGTATTATTATGTTACAGTCAGACGACTGACACACTGATTGTGTTGACATGGGACATATTACTGGACATAGAAATGAATCTTTCTTGTTTCCATCTCCATGTGATTTAAAATGTCATTTGGAAAGGAATTGTGACATTCACAGAAAGATGGCATTCATGATTACTGGAACTTTGGTTACGAGAGCAATGAGTGAATTTTCCAAACAAAACTATTCTAGGTTGCCTTCATATAGCTTGAATACTACTGAGAGCGGTTTTAACAAATAAACGAGCACGAAAACTACCCTACATACGATTAGTAGCAATAAACATGTTTCCCATTTGTAACATGTATTTTATCTGTATTTAGGCGAATACAATCAGGATTCTAGCAGAGTCCCCACGAACTGACTAATCACTTTACCAGTGTGGGAAATCGAGCGATGATCTTTACTCATAATGCAAATGTTTTATCATATAGATTAACATGCCACGGTCTCAAACTCAATTCTACATCACCGAGACATACAATGAAAAGATCATGTAATATGTATCGCGGTTTTATGCTTAAATTTAAATCAGCCTTTAAGATCAAACTGTCAACATGACGTCAGTTTCTCGAAAATCATGCATGCAGGTCAGCTTACGTTCTTCACAACGGGGACCTGTCCATCCGTCCTTACACTGGCTGTTGCAGTCCCCGGTGACGTGGTGGCAGGACCTTGGCTTACACCCTCTGCTACACAACCCGGAACAGTTTCGTCCATATGTCCCGTCAATACACACTGCAGATGAATATGTGGTACATTGCAATGATTGCATGTACTATATCATTACTTATTGCATATATCCGTGGGTCTTCAGCATACCATGTTTGCCACAAAAGGCTAATATGCTTGTCGTGAGAGCCGACTGATGGGACCGGGTGGTCAGGCTTGACGACTTTGTTGGCACATGTCATCCGTTCCCAATTGCGCACATCTATGCTTCTGTTGTTGATCTCTGAATTGTCTGGTCCAGACTATTATTTACATACCGCCGCCATATAGTCAGAATATTACTGAAAGCGGCGTAAAACTAAAGTCACTCACTCATATATTACATATGGAAATGCTACATACATCTCTCTTTTCAGATATAAAATTCCCTATGGGATTCCAAACGACTGAAATACACCAGTGGAAATACAACGATGTAAAAACACTGGTAGCAGAATAGATAGTGTGACCCGAACACCATGCACCATACGGATTGAAACCTCACTGTGTTCACATCTCCGACCTGTCCATCCATCTTTACACTGATAGTTGCAGTCACCGGTGACGTGGTTGCAGGACCATGGTTTACACCCTGGGTTACAATTCTGTCCACAGTCTTGTCCAAATGTTCCCGCATGACACACTGATAACGGTGCAAAGACATAGAGGAAACGTACAACTGGTCACCAATCACAAACCATCACAATAAGACGAAGGTCCATGTAAACAGTTAATTAAATAAACTGGACAATAATAAGCTTAACCTACTTCAAAATGAATATATGTATGAAAGGTATTTTATCTGTTTAATATTTATGTTTATTGACTTTGCAGAACAAATTCGTTAACATCGTTGATCTTCCTATTTTTTTGCCACTATCGACTGATTATTTGTTGGAAATACCACTGTCTAACTGAAATAAGTAAATTGCTGCTGGTCCCAAATGACTGACAGCAAACACATACTTTGTTTACATCGCTGACCTGTCCATCCGTCCTTGCACTGGTTGTCACATTCTCCTGTGACGTGGTGGCAAATCCCTGGTAGACACGTGGTACACGTCTGTGTGCACTCATGGCCATATGTTCCGTCATTACAAGCTGCAGATGAAGCAATGACACTCTGTGATACAAGTGTTCACTGTAAGCAGTACAAGTTGCAGATGAAGCAATGACACTCTGTGATACAAGTGTTCACTGTAAGCAGTACAAGTTGCAGATGAAGCAATGACACTCTGTGATACAAGTGTTCTCTGTAAGCAGTACAAGTTGCAGATGAAACAGTGGCACTCTGTGATATGAGTGTTCACTCGAACAGAATCTTGGAATCAACGCATTGCTGAAACGTATTTTTCGTCTCGCAAGACAGAAACTTGTTTTCATAACGACATAACTTTAAATCTTAACTCACTCACTCACTCTAACACGAAAGGGACTAGGTGTATCTAAACGATTCTTTAGATGTCAGTTGCTTGCATGTTATACCTGTCATCGGACTTAAACACGAGGAAGTCAACTTCACTACTATTGTACACATAAGAACTTACGCTCATCAGAAGAACATCCTTTGAACCTTTGTTTTTTACATTTAGAACTCATAGCACAAAGTTTTCAAATAGAGATTAATGAACTAGTGTGACTATTGCAATGTTTAGGTCTGAGGATCATTGCTGTCTGTACATGTCGAATTATTTGTGTTTAACCTTTTGTGTACACTCGTGTGCCCTGCTGGAAAACAGCATGTTCTCTCATTCTGGAACCGTTTGTGTTCTTGTAATTGTTTGGTTTGTGTGTGTAGTCATTTGTCAGAAATGTCAAAATCAATACCTCACGGGTGATTCATGTGTTTGTAATAAACCAAGGTGTACACAAAAGAAGAATAATTATTTAACCACGACATGTCTATCAGTTTCAAGCTTAAAACGCAAACATGTCGGACGCCATTTTACGCTATCATAACACGAACAACCGCCAGTATATGCACACATATACCCCAAATGGCATATATGTCGATTATCTCCTTTCATCTTTCAGACATACCGTGAATATCACTATGAATATGGTGTAAATATACAAGTATACATACTTGATATGCAGTTGATTCCTGTCCAGCCAGCCCTGCACGTGCAGCTTCCGTCAGTAGCGTTACAGTGTCCTTCCTGACACCCGATTGAACACTGCGTACAGTTTTGTCCGTCCATGTAAAAATCCTCCTTGCATTCTGGAAGGGTAGAGGGCAAGACAATTACTTCCGTCTTATAGCAGTGACAAAATCATGCCCTTATGAAGGTACCATCCTCATCCTGAATATAACCAACACCCGGTGTCATCACAATTTATTGTTGATTCGCTCAGGATGATTTTTGTCACTCTTGTAAATCTTTTGCCTTAGAAATTTGTTTTGATGAACATTATATAGAAATAGGCACAAATTATTTATAATATTTATGTGATAGAGGGTGTTTCAAATATGTATCCAGAAATTTATTCCTTATATCTCTGTTGGCATGACAATAAAGTATAACATGTATTTCACATCTAATAAAATTTAGATTGATGTTTTTGTTTCAAACAATTTCTTGAATATGGAGCAATACCTAAACTGAGATAAGTTTCAGCATTAAAAAGTATATAATTGGAACACTTATTTGTATTATATAGGTTTGAGTACCAATCTTGTGAAAGATTACTAATCAGTCTCTTCTTAGAAACAGAAATGAAACCACCAATGTCAAACAAATTCTCTGAAATCCAAACAAAGCCAAAGCTAAATAAAATATTTCAGATATGCGTCATGTTTTCAGAATCATGTCAAGACCTGAAGATAAAATATCTCTGTTTCGATTAGTTGAAAAAGGTTCATGGGTTTACATAACAATATATGGATGAACAACGTCTTTATTGTTACTCTAACGTCTAAATGAAAGAAGTTTACAAACCATTGCAGTTACTTCCTGTCCAGCCATCTTTACAGTTACAGCTACCGTCGGTTATGTTGCATGTCTCCCCTACACATCCAGCACCGCAGTCTACACAACGGTCTCCGTCCACGTAGAACCCGTTTCCGCACACTGGGAACAAAGCGTTGTGTTTGATCCAGATGACGAGACTCACGATGGAGAACAAGAAACGGTTGCATTTGAAATACGGTTGCATTTGAAATGTCATGTAGACATTTCGACATTTGCTAAATGTCTCAACAGGATAACGTGCTTTTAAACAAGCTTATCTGATTAAATCTGTTTTGCTTTTGCTTCATCCTTTAACCTAACTGAGAAACAAGAAAAGATACCACAGGAAAATATGGGGAGGTGTGGGCCTGTGCATTAAACCCAGGTCCTATATCAGTTGAAGCTAAGCAACGTTGTTCATGGAGACTCCTTGGATGGGTGACCATGTCTGGCAACTTGACTCCTGAGTTTCTAAGACTTCAGTCCTGCCCCACAAAGATGCACACTTGACATAAGGCACAGTGAGTGTGTTCATAAATTGTTTCTGTTCACCCAGCAGTCAATGGGTACCCGGTGGGATAGGTACATGCGCCTCACAGGCTGCTTGGGTTTTCCGTGGAAATACTGTGCTTACGCCTTGAGCGTGAACAAGTGTGTGTAAACAGGTGCTTTACAAACAAACATTATTATCAATATTCATGAAATAACGCTGAAAATGTCATGACCATTATTAGTCCGATGTTTTACATATTTACACACATGAATGAACCGGAACACACGTGTAGTATAACGGTTGTCTGACAAGTTTCTGGTTACTATTACTAAAGTTTTGATGTTTACATTTAGAATCCTTGGAAACGAAAATGTCAGAAAATATCAATTTCAGAACTTACACTCATCACATCGCTGACCTATCCACCCAGCTTTACATTGATAGTTGCAGTCCCCGGTGGCGTGGTGGCAGGACCCTGGTTTACACCCTGGGTTACACTTCTGAGAACAGTCTTGTCCATAGTTACCCTCATCACAAACTGCAGATGATGATGAACATTTTACCATGTAAATGTAAATAAACAACACACGATAGAGTGATAAATTTGACTACAAAGGACTACACACAAGAACACTCTCAAACATACGCGCCTAAACACACTCAACTCACCTCACTCACTCATGCAGTCATTCAGTTGAAAAAGTATGGGAAAGTACGATAGTGTCCTATGACGGGGTATACTAATGCATGAGCTCTATGTGCAGGCAATGTGCCTGAGTGTGAGCTCCATATATGCAGACTATAACTATTACTCTCATCCACAGCGGGTTCAAGGCACACTATGGGTAATAATCTGCTGATGTAACTGAAAATATTACCACACTCACGTGAACGATTCATCGAACTGACGTCGAGGACCTCCTGTAGTTATACGGCCGCTATGGCTATATGACAATGTTACATTTAAACTAACTCACTCATTCACTCACTGACACACATACGCCATACTTGATGTGCAGTTGATTCCTGTCCAGCCAGTCCTGCACGTGCAGCTTCCGTCAGTAGCGTTACAGATTCCTTCCTGACAACCGGCTGAGCACTCCGTACAGTTTTGTCCGTCCATGTAAAACCCATCCTTGCACTCTGGAAGGAGGAAGTCTGTTCCTCTGACCAGTTATATGTTACATCGACTTTATGATTTAATAAATTTATCTTGAACTTGAACCTACTATATGAATGTATACCTACCGTAATCCTGGGGAGGTATTTATAAAAGAACTAAAGTCTAAAAAAATACTTAAGCTCCAAATGTAGACTTACGTTTCTGAATTAACTAAGTCAATTTTTAAAAACTTAAGACAAAACTTAAGAAAAGTCTTAGACTTTTTTTAGAATACCGCTTCTAGTACACAGTAATTAAGGCATACAGATTCTAACACTTCAGCTTTCAGTAAGGCATACGGATTTACACTAAACAGGTATACGGACAGTGAAGAATACAGAATATAACACTAAGTGCAGCAGGGCACAGTGAAGAATACAGAATATAACACTAAGTGCAGCAGGGCACAGTGAAGAATACAGAATATAACACTAAGTGTAGCAGGGCACAGTGTGAATACAGAATATAACACTAAGTGTAACAGGGCACAGTGTGAATACAGAATATAACACTAAGTGTAGCAGGGCACAGTGAAGAATACATAGTATGACACCAAGTGTAGCAGGGCACAGTGTGAATACAGAATATAACACTAAGTGTAACAGGGCACAGTGTGAATACAGAATATAACACTAAGTGTAGCAGGGCACAGTGAAGAATACATAATATGACACCAAGTGTAGCAGGGCACAGTGAAGAATAGAGAATATAGCACTAAGTGTAGCAGGGTACAGTGAAGAATACAGAATATAGCACTAAGTGTAGTAGGGTACAGTGAAGAATACAGAATATAGCACTAAGTGTAGCAGTGTACAGTGAAGAATACAGAATATAACACTAAGTGTAGCAGGGTACAGTGAAGAATACAGAATATAACACTAAGTGTAGCAGGGTACAGTGAAGAATACAGAATATAACACTAAGTGCAGCAGGGCACAGTGAAGAATACAGAATATGACACTAAGTGTAGCAGGGCACAGTGAAGAATACAGAATATAACACTAAGTGTAGCAGGGCACAGTGTGAATACAGAATATAACACTAAATGTAGCAGGGCACAGTGAAGAATACATAATATGACACTAAGTGTAACAGGGCACAGTGAAGAATACAGAATATAACACTAAGTGTAGCAGGGCACAGTGAATACAGAATATAACACTAAATGTAGCAGGGCACAGTGAAGAATGCAGAATATAACACTAAGTGTAACAGGGCACAATGTAAATACAGAATATAACACTAAGTGTAGCAGGGCACAGTGAAGAATACAGAATATAACACTAAGTGTAGCAGGGCACAGTGAGGAGTAAAGAGTATAACACTGATTGTAAAACTGATAACGTGCAGAGCATAGTAAGGAATACAGGTCAAAACGCTGATTATGTGTAGCGTACAGTATGGTATACGGATTGCAACACAGGTCATTTTGACTTGACATGTATCCTTAGAAATCACACAGAATGTACAAAATAACACTTGTGTAAATAGACACTAAATTTCGACATACACATGTTTTATAGATATTACATACTGTGGCAGCCACTTCCTGCCCAGCCAGCTTTACAGGAACAGCTGCCATCTCCAGCGTCACACACGTCCCCCGCACACCCGGCACTACATTTCATACAACTGTGGTCGTTTCCAAAGAAACCGTCCATGCATTCTTTAAATAAAGCGTACGGAAAGCGACGGATAATTAAATTGTTAACAAACAATCCGACATAAAACATAAACCAAGTCATAAGATAAAGTCAGCGGTACATTTTCGATTATTATCACGCTGTCTTGACGCAAAGGCTTATGTTAACGACTAATAATCAAGATACCGAGAAGAGAAATATATACATAATCAGGAGACAAAGTCCACGGTGCAATTTCGAATCAAGCTCTCGTTAAGTAAAAACTTTTTGAGGCGAATGTCATTTTTGTCATGTTAATATTTGTATACTTTCCTCGATGAAACATATTCTTAAAAATATTCTGATGCATATTTTGAAACGTATTCTGAAACATACTCTGAAACACTGAGTACAATGCTGTAAGGAGAAGTGTAGGGGCATGACTGACGTCCCTGAAAACGATGAAATAGCTTTCCAGCTACCCTGCTTTTATTGCATGTTTGGAAGGATTGTTAACATATTTCTATTTACTGGTATTGATGAAGTGTTACGTTACCTTTTACCGCGCTATTTATCACATAACTTCTTTGAAACATTATAAAAATCGAATCCAACTGATATATATTTTGTTTTTAATGCTTTGGGTTTTCGTACCTATTGTGCATCCATATCCAGCCCAGCCAGGTGCACAGTTGCAACCGCCGTCGGCCGCGTCACATTCTCCACCGTCACATCCGCCTCCACACTGTGTACACGCCTCTCCTTCCGTATAGAACCCAGGTGGACAGGCTGATATACAAAGTCACTGTTGAATTCCATGGTGCAAGAATGTATCCAAACTTGAAACCGCTGATTTTGAGATTCAATGCCAACTAAATGATCCATTGAAAGAAATTAACTAGTGGTTAAACAAATCAGGCTTTCTATGCTGTCTCAGAAGAATATCACGTTGATTGCTTTCGTCATTCTTGAATTGATATTACTTGTTTAACTCTGCAACCACTAGTCCAGTTATAATGCGTCAGTCTGTAAATAATTGAGTCTGGACCAGACAATCCAACGATTACGACAAGCACGATACTGGAAAGATTCCAACGGAATCCAATTACGCTCAGGTCGTGTTAATACACACACTTTCGTTTTTGATCGAAAACGTCCCGTTAGGGTAGTATTATACAGGTTATTTAGACAGAGATGTTTCAAAACCAGGGTAACTAAATGATGTGTTACTAAATTATTAAAGTGTTCTTTTGCATTTGTATGTGTTTGATGTCTTGGGTCTTCATCGACTGATAAATTACTATGTTTCATAAATACTGACTGATACTCTTGAGATCAAGCTACAAAATAGCGTTTTGTCATACGAAAGAAGTGACAAATGCATTGGTTTAGTGCACGTCGGTAAAAATAACTATAATGAGTGTGAGAATAGTCTCCAAACTGGCGCTGTTCTTAATTAGATCAATTATGGTCACAACGGCATGATAACACCAAATCGGCGACATGTATATATTATGTAAAAATACTTACATTAGTGGTTGCACTGCTAATGACTTTATTTTTTTGTTTTTTTATATTTTTTTTTGCATTCAGTCAGTGAGATTATTTATCATGAATGAAGCTCACATGACCAAACTCTATTACTGAGTTGATTTAACCATGCATATGTTTCATGCCGCAATACCATACAATTGACTGAGAGTGTTGGGGCGGGGAAGTGAGGTAGGCATGTTTTTTGTAGTTATACCTGATTTTATAGTTTATGCAACAGTCCTACCTACAGAGGATCAGTGAGATGGGATGATACTCGTGAAAGATCATTTCATTGTTTTTTTTATCAGAACGCAAACATTTAATGCGCTCATGAATCCGATTCATGTTCAGAGCAAATCAATGCTGCATCGAATGTATATACACAAAAATATCATGTCACAGTAAGAGTCGAAACATAACCACATGGAGTCTGCTAAATTTCCGTGATGCCTGACCGTTGCGTTGTTGTAAAAGGTTACGCAGTTGTATCGCCAGCATGTCACATTGTATTTCACTCCCTAATGTAATATCGCCATTGAAAAAAGGAGTCCTACTGGCTGATTCGTTAGTGCAAACATTGGATAATGTGACGGCCTGGGGGAATAATGTTGTTAATTGTCATCGGCATATGTAGCCTTTGTCTAAGTACTGTAAATGTGTCTAGTATTCTGAAACACTTTCGAAAGGTGTTACCCGTAAAGGTCTCCAGCAATCCATACTTGTAGGCGAATACGAGGATCGGCTGGTCAAGCTCGCTAACCTGGATGAGACATACCATCCTATCCCAACTGCACTGATATTAAGCACTGGATTGTCTGGTCGGGGCCCGATCATATATAAACCGTCTTCCTACGGCTGAAATATTGCTGAAGGGGGTGGGGATATCGCTGTAACAGCCTTCGATTCTAGAAAGGTTTAGTCATCAGTCTACAACAGCAGCAACGGTTACAACATACTCAGTGTGCAGTAAACTCCAAGCCAACCAGGCCGACAGGTACAACGTCCGTCTTCGCGGCTGCAGCCACCATCACAGCCCTCACTACATCGTCCACGGCAGTCAGCCCCATAATACCCAGGCTCACATTCTAAGAGCAATTGAAGAAACAGAGATAATGTAGTGTTATCGTGATGTAAGAATCACGTGCTTTTTATTGGTTTGCATAGAAACGATGGTGGAAACTGATTAAGTACAGAAAAATATTCTCTAGAATTATTGTTCGATGAATTTATGTCTGTCAAATATTCCGTATATATGTTGCACATTCTTTTTAATCAGTTGTTAAATATTCTACATTTATGTTGCGCGCCCGTTTTATCAGTTTTCAAATGTTACAATTCATTTCAGTCAGGCATTTCATGTGCATGCTGTGCACCCCTTTTATCAGTTGTTAAATGTTTTAATATCTAACACTATCATGCACCACGTGTAAACAGTTGTAAAGCTTGCAGATGCAAAGTAAGGGAGTATTAACGCAGTCATTAACTATGAACATGTGATTAGACCAAGGAATTCGAGCATGATGTGCTACATGGTGTATATTACATCTTAGGTATACAATTTATAAATACTTTACAGTTCCAGTTATGCGTAATACTATTCTTTGTCATAAACACATGACTGTCTGTATTATCAAACGCCTGTGAATGAGTGAGTGGGTTAGGATTTAAGTCGATTCTAGCAATATTCCAGCAATATCACAGCAGAAACAACAGAAATGGCTTCACACATTGTACCCATATGGGGAATCGAACCCGGGTTTTCGGGCTGACGAGCGGTAGCTTTAACAGTTGAGTTACCCCACCGATCGCGTCAAAAGCTTTGAAATACTTCCGAGATAAACACGCGAGTATATTCGGTAATTATAACAATTGATGTAACAATTATATTTTTAACTGCTACAAGAATGAACAATCGAGATTGCATACGAGAAATACAACAGTTGAGAATGAGCATGAGAAATGCTTACATTTAAATGACACAGAAGCAGTGGTGAAACTATCACTTACCAGCGCTTGGCTTACACTGAAGCAACAAGAGCCAAAGAACAAAGAAGCGGTGCATTGCAAACCCAACACATACAATCGACCAGCGAATGTCAAACTGAAGCTAATGGACGTAGATGCACTGCTATTAAGCATTGTTATACTGTGTTCTCTGGTGTGTGTTGATTCATTACACTGTTGATCTTTCGCTGATCAGTCACCCTACCTCCTTGCACTCAGTACTGAGGAACCATGGCCGAAAAGATGTGAAAAGAAACATAAAAGATATGTGCATTCCTTTAACAGATAATAGGAGCAGCCCATTCACTTGTGTTAGTTAACTACAAGCGCTGAACCTTTCAATAAGCTACGGTTTGTACGATTTGTGGGGAATTTGTTCCTTACGCAAAATGCACGTTTGGGAGTTATTCTTTCAGTGACATCTTCCTTGAGAAAAGACGTGATGCATGTTTATTCCAGCTTTAAAGATTTGGATGTCGACACATTTCACCGAATATAAACTGCTGTTGGAACAAATACCAGTCAATGTGTTATCAGTTGGTGGTTGTTCAGCCAATGGCGGCGTTCTGTAACTGAACCAGACAATCTAGTGATGGACAACATCTACGCAGCTATAATACGATGATATGTGGTAAGTATATCGGGGTGCAGGAACATGTGTAGTGGTGTGAATCCTTTTTACAAGAAGAAACAGCGTATAATTCACAAGCCTCAGAGATAATTGACAAATGATTGCCTGTAATGTTATTACAACCACCAAGATCAATGTAGGGATGTTCATTATGATTATCATAATATAGATGATACATAATATAATACTGATGGGTAGCATCCTCCTGTACATGTTGTTTCCTACAGTCACTTGTTTGGTTGAGAGAACTGATTTCAGTTTAACGTTGATTAAATCCCCGAGATGTCAGCACCAAACCTACCACGTGCTGATGGTCAAGACGTCCTCGCCCATTTGAATCGTTTCAGTTAGCTTTGTCTAGTTATGACACAGGCAAACTGTAGCGCAAATAAAGTTGCGCAGCACAGAGAAAATGACCTGTCTTCTCACATGCGAGTGAAGCGAGCATAGGTTGGCAACGTACTTACCTCTGAAAATTCAATATCGCCGCCATCAAAGATATAGGATCTGTAGCGAGGGAAGTACAGTGTTCCCAGCAAGAGAGAAAAGAAAGCTCATTCTCGATGATTTTGAAAGGGGTGAGGCTGATGCTGAAGTGTTAGCTTGTAGACATGGTATTCCTCTGTCTACAGTATACAGAACTTTGAAGAATATTCAAACAGGAACCGGGATAGAGCACAAAGCAGGGGCAGGTCGGCCTAGGAAATTCAGTGTTGTGGATCGCCGAAGACTTGGGCAGATTGTGAGTAGGGGCAAATTGAAAAGTGTTGAGAACATCAGAAATGAAATGATTAGCAGAGGAAGTCCTCAGGTATGCAATGAAACAGTTAGGCAGGAATTACAGAGACTTAATTGGGTGAAAAAACGTGGAATTCCCTCGCCGTTGATGAAAGATGCACAAAAGGAAAAACGTTTAAACTGGTGTCGGGCTCATGAAAATCAAGATTGGGATAATGTTTTCTTTTCGGATGAAAGTTCTGCTTGGCTTTTCCCTAACTGTGTGAAAATTTGGACCAAAGATACTGTCAAACCTATCTACCAGCGACCAAAACATAGCCCGAAGTTTCACATGTGGGGTGGCATATCGGCTCGCGGAGTGACGCCATTGTGTGTTTTCACGGGGAACTTGACAAAAGAAAGATACGTTGACATTCTAAATGGTCACCTTCTTCCGACAGCACAAACATTGTATGAAGATGATTGGATTTTCCAGCATGATAATGACCCAAAACACACTGCGCGCTACACAAAACAGTGGTTGTCGGGCGAAAATGTTCAAGTTTTAGACTGGCCCAGTTACAGCCCAGACCTAAACCCAATTGAGAATGTGTGGGGAGTCATGAAGGACAGAATAAACCAAAAGGGACTGAGAAATATTGAAGATATGAAGGCCGAGGTGGTCCAATATTGGGATACCCTGTCACACGATTGCCTACAAACTTTGATGGGTAGTGTGCCTAGGCGTATTCAGGCATGCATTGCTGAGCGAGGAGGTCTAACAAAGTACTAAAACAAGACTGAGACTGTACAAGGATGATGTTTTAACATGTTTATGTAAGTAAAACGCCAGAAGTTAATAAACGTAATGAGTTACATGACGCAACATGATTCTCAATAATTTCTGGGAATACTATATGTTGCCAGCCTTTGCTCGGTACGTTCACATATAAGAAGACTTGTCATGATCTCTGTGCTGCGCAACCTCATTTGAACTACAGTTTGCCTGTTTTCAGGAATATCATAGTTTTGACCAAGATCCGCTGATTCGAATCCCACGTGAGCTCGAGGCTGATCTGATCAGCACCACACCGTAATCATTAGAGTGATAAAAAGTCACACAGTCTATGGCCCGTTTCATTCTAAATGAGTTACATGTACCTGGAGATAGATATGTTTAGTGAATTTTACTTTTGGTCGTATTTAGATCACCAACCCTATGTTGTTAAATGTGATAACAAACATTGTGTTCGTTTTTAAGTGATGATTAGTTACAGGCCAATTAATAAATCACATTCAAAATGCCACAGCGTTAATCGACTTACAAATTGTGGCACATATAATCATTTTATCCAACGATTAATAAGCGTAAGCAAGTGAAACGCTCTTAAAATATGAAAAAACCCTCACAACTGCTTACTGTAGTCTATTCGCAGTGAAAACGTACCTATGAATTTTACTAGAAACAAAAATGTAAATCAAGCAAAGTGAAATTAATTTTACCTTGCCAATTCCAACATTTAAATGTTTTTTTCGAGTTAGGATAAAAGTTGTTTAACAAACGTGATGCATTCAAGTCGCTGTTAAGGGTTTGTATTGCAAGGGGATATACACAAAAGTCACCATTGTTCTCGGTGCTCTTGGTTTGGTACCTTCTGATCTCTTGCCGAAGATCAGGTGAGTACCAAGTTTTCCAACAGGAACACATATACAGCTCCTCTGACACTCTGGGTAATGTAGAAGGCTGCAGTGTTCTGGGTTCAACAAGGCAGTGTTATCTGGGAGAAGTCCCATTCACCTGGGCTGCGAATATTGGGGGCAAAGGCCGTGGATCACCCGAACCCTCTCTGTTGCATGTTTATCTTAAGTTGTAAAGCATAACACACATAAGGCCATTTGTCATGCTCATTTCTCCATGCATGTGGGAAACGCCCAAACAATCCGTGTAGTACTAATACCAAGGATGACCAAAGCCGCACTTTAGGAGCTAGGGGGTTATGGTCACATGACGTTATCCCACTGGGTACCCATTATTACAACACTATTATTACCAGGATGTTTTAGATAAACACTCCTTATTATTACATACACTGACATGAAGAGAGGCGTTAATGAAAGTGAATCAGATGACCTAAACCTCATTCAACCCATGTGTTGTAATGCAATCATCTAAACCACATAGGTCAATGTAACATTTTTTGTGAAATGATTTCATGCAATTACTTTTTCTCTTTATAAACGCATAATCTAAAACGATGAAAATTGTGTGAGTATTTTTATAGCCAGGAAGTGTTACTACCGATCATCAAGGAAGCGGCGAGTCCTGCATGAGGTTTTCCACACCACTGTGTAAGACATGACTGAGTGAGTTTGGGTTTACGCCGCTTTTAGCTATATTCCAGCAATACTACATAGGGGGACACCAGAAATGGGCTTCACACATTGTACCCATGTCGGGAATCAAACCTGGGTCTTGGTGTGACGATCAAACACTTTAACCACGGGGCCACTCCACCGCCCCTTGAAAGGATAATAAAAAGGATAATGTTGAATGGTGTTATTTTCCTAGTTGTTTCTATTATAGCTGTCAATGACACCACAAGCATCAACCCATGCACCTGAGACGCGATGATACGCAAGTCACCATATCTGACTATAGGATCTATTATAAAAATTAGGAGGAGCATAGGTCGCTGTGTATGTCTCTTATGGCCCACACATCAGTTGTAATTCTGTAGTGGGTCAAGAGTCGGATGAACCGGCGGTAAACGTACACTTAACTACTTCCGTAATCTGAATGGTTCATACCACAGCATACTTCCCTCATTCTAATACAGCCTGTTCACAACGGATAAGTTTGGCTTGTGCAAAACATTTGCCTATCGTCTGGTAATGATCAGTGGGCAATACACCAGTTTTAGTATTGTGAAAGCTAAAACCGGGTTGTGTACTCACCTAATATCAATTTTTCCCTCCAGACAAACCCCAAACTCCTTAAACTCGATATGTCGTTCACTTAATACCGTGAACCGTGACAACAGTGAACAAAGGGTAGACGATACCAGAACGTTGGAAAACGGGTACTTCATTTAGCAATCATCAAATCAATCTGAACTGTACTTTATACCATGGTACATGGAACGTGGTTGCTTTGATTCGATACAAGCGAAGTACACTCATTCACCTTTCTGACAATGATACCGAATCATTTCAACGACAATGGAAGTTTAAGGAGTTTTGAGTTTGTCTGGTGTCTCCAGCCGTGACATTGCTGGAAAAGTGCAAAAAGCGGCGTAAAACCGCACTCACTCACTCGTTTGGCTATGATAGACCTATCCGTAATTTTATGTATTGCCTTTTAATTGTGATGTCTTCAACTCGAATATCAGTTATTGTCATAGGACGTTATAGCAAAGGCACATAAAGAACATGTTAGCTCATGATAGTGGATATCCTCACTCGTTGTATTTTTACCATGTCCACTGACATGACACCTGGATATGTCCCCCAGAGAAAATATCAACTTCATAACGTCACTACTTTTACAACAGAATAGAATTACCCCAAAAATAGAATTCTCCTGAAAACATGAAAACTCGCAGTTCGTTTTAACACATCAAATCATTTAGACAGTTCATTATTTATGGTACATATACGGAAGGGGAAGTAACTCGTACAGGTTCAGCATATACGCCTGAGTCAGTATTGTGTGTTATGGTTAATAGTTCGCCGAGACAAAATCCCTCATGGACCAGCAAAATATAATACTAACAAGTCTGAAATATTCAGTATTAATGTATTGATCAAAGGGCAAGATGCAATTATTCACGATAGAGGTTTCTGGTACAATGCAGCTGAGTCAAATTTAAGGTAATGGGTCACAAATATAATATCAACTCACCAAAGTCTTGGTTTTCAGTGAGGAACAGTTCTGCGTAATCTTTCACGGCGAGTGAGCTTGAAAGTAGGTCAACGCTGGGCAAGAGGAAGACAGATGTAGATCGGCCGAATAATGACACAACTACAGTATTACTCTGAGTTTTAGTCCGCGAGTGTGTCCCGTCAACACAAGAACTAGCCACATATATACATAGTCACCGTGTGATGCTTGGGCATTCCAGCGAAGTATGGAACCTTCGCGATTGGCCTCGAAAACATACACCAAATTCAGGCGACCCGTGAAGGTTCGGGGTAGAATAGGCCTTCATCAACCCATGCCTGCCATGAAAAGGCTACTATGCTTGTCGGAAGAGGCGACTAACAGGATCAGCTGCTCAGGCTCGCTGACTTGGTTGAGACATGTCATCGGTTCCCAATTGCGCAGACCAATGCTCATGTTGTTGATCACTGGATTGTCTGGTCTAGACTCGATTATATATAGACCGCGGCCATATAGCTGGAATACAGTACGGCGTAAAACTCAATTCACTCGCTCGCTCTCTCACCCAAAGGGAGGCAACTCTTAAGCGCTACCTTAAAGGCGTGCCGCTAAAACACGATTATCGAACTGTAACCATAAAAACTATCAATCATTGTACCCAACAATAACAATAACTTAATCAATAACACTTCAAACTATAGAAAATACGCTCTGTAACATCTATCAGTACACCGTAGCCCCAGCCGCACACAGAGTTATTGCGCTCGGTACTCGCTCTGTGTCAGTCACTGTTGTCATTAAAAGGGGAGCAACTCTTGCTGTCATGAAGAATAGGCTCCAGCAAACACTGTAAACACTGGTACTCCCTATTTAAGCGTATCTAGAGAGACAAAACATTCCGCCCCAACAATAATTAACTCTTTCGTTACCCTGTCCTATTGTCTCAGATTCATTACGTTACTTTACTTCACAATCATGACTTGTGAATGCAAACCCACGTTCGTTTGAAAATGGACATCTGATGACACACCCACTTGCTTACACGAGTGTATTGATATCATCATGCAGAGAATCGCATATCGATTGTATTCACTGGGAGAATGAAACCCGGATATGCGATATCATTACCCGCGTGCTTACTCGACCACCAGTGTTTTCTATACTTTTATTTGTCAGATGCCCATCTTGCTAAAGTCAAACGAATAAAAACAAAATACACTACACTGTACACAGTTTCACACTCTTAACAAAGACTATGGCACAGCAAAAGTTGTAACTTAGTAAAGACTGGTGTTGCCATTCCTTTGCAATGGGTACTGAAATACCAGGAAGTGAAACTGTAAGTTGTCGTATCATGATGAATCGTGGATGTTGTCGAACGTCAATTTAAAAAAGATATGGGAAAGATTCTGGTTGAAAAAGAACATTGACAGATAATTCACTAAATGCCACAAAGGCGTACAGATATTTGAAACTGTCGACCCGGTGCAATAATAACCGGCACCGGGTCTCCGGGCCAGCGATTTCGAATGCTGCCGACCACCAGGGAGGACCATTGGCAAAACGCCCTGATGAACTTAAGCTACACTGTGTTCACAATTATTTGTGAATACACCACCTATATTACACATGTTCCATTAAAGAGCCAAGAAACGAAATAAAGAACAGAACAGTAGCATTTTAAACATTGTAGAAACAAATTAGGGATACGAGGCAAAATGTTGATCAGTAATGCTACTTGTTTCCCACATGGGAGATCGACAGTCCCATTGATATAGCATCCACCACTTAACTATACAGTTTATCCACACTGTAAACACACCGCCACCGTTTTAGCGACTGAGATCCCAGCCGGTCAAAGAAAACCCAGGGCACAAAGAAGCTTCCTTCATACTAACTTGCTTGATGCTCTCTTACATTAATGTTCCTTTGTTATTCAGAAGATAAAGCCGAAAGTCGAGGGTCACCATATGAGAACAATGTGTGAAGCCCTGTTCCTGATGTAGCCTGACTCGACATTGCTGGTATATTGGTAAACGAGACATAATGTAATACTCACTCGTAATGTCGTTCAAAGGACAAACCCGTCAAATACAAAAAGCAGGTTTATTTTCTGTCAGCAGCATAACACTTTGTAACCACGTCACCATATTAACAATAGCATCAAATAGCAATCAAAAGTATTTAAATATCGAAAAATGCACATCAAACACATAAAGCCACATATAGCTGACAATACTTTTGCACTATCACTATTTTGCTGTGTGTTGGAGATGCAGCGATTCAGTTTACAGACTACATCTTATAAACATGAATAGGTGTTCACCTAAAAGTGGTGTTCAAGTACATAAGACAATGTAGGTTTTTGTTGTTATATAACCCACTTTTTACTTTCAAGCTTAGTACAAACTCGCCTATTTGTCTAGGTTTTTAAATATCACACATAATGTGTGCCCTAGACAGTGTAACACAACACACGCTTCTTTTCATTGATAAAAAACTGTTTGTAGATATATTTATATGTTTAGTCTTGAAATACAAAGTTACAGCAGAAATATGTACACACGTTTGTCGGAACTAGTTTTTATGATCCCTGTTGGATGTTAGAACGAAAAAGCAAGCAGGGAAAATTGACTGAACATTGTTTCCACAACCAATGTACATTCAAGAGTGTTATTTGTCATTATAATATACAACTGAATAATTCATCACTTTACTTGCATAACTGACGTTAGCACGTTATATACAACCCAAAGGTTTGTGTTTACAAGAATACTGTCATGTAACGCGATTTTGCTAATTAGTAGTATTTTGGAAAGTTATATTTTCTATTCTGCCTTAACAGTAATCCTGGAACATCCTACTTAGATGCACAAAAGGAAATAATATGAAATATTCAACTCTAGAGTGTAATCACTCTTAGTCATCAGGATACTCCATAATTTAAAACAGTTATGAAAAGTAAGTGCATGGGTCACATTAAAGTCAATGTTGGCACCGTGTGTACTCTAAAAGAGGAAACTGTGCCCTTTGGGATGCTTAATGTCCAGACGTAATCACGTGTTAACTGGTTTATGCAGCCATATTTGTTTGAACTAAACATCATCTTCTGAAGATGCAGGTTCTGGTTTCTTTGGCGTTGGTTGCCCAGGTAATCTCATTGCAAGTTTTTCCTGGAGTTGCTTCGTTACCTGTGAAAATGCCATGAAACTGACTGGGGCAGGGCCAGATTTGGGTATTGCTTTGGTTTGTGGGGTGAGTTTGGAATCTTTTCTTGGAGGTGGAGGTGGTGGACCACTTTTGCCTGCTGTTTTCGTTGATGAGGAAGCTGGTCGTTGACCAGAATTTTGATAATCCGCATCAAAGCTCTGTAGATCGTCGCTGGATGTGGAGCCCCTGCAGCTAGACGAAGAGCCTCGGCCGCTAGATGAAGAGCCCCGATTGTCTGAAAATGTACTATCTCTGTCACCAAATCTCTGATCAGCAAGCTTCGACCTGATAGGCTGTGGTGATATCTCGGGTGTTCCATGAAAGGCTTGTTTTGGCAGTGGTGGTAGAGGACGTTTCTGTATTGGAATGGTTTCATTTGTAGACATTTCATTTTGACGCCAAGAACTGCGCAATGAAGGGAGGGACGGGTATTCTGTCACATCAGGTGGGTCTGATGGTTTATCCGTTCCCATTAAGTTTCCAGGACTCGTGGTTAATTTTGGTATTGGAGGAAAAGGTGGTTTGGGAACTGTTGACACTTCTTTATTCCCAGCACCCTTTTCCTTCATTCCAAGCAGTTTCTCCTTACTTTCATATGAATCCGACAATCTCGGGATTGGTGGAAAAGATGAGTCATCAACCTTAGGTTCTCTTTGACGTAAACGACAAGCATCCGAGAGCGTTCGCGAAAGATGACTGGCTTTGGCTTTTAACGGCAATCGTGGAAGTGTAGATGGTCCCGTTGGCTGCATTTGTCCACGAGTATCGGAAAACTGCCTTTTCTTGGACTCCAGGTCAATGCTCGTCAGTTCATCATATTCTGAAGACTGTGACGTTCTAGAAGTACGCCCAAAGTGCGCATCGTGTGATTCGGTAGTTTCGTTTGATGTTGGGTGTAACTCGAACAAGTTTCTTGAAAGAGGCAAGGTTTTCGTTTTAAGCAAGAGTGGCACAGTAGATTTTCCTGCTGACCGAGGCAGATCACAGTCATCAAAAGATTCCTTATTGTTCTTTGAGGAAAAATTATCACTGATCATATCAATGATGTTTTGAGACATTTCCTGGATATTTGGCACAGCACCTTCTAATATGGGATGGGCAATATCTTCTTCTGGTATGAACATCCCTTCTGTTTCCATGGAAACAGCTGAACCAGCAGATGCGTACATGGACCCAAAGTCCGTGTCTGTTGAAGGAGGCATCTCGAGCCAAGATTTTCTGAAAAGAGTAGACATTGCAGATTGACGAGAGTTCCCATCTGATGATTCGCGAAGGATAATACCATCTTCTTCTTCCGGGGTGAGCTGTGTGAGCACAATATCCATGTTTTCGTCTTCATCAGGTACGAATGTGTCCGTTTTCTTAGTGTTGGAAAGGTGCGCCATCTTGCTGGTTTCGAATGTAGATACTGTGCTATCGCATCTGCTGTCGTCTACAGGAACATAATCATTTGTTAGATTAGAACTGACACTTCCCCGTGCCAGTGCTCCTTTGTAGCTGGATTTAAAACGATTATCACTTTTACGCCATCCACGACCGAGTTTCTTCAGAAGGATTCCGCTCAGTGTTGAACATTTCTTTGGCGGTTTAGGGGGTTGAGGCCTCTCGGTTACTGCAATTTCTGTTGCTGTTTTAATAGATTCCTCAGAACATGCTGCACCACAAGAATCGTTAGATACAGGGTTTTGTGTATCTAAATGCTCATACGAATGACCGTCACTCTCACTTGATGATGTGTCTGAGTTGCCCTCGCTTCTCTTCTGCTTCCTTACGGGTACATCATCACCTTGGTTCTCGTAGACTGCAGCAATGTCCAGTATACTGAAGGAGAGGTCGGTCAGGCTTCGTTCTCGTTCGCAGCGTCTCCTTTGAAAACGTTGAAACACAAGTTACATAAAAAAGGTACCAACTATGAAACAATATGTTATTCCTAATACATGACATGCGAAAACATAAATATTCAAACCCTTTGTTCAAATATACCAATACAAATATATACACACATCGATTCAAAGGTTAAACTCTGCTATGAATCTATGATTTTAAGAGACAGCCGTATGGATGGGTGGTAAGGATATATGTGTGAGACATTTCACGAAATCAAACAACACTCTTTTGTCAACATCATCTGATAAAAGAGACGCTATGGAATTACTTGTGTGTTGTCACAGCATATGATCTCAGTGGTTTTCGTTTTGACAGAACGTCCAGAAACAATGTAAAAACAATTCTTCAGTATTGTTTGGAGCAAAATTGTTCCTTTCCGTTCTGAATATCTACTTCCTGTATATAATGACAAGCTTTTTGTACTTACTTGCTAAATAACAGGATGGCCCATACAAGGAGAAGAAGCAGGATATATGCGCCTATAAACCCCAGCGATATGTATTCTGGAAAAAGATTAAACACAAACGTACGTGTGACATTTTGTAAAAACAACTAGCAGCGTTTTGATGGCACAGAATCGGTTCTAATTTAATCAGAGATATCAAGTGGCTATGCAAGGTTTGCACGTATTCACATGATTCTTGAAAATGGATTTGGGTTTCTTTAAAACATGTTTCAATTAGTAGCACTACTTTATAAAATGTTTTTTGAAAAACCCAAATTGTAAAAACATTCTTGAATTCATCTGATGCTGATTGCATGCTGCTTTTGTGAAGTGACAGGTCATTTTCCTGGGTGTGAGGGTGTAGATTGACGCAGAAACACCAAATTAAAGATTATTGTCGTTGATTATTGATCCTATGTCGTGTATAGAATTGTTTTGAAACACCGGACTATGGTGAAAATGTAGAGTCCTGTTACTCCAGTCTATTTTCCTTCTAACGTGTCTTGACTAAGAAGGAATGTCCCGACTCATGAAACTGTCCATATATTATTTCTGGCTGTGACATTTCGTCAAGAACAATATTCCATTGGAATAATCCGTTTCTCTGTTATTTAACACTTCGGTGAATCTATTAAGTACTGGTGTGGTGCTATGACAACATATGAAACAGAGCGAACCCCTACTCATGTTTTGTATTGTTAATACAAACAGCAACATGCAACTTAAGAAATGAACAAAGTCATGTCAATTGAGTACGGGTACTATACTATAATGCTCTACATGGGGTGACGACGTCAGTAAGGAGGCGTGTATTGGGATGCCCAGGGTGGTCACACTCGCTATGGATGACGTGTCCCCGTCTCCTGTTTCATGATGTAACTCGTTATGCACTTTTTGAATAAAACCTAATTTGTGTTTTTTAAAATTTTGTCCCCTTGATCCTTCCTTAATTAATTTGACGCCTAATTATAACGCTACAACGTGTGTTAATTCTACTGGTTATCATAGACTCGCGAGAGACTTAGCGCTAGGAATGCTTCGTGGATTAGGACCCAACATCGGAATGAATTTTCAGAAAGTTTATTGGAAAATGATGTCCGTTTTCAAAATAGTTACCATAAATCTCACATGTGTCTTCGTGTCTATTTTATTTAGTCAAGTGAGGTCGGTGTTTAGTATCCTTAAAACAAATTACAACCTGTCACGTCACAGATGAACAAACTCCTACCGACTGATCTTCCATGATTCTTATTGGATCAACAGTCAAAACCTAATGCGACGCATTTAGTCTGACTAGTACTTTAAATGAGAACTCTACATACCTGGTCTCATGTCTTTGAAGGATCATCCGTCGAAAGACATCCTGAAGTCATCTTTACACGGGACGAGTGTTACTCAACCTTGCGTTAAATATATTTTCTGCTGCGACTATCTATTTCCCTCTTTACATTAACGTTTCTATTCCGCTTAACAGGGAAATAGCCTCAACGATTAGGAATTTTGTATTCTGTTTGTATTCATAGTAAACTGAATTCAAGTTTACAAGTAACTCTCGGTCCGTATTACAATAAAGTGAGTAATGGTCAAGATGTTTGATCTTTTAAAGGAAAATAGTTTTCCAAATTTGAAAGAAAAGTAACAAAGACAAGTATAAGGTTACATATATCCATTTGTTGTGGCACGCTGCATGTCCAACATGGTCCGTGGTTTTAGTGGTTTGAACAATTTCCTTATGTGGTGATCACCCTCTGACGCTTCATAAGGGGCCAGTGTTAAGGAAGTATGAAGCTCAGTCGAAACCTTCTCATTAATACATTGACATGTAGCAGTGACAGGGAGATGGAGTTTAATACGAGTGAATGATTGAAATAGGCTTCAAAACTTTGTGTCCACAAGGGGAATCGAACCGGGGTCTTCGTTCGGCCTGATGCTTTAACCACTAGGCTATCTCTCGCCTTCATACAACGTAGTGATATTGCAGGAGAAATGTTATTTGTGTACTAAAAAGTAAGAGGCAATCCTCACAATGACGTCAAAAGACATGGAATTTGAACTTATATAATAATTATAATAATAATCGCAAACAAACTGGTTTCAGCAACCCCTCTTGTGAATACCGCTTGTATAGACGCCTTACATGTAGCCTTCACATGCGTGAAGTGAATGGTAAAGATTTTATGCCGCATATTTTCATTCCGGCATATCATATCACGGTGGTGTCATCGGAAATTGGCATAGCTGTAAATAATCGAGTCTGGACCAGGCAACCCAGTGATCAATAACATGAACATCCTTGTAAGCGTATCCCATACCATTTGTCATAAAGCACCTAAGTACGTACTTGTACGTACCCAGGAAGTACGCATTGTCAGTACTTGGTCCACAATTCTTCCCTTTTAATGCCGAAAACTGAAACCAAAGGCAGCGTTTAAATGTTTCCTTATAACCTTAATCAAATGTGTCGTAGTTTCATAGTATGGCATCGAAAATTCCAAATGAGAACTGTGTAAATACATGACTTAATTGCTCTGACAAGTAAGTAGATTGTCATTTATATTTTGCTATTGAATTGGTTTCTGTCAGCAGAATGTTTATGTGGTATTTCATGCATAAGGCCCCTGTTCATATGTGTATTGCATGCATCTAAAAAACTTTTAGGTTCGGTAACTACCTCGCTGGACTTGTCTATCTCCATTCGGTAGTGGGGTAGAGCACCCAATAAATATTCGGGTTATAGCTTGTTATCTCGTCAATACAGTGCCTTACCGCTCACATCTGGTGTCATCACTAATGTTTTGCCTTTACAATTTATGGAACCTGTTTGGCGACCATTTCATTACTGTCATGATCGGGTTTGGTATGGTTCATTTTCCACGGCATGATGCATGGGAAGAGTTTTCCTGAATGTTTGCAATGATAGGGTTTCAACACGCACATGGGAGCTTTTCTGAACCGTATCATCCTTTGATTCATAAAAACATGTTCATTTTATAATGATAACTGCTCATTAAAAAGATCTACCGATTTTCATACAAAACGAGTATTGTACAAGTATGGCCTTTAAATGTTTAATGTTGAATTTATTGATGTAATCTTACGTGTTTTACACGATTCAAGACCTACTAAATTAACAAAGTTAACTAAATATTAAATATACTGGACAAAAATAGTCAGGGATATATGTAAATTTTGAAATTATGAATAATGATCAATATATTCATTGACTCACTGATGAAATATCAGTCATAAATATACCAGTATCCATAACATGACCAGCATATATAGTGAGATCTTCCTGTTCCTTTGTTAGAATTATCATGGTGGAGGGCTTCGCAGGGGATGGGGTGGCGGCTGGTTATAAAAGCGTTTGCTGGTCAGTTCGAATCCTCACATGCATACAATGTGTGAAGCTCGTTCTTGTGTCCCATATTGTGATACTGCTGGAATGTTCCTTCCCAAATCCTGACTCACTAGCCTCTGTCATTAATCCTCACCACCTTGATAGTACTAATGCGTTATACGATGATTCAGATGTATTAAAAACATCATTCTCCAAGAACACTGAACCAGGCAGGGTTCTGCTGCCACACCGTAGCTGATGGCTAGCTATAACTGTAACCGATGTGGGTTCGGAGTTTACAAATAATCTGAAAATAATAAAGGTCTTCACCATGAACATATCCCAATGCCCGGTATTGAAGTATTTAACTTCCAGACAGTATATCTTTCATTAGATCATTTTTTTAGTTTATTAACTAAGCACAGATAAACCCGAAACAGGTAAGACTAATGCAATTTTAATGGATAGCGTTTGTCGCAAAAATCACTCAAGTTAGAACTAAGCCGGTGTGCAAATGCAATGCAGGATGTCTTTTCAGTGGCAAATTAGCATATACTCGTACACATGGAAAAGGAGATCTAGAGAATAGCATTTTAAAACGGTAGTAGTCGTATGAATATAAACAAACAATGTTGCAGGGGACCAGAATATAACCTGTGCCAGATAAACGCTATCATTAAAACACAACTATGAGTAAGACGTCAGTCAGCGCCACGCCGGTTAGAAAGTGTAAGTTAATGTTAAGATAATTCCATGATGTTTCATCTAAAGAAAACGTATTTTTAATTCGTAGTCCAGGAGGAGGCAGCTGAAAAATTCGATGTCGTAGCCTCCTCAGCACTGATTTGGTTTGACACTATTTTCAGTTAGTATGAAGTCTTGGGCTCATGAAAAGACCTGTAATACTCTCAGATTGTGATATCAGTTTTGTTTCACAGGCCATTTTATGTGGTGAGGGTCTGTGATCATTTTCATGACATTTAGTTTGCTGCCCGACAACACGTCAGGGTTAATCGTGGATAGTTTTACGACTATCAATCTGATCACTTTCATTTTGACTTTTGTGTATTGGTAAAGGATGTAGACATTATTTGACATATTTCTGTTTTTGAAAAAAAATAAAAATGGCCGGCATTTTGGCCGCCATCTTGAATTGTCGTGTGATGCCTTCTCGGCACTTATTCCATAAAAAATTAACACTGAATGTTTCCATTTACATCCAAAGTTGATACTTTTGATGGTTTTTGACACTTGTCACTTCTAGAGTGGTGGCTTAGGCACAAAACAAGCAATTTTGTACGGTCATGTCGTGGTAATATAATGTTTTACAGCTTATTCTTTGAGGCAGGGGATTTTAGTGATTATCTGACTTATCGATTTATTGGAAGTTTACAGTATTTTTGCACCTATAAACAGTTGGGTCTTTTTCCAGTTTACTTATAGAGTGACAGCATGTTATATGGAATTATGTCATATTACCCAGAATTCAAAATGGTTGCCAAGATGGCCGTCATTGTAGTTTTACTACTTATATATAGCAGAGGACTAAGTTTGTGCTGATATGTAAACAAACAATGCATTTCATTTCAAATGTTTTATACAGTATAGAAAAAGAACTAAATTTCAATGGTATGGTTTATGAAAGGTTCACTTGCCTAAAATTGTTGATGAAATAACATCACCCAAAGTGTTAGAAAACTATGCTGCAAGGCTGATAACTGCTTCTAAGCTCTGGTTGTACAGGGCCGGGGAAGCAGGGGTACAGCTGCCCCCCTATAAGTTTTTAACAGGTTATTTTTATGCATAAACGTATTGATATAACGCTCTTTTAATGTTGATAGTGCCCCCTTAATTAAGAAAGGCCCTGCTGTAGCTATTCAAAGTGGTCTGTCAGATAAGTCTTACTCACTTTTGATACATTCAGAAGCTTACAATTGTCCGATATATAAATATCCTATATCATATCATACAAGTCAAAGCTGTTGCGGCAACAATCACCTGCCATACAAAAAGACATGTCTCTGTACACAATAAATCAGTTCATCTGCATTGACATAGATGTCTGTGCTGGCATACTGACGTTATTGCATTTAATCGATGTCAGTTCAACCAATCCATGGGGAGACTAGAATCTCTCGACATCAGAAAAGGGATAAGCTGACCATCACAAATGCTCCAGCCATGGTCAACTGGTGAAGGAATATGATTGGCTGCACATACTGTTTCCAAACATGCACTTGTTAGTTTACTTGCTCAATGTGATATTTTAGTCTGTGAGATGGTTGTGGGAGCTTTTCATTCAATGTCTTGTCTTATCTACAGACATCACTGGTTTGTTTGGTACATACATTGAACTTACACAACTGTCCACAAGATATAATGACCGACAAAATCCTGATTGTCACCTAATTGTGTGAATGTAGTTGGTGAGTTGGTGAGAAGTTTGTAGTACATTTCTATTCAGTTCTAAAAGAGCACAATGGATTCTCGTCAAGTTCTGCCAGTTAGTGCGTTTATGTAGGTCTCACACAGGTCTTATTATGTCAACACTGTGTGCATTACCATATGACACGGTAGGGTATACAGACACGCGTTTTAACATGTTCTCCATTTGGGATAAGGATTTTTGCCCGTATTACATGAACAAATTTGCAGCTCTCAACATGCTGGATGCTTATTTCCTGCATGTTTTGTTGGAAGCAGAACGAGAGTACAACGGGTTGGTAGAGCAAGAAAGGAGGAAACGAACAAGAACTTGTTGGGTTAGAAACTGGCTTTAACATGAGAGGCCAATAGCTGTGGAACATTTCATCAACTGATAGAGGATCTCCGCCTTGATGATCATGAGTCCTTCTACAATTTCTTGAGAATCACACCACCCATGTTTGATGAAATTATTGAATGCATCATCCCTCCATCCTCTTTTTCTGTGAAGGCATGGTGATGTCGATGTTTCCATCTTGAAACTGGTAACGGAAATAAGACCGGACTGGTAATCAAACCTGGACATGTCTGCTATTACCACTGTACACGCTATAATAGTGAGAATGTAGTGCGAACGGGAGGAAGAGTCTAAATACGAGCTGGTTGAGTTCAGAAAGAGTTAGAAAGGGGTAGTGTATTTTAAGAACGTGGTAGGTCTAATTCAGAACGGATATACACTGACTAAGGACGGGTTTGAACTGCTTGTAAACGTTGTTCATATGGGGTGAAGACGCATTTCTTCCCAGTCTATACGTAATACCGACTGTCTGGGGATGGGGCACAGATGAGGTAGACATACTGACAACTGTTTATGATCGAACAAGCATCGTAACATATATAATCCTTACACGTTCTATCCCGTTCAATCTCGTTTTACAGTTATTGTTCAGGGGCAGGACGTCCTAAGAACTACAAATGTATCTTGGTGTGCCTCAGGCCTACCAACAGATATCATGGCCGGACCAACAGAACTCCATCGCTTATTCGTTTGTGCGACAACACTAGACTAGACAAGAGAGGACAGCTGATTTGTCCCAATGTCTTTGGTAGTGTTGTGTTTTTACCAACAAACTTCTTGCACCATTGACGATCATCTTTGATTCGCTCCCCTGACTGACTCTTGCCTGGAATACCTGTCCCAAACAGCATCAACTCTAATGCAGTCAGTTCGATTCCAAATTTATCTCAATGCATATCAGCCAACTGTTGGAGCAGTTCCCTTTCTGCACATTTGCAATGTTTCCATTCCAGTACTATATGAAGTGCCAGCATTCTCTCCTCTGCTAGTAGGCAGTGAAGGACCAAAACCTTCAGTTTGACGTTCCTCTTACAAACAGCATTTTATGTTCTTTCTTGATGTTCTGAATGAGCTATTGTAAAAGGAACACCAGAAATGTCAATGTGATATTCAGGATTGATGGAAAATCCAATCAGTCTTCCAAATGAATGACGTGTCATGTCTGTATCTTATGAACATTGCAAGTGGAATTGTTGTCCCAAAGAATTCACAGCTTCTTGCATGCTAAACAGAGCAAAAGGATTATCATCACATGCAGTTAGCTGAACTCTTCCAAAACAAACCTTTGGTCACCTTACATCGTCTGAACCTGAAACTGAAAACCTCCTCTTCTACACTGATTCCCGAAAAGGCTGTAAAGCCCAGGGATGAGAGAAGCACCACACAGCAAATGGGTCACAATTTTGATGTTCACGAAACAGTCTTTACATCTTGTGGACAGGTTTTTAATGCCATGCATGTATCAAATAACCCAGTGATGCGTGTAGAAGTAGTGAGAAAAACTTCCACCAACATCTAACAGTCTAAAACATTTTATTGAGCGAGTTAACTACCAAGTGCGTGTGTGAATACAACCAATCATGAAGATTCCTTCACCAGTTGGCCCTGGTTGGCGCATTTGTGATGGTCAGCTTATCCCTTTTCTGATGTCGAGAGATCCTGCTCAAATAATGTCTACGTCCTTTAGCAATGCACAAAAGTCAAAATGAAAGTGATCAGATTGATAGTAGTGAAACTATCCATGATTAACTGTGACGTGTTGTCGGGCAGCAAACTAAATGTCATGAAAATGATCACAGACCCCCACCTCATAAAATGGCCTGTGAAAAAAAACTGATACCACAATCTGAGAATATTACAGGTCTTTCGATGAGCCCAAGACTTCATACTAACTGAAAATAGTGTCAAACCAAATCAGTACTGAGGAGGCTACGACATCGAATTTTTCAGCTGCCTCCTCCTGGACTACGAATTAAAAATACGTTTTCTTTAGAAGAAACATCATGGAATTATCTTAACATTAACTTACACTTTCTAAACGGCGTGGCGCTGACTGACGTCTTACTCATAGTTGTGTTTTAATGATAGCGTTTATCTGGCACAGGTTATATTCTGGTCCCCTGCAACATTGTTTGTTTATATTCATACGACTACTACCGTTTTGGAATTATTATTATTCTAGGCCCCTTTTTGAGATTCTCCTCCTGGACTATTGGTCTGTAAAACCTAATGTCACTCTGTATGAGATATCCCACATGTAATATCCCACTAATTCGCGTACACACGATTATCCACGCACGTGACACAAATTAGCCAATCAGTTACATGTGTTAACTAAAGAAAAACAATGGGGAAATTGTTCACATCCGCGTAAAGTTCAGCTAATGTCGGCCGGTTATCAGAAACCAACGGAAATGGAAAAGTGACAGGTGACCAAGTAATGTTCTTTTAATGTTATCCTGTTGACATGTTGGACTTCCGGTAGATATTTTAAAAATATCGTGTATTTGTAGCAAATTGAATACTATATTAATATTGCTAAAAACACCTGGTATTGTAACTGTAAGTGCCATCAAAATCAAATATATCACGGGCTGGTTTACACGACAGGACCAGAACCACCTAGTAGAGATTGACATTTCTACGATATCGCCCATGCGTCCATGTTTTAGATAGCGTCCAACTAATTTGTGTTTTAGCCACCCCTACCGTCCCTGTATCAACCTGAAGGGTGATCACACCCCACACTGATGTGTTACATATATACGTGAGAGAGACGGGAGAGAGAGGGGAGAGAGAGAGAGTATGGGGGAGAGGGGGCTGAGAGAGAGAAAAAAGAGAAGGAAAGAGGAGACGGAGTGAGAAAATTAGAGGGAGAAGAGAGTAAGAGTGACTGGGATGTACGTCTGTTTGTGCCTTTGCGTGATGTTGTAATAATTACTTAACATGTTTCGTTTCTAGTGGAGGACATCATCATTGCATGGATAATTGCTGGGATTGGAATCGCCCTTGCCTGTTTCTTCCTGGTACTCTTCCTGTGCTTGAAATGGCAAGTCTTTCCAAATGAATCTTGATTTGTGTAATACGTTTTCCCTATTATCAACAGATAAGATGCACATTCTGACAACGATATTTTTCACAAGTCCTAAAACCCTAAAACGTGACAAAAGTGCCACATGGATTTAGTGACGGTATTAATCAGTGACCAACCAGTCCTGCTTTAGTTTAAGTTTGAAGTTCTTTATGGTAGTACATGCATAGTTACCCATTTCTTATTCCAGTAAAGACAAGTGTCTTGGATGGTCAAGATTTGCATCAGCCTTTCCACCAGATATCGCTACCTTCTACAGACAGAACGCTTGGGTGGATTGTGAACATGAGTACGAGCGTATAAGCGTACAGGATCAGCTCCGGGAGGAAGACACTGTATGTAGCAGTCAACGACCAGATGATGATGCGCGTCCTGGTGGGGAGAAAGGAAAGGACTATATCCATCCCCGAGCTTCATCAGCAGCAGAACATACCGCAGATGATGTTAGGATATCCAGGTTATCCCACCTTCTGAGAACACCGTTCTGGAGTAATACCAGTTCGGGAGAGTTCTTAGAATCTGACCACATACCAACATGTGGAAGCAATAGGCAAAGGAGAACTCAAAGCTGCCGCACGGTGGAGTCAACTGATATTTGTTCGAATACTCTCACTGCGGGTCACTTCGTACCGGATTCAGGGGAATTCCGTGCACGGGAACTACCTTCCGAAACAGCAGATACAATGCCTGATGTCACAAACAGCATGGTCGACATTTTTCAAGAAATCTTCAATCCATCCAACAACACTCTTAGAAGTCTGCTTCTCAGAGCAGTTCGCCCATCAACTGAAAACAGTAAAAGACTGTCCAAACGTCTCTCTAAGTCTGAAACAGATGTTACCATTGCCAAACCATTCAGATCGTCTGGTGCTACTGGCTACGATCCCTTAACAGACCTACATATACAGAGAGGCGATGGTGATCATTTTGTCGCTATCTCCGACATCAGAATAACGCCCAAACCGAAACGACGAAAATCATTGTCTGGGAAGAAACACACACTTGATGATATGCAAACGGAAAACGAGTCTGAACTCAGACAGTTGCCTGGTAGAAGTATATTTAGATATAATACAATCCCCATGTACGAGGAAAGAAGAGATGCAACTGTGCCTGTTCCGATATCAAATCCCATGATCCCCAGCCAGTGTCAACCAAGCAGTATCTTAAAGACCTCCTGTGGCAAGAAAGGAGGTGGTAAATCTGCCCCAAATCGTATGACAGAGGAAAACATACAAGCACCTACGATGCTTCTTGACACATATGAAAATGAAAGTGGAGTAGGGAGTCAAGGGAATTCGCAAAGCTTTCATGGGTCGTTCAGGCGGAGTGTCCAAAAAGCCAGAAATGCTACATGTCTAGACGGACAAGCAAAAATAGAAAAAGAATATTCGAACGTAAGGATGGTCGTAAAGAACTCGTCATGCTCAATCGAGATTTGAATGGATTCAGAGTTGTTGAACACTGATGAATAATGATTATTTCCATGCGGTATATACGGTATATATATTAGTTCACATATATATGGTTGTCTTGTTAAGTGGAACATGACCTTCATGTCCATGGCCAAATCGTTTCAAGAACACCTGGTGTCATCATTGATGTGTACTGAGGCACTCTCATGATATTCACGACTTTTGTAAATCTAAGTCGAATGACTTCTCCGCGGGCAGATAATCGAATGTGGTTATTCTTGGAGGCACTGCATCTATGTTACCCATGGGAAGAAGGGGAGGGATGTATTTTCCTGTCCTAGGGAGGTTACACCTTTTGGTGAACGTTGACTAAATCCAGCCACTGTAATGAAGCCACTTTATATCACGGCTTTCCTTATAGAGAAAGAGCTGTTTTCATTTTAGCATTTTTTAGATCTAAAACGGATATGGGTAATGAAAACAATAACCAGTTCGTGACGGTGAATGACAGATTATGTTTTCATTGTTATTATTTTATGTAACTGATATCACTCTGGAAAGATTATTTGTTATTTCCCGTAAGTCGTAATTGTGAAGGACGATCCATGAGGAAGGTGCGATCCTCTTGGTTTGCTGTTTAACGCCGTACTCAACAATACTCCAACTGTATCACGTCTGTTTTTTTAATAATCGAGGCTGGACCAGACAATCTAGTGATCAACAGCATGAACCCTTTGTCAACGCAGATGGGATACGATGACTTGTGTCAACCAAATCAGCAAGCTTGTCCACCCGGTCCCGTTTATCGCCTCATGCGACAAGCGCGAGTTGCTGAAGACCATTTTAACCCCGATCTTTACTGGTCCAGCCTATCTGTGACATGCATGATTGTATCTAATGGACCGTATTACATATATTCATCAACTGATTTACCTGTGTTCCGATGTGACTGAAAAATAGGAATGAGTTCTTCATCATTTTTAAAATATGATTCATTGTAGGAAAAGTAGGTGATATAGTACTACTAGGAATAATATAGATATTCCGTATATTTTGTATCGTATGTTTCGATACATAGACAATGGTCGATATGCCAAATCTAATGACTGATAGCATCCGTCATATACATGTAGTTGGAATATTATAATATAGCGTTAAACAATAGATAAACATAGACAACATTATTCGGTACATGGTCGGTTTCCTAAGTACACAAGGGTGGCGGGGTAGTCTATTGGTGGAAGCGTTCGCTCTTCATCTCCAGGTCCGCAGTTCGATTCCGGCTACTGTGCATGAAGCCCATTCATGGTTTGCCTCTTCGTGACATTTCTGGAATATTGCCAAAAACGGCGTAAAACCATGTTCACTTTTCGTTATTAAAGATACATATATTTGACCTGAGAAAATAAAGATAACTCTTTCATGATTCTCTCCGTGTACAGTACATACGAGTACCAGCAAAATATTTAGTGTCTGTTCATTTTTTCAAGGTTACGTGCTTGACATTTCTTGCCGTTTCGCTTCGAACTCTGTTGACCTGTTCAATTGGTTCCTGTTACGTAATTCGGTGTTTCGATATTCAACAATCCAACAAAACCGCAATCCAGAGAGCAGAGACAACACAGCAGTCACGAACGGAATGTATATGTAATATTTCCCTGTAGACACCGTGGACATACTGCGACTGCATCTTGAACAAGGAAGTAGTTGTTTCAATCGAGAGTGTCAACGCTCTTGTACACTCTGGAGGCCCTTCTGTGTTTGCGTAGCATACTTTCGTAGATGATACTTGCATTCACGTAGATGACACTTACATTCACGTAGATGATACTTACATTCACGTAGATGATACTTAAATCCACGTAGATGATACTTACATTCACGTAGATGATACTCTTATGTACATAAATGATACTTTCAGATTCTTTCATTTACGTAGATGATACGTACCTTCGCACTGATGATACTTACATCCACGTAGGTTATACTTTAATCTACACAGATGATACTTACATCCACGAAGGTGATACTTTTTGTAGATAGATGATATATCCACGTACATGATACTTTCATATTCGTAGACTTACATACTTACATCCATGGAGAGGATACTTTCATAATCGTAATGATGCTTTCATAATCGTACATGATACGTCCACGCAGATGATACTTACATACACGTTGATGATAGTGTAGATAGATGATGCTTCCACATGTATGATACTCTCATATTCGTAGATGATACTCATATCCACGTAGATTATTGTTATTATCATAATTATTAGATATTTATATAGTGCACATATCCCTGCAACTATTGCTTGCTCAAGGCGCTGGTATTTGTTTCCCTCGATCATTGGATGTCCGTCACAGCGTCATATCGTATTATCAATGTCAACTCCCTGGGGTGTATACAACTCTTGCTGCCGAGTTTATTGTGGCTTTCTCATCCTAAAGAGGTACCTACTTCACAGTAAGGTGGACTGGGACACACAGTCACAGTACTTTGTCCAAGTTCACTGCACGTTGCTGTACCCGCAATTGGGTGTATGCACGTATTCATGTGACCACCATCTGGTCAAATACCAGCGGATTCGTGGGTTCTTGTAAATGCACAGGGTTGTGTGCTGCACACTAGGGGTTGTGACAACACCGAAAGAATCTGCACACAAAGTTGACGCCAAGGTTTTTACACCCGGTCACAGGTGGGCTCGATCACGACACCTCATCCTCGCTGGATCACTAGCCTGGCGCCTTAGCCAACTCGCCCACCGCGCCCCCAATGATGATACTTTCATATTCATAGATGATGTTCATTCATATCGAGGTAGTTGATACTTTCATATTCGCAGATGATAGTTACTCATATCCACATAGATGATACTTTCATATTCGCAGATGATAGTTACTCATATCCACATAGATGATACTTTCATATTCGCAGATGATAGTTACTCATATCCACATAGATGATACTTTCATATTCGCAGATGATACTCATATCCGCATAGATGATACTTTCATATTCGCAGATGATACTCATATCCGCATAGATGGTACTTTCATTCGCGTAGATGATATCTTTATGTACTTGCATGATACGTACATCCACGTAAATGATACTTAAACCCAGATACGTTCTTGTACATCGGTGATTGTTACGTCCACGTATATAGGTGGTATTTGCATGCGTTTAGGCAATTCTTTCACCTTGATACATGATACGTACATCCACGCAGATAATACTTTCATGAAGGTAGATGATAACTCCACGTAGATAGTACTTACATTTACAACCCGTGAAGGTCCCGGGGTAGGGTAGGCCTTCAGCAACCCATGCTTGCCATAAAGGACGACTATGCTTGTCGTAAGAGGCGGCTAACGGGATCGAGTGGTCAGGCTAGTGACTAGTTTGACAGATGTCATCGATTCCCAGTTGTGCAGATCGATGCTCATGCAGTTGATCACTGGATTGTTTGGTCCAGACTCGATTATTTACAGACAACGGCCATATAGCTGGAATATTGCTGAGTACGGCGTAAAACTAACCTCACTCACTCACTCACTCACATACATCAACACTGGAGACACTTTCATGTATATAGATGATGCCTACATCTACACTAAAGAAATATCTGCTTAACGGAATATAACGTGTTTATAACTGTGGCCCGACTGCTCTCCCATACATTGTAAAACGGCGTTGCTGGTATGTATTTCATTGTCAGTGAAATCACTCTCAAACGTAGGGATCTGTCATTGTATGAAAAGTTGTGGTAGATTGTCTCCATTTCAAAACATGTCCGGAAACGCATGAAACATGCCCTTATGTGGTGCTTTGTTCTGAAGAGTTCACTTCCTGTGTATCCAATGCTGTGAGACAACGCTTTAGCAGTATCTTTCACATCTGATGTTTTCTAAACTTGATGTTCTGCGTTTGATGTTTATATTGTTGTTTTGGTTCACATTTTGCAGGACTGTCAATACTACCTCATCGGGGACAGCTGTGAGTTTGAAACAACTCTTAATCCGCTTAATCTTAATCAGTTCTCATAGTGAAACCCTTTTCTGCAGTGCTTGTGTATACTTTTACGCCACTTTTAGCAATATTCAATTAGTGTCACGAAAGAATGGGCTTCACACATTGTACCCATGAAGGGAATCGAACCTTTAGTGTGACGAGCGAGAGCTTGAACCACACACACACACACACGCACACACACACACACTCACACACACACATACATACATACATACATACATACATACACACACACACACACATACATACATACATACATACATACATACATACATACATACATACATACATACATATACACACACATACATACACACATACATACACACACATACACACACATACGTACACACACATACATACATACATACATACACACATACACACACACACACACACACACACACACCGCAACCCCATTTGCACCCCCATCCAAAGTGCGCTTCATGCATGGTGTCTACTCTGGAATCAAACCCGGGTATTCCATGGGAGCAATTTAACTACTGTGCTACCAAATGAATGAGGGAGCAAAATGATATTGTCTGCACAATCACCGTTCATCCTAACGTCGCATGTGGTTTCCGCCCATGACCCTTCATACAGATCAGTCTTACCGAGACGCTAGTGCGGACGATATCATGCAGTTACTTCCTCGTTGCTCACTCGTTGTTAGGACTCTTCGGAGAAAAACGTTTACTTTTGTTGTATGGCACTTTGATCCACTGATTGCAAGCATTGTACAATTGCACTGAGTATGCATGTTGACCAGTTCATTGCGGAGGCTAGGCTGTCAGTACCTCTATCTATAGTTTATACAGTCAAACTTACGAATGCCTTGATCCAACCCTTAAGTACAGTGATAACAATATGAATTGAACACAACCCTGTGCACTTACAACAATCCACAAATCCGTTGGTGTATGAGCAGATTATGGCCACGTGCAAACACTTCTGTGAACAGACACTTCATAAGGATGGGAAATCCACATTAACTAGGTGCGCCTTGCAGGCAGAGAGAGGTGTATAGTCCCCAGGGAGTTGAGACTGAAAATATTGTGCTGTTGTGATGGATTTCGAATGATCGAACATAAAGCATCCTAGAGCAGTTGAAGTGGATATCGACTTTGTATGTATGTATGTATGTATATGTGTGTGTGTGTGTGTGTGTGTGTGTGTGTGTGTGTGTGTGTAGGTATGAATGTATGTGTGGATGTATGTATGTATGCATGCATACATGCATACATGCATGTTTATGTAAAATATACTTCTGTCAATTTTCTGCTTCTCCTGTGTCCGTTTCCGGAAACGGTTTCCATTTTCGGTTTTCAAATCTCAGCTGATATTCTAGTCCTCGAAAAGAGATATTTGATAAACGGAAGTTGAAACAGGTCGCTAGACGTGCTAGGCGTTGATTCTGTACTGTTACACCGGATGTTTAAGACAGTGATACATCGTGCGTATGTTGTATGTTCACTAACAAGTGCAACTGCGCTTGACAAAACCGTTGCCTGTTTCATATACTCGTCACAAAAAATCGGAGTCGTGAACATATATTCTCGCCACAAAAGAAACTGTGCAAATAGGATATTAAGTATTATTAGAGCTACACGTGTTCACAAATACAGATGTAAAGACTGTAAATAGTGAACTGAACACATATGGATGCTTTTCGTTTCTTGATCTCAGTTGTGTCGACATGGACCTGTGCAACACGTATTTGTATGTACATGTCGATAAGCTACGTGCAGCTCTTGAGTGAGTGAGTGAGTTTAGTTTACGCCTCTTTCAGCAATAATCCAGTCAGAGTGTAAATATGACCAGGCCACCCAGTGATCAACAGCATGAACATTGATCAACGCATACGATGATACGATGACACGTGTCAACTAAGTCAACAAGCACCGGTCCCTTAAGTCGCCTGGGTCGCCAGGCATGGGTTACTGAATTCTGACCCGCATCTTCACGGATAGAGATATGAAGTCCTCTTATTCATATGTTAAATGGAAAGTTCGTATTTCCATGACAATTTGTAACATCTTGCTAACATATCATTTCAAAAGTGACCGTTGTAACTGTCTTGTATCTGTGGATTCTGACAAACTGGGACATTTTCGATTCTTTCGATTGTTTTAAAAGCTTTAGAGTGAAAGACACTAACTAATTAATCGTGTATTGCCTGTATATTGGTGCAGGTAACTGGTTCGCTATTAACATATATCCATCCATCCATCCATGCGCGCACACACGCACGCACACACGCACGCACGCACGCACGCATATACATACATATGTTACGATTATGGAAGAAATCTGTATCTTTCGTAAAACAATAGGATTAAATATCATCAAGCGCTATGTAAGAGTGTAGTGAACCTCGTCAAAAGCCTTATTTTAGAACAAGGAAGATGTTACATAGAAACCCTATATCCGTTACTGTATGAGTCCATAAGAGGGGCTCATCCCAACGATCACTGGCACATGTAGCGAGGACACTGGACCATGGAGGTGTGGGCCATACGTGTACTTATTTCTTGGATAGTCTTTACCGGATTACCTGACGTTCAATGTGAGTACAACAGTTGAAGGGTTTCACTCTAAGAAATTTGTTATTTGTTAAGAACTTGTTTTAAGTACCCCATGTTTGTCGTAAGAGGTGACTAAGGAATGGTCAGGCTCGTTGAATTTGAGTGTCGCATCCTATTAGTGAACGTTTCCCGATGTATTACAAATTATTCATTAACATGCCAGCATTGTATATGAAGCGCCAGCGTGAGGAAATTAAAAAAACAACACGAGGAGCGGATACCTGAAATTAAGCGTGTTCTGTTATAAGGGAGATAACTGCTACCTGCTTATATTTGTGTCTAAGGATAAGAACGTTTTAACATTACGACGAACTACTTATCTGCCTCCACGTGTTGTGATGATCGAACATGTATCATGCATCCCTGTACCTTGCCCTCTGGGGATGAGTCTGTTTGACTTTGTGACTGTGATAACTA